>NC_071325.1:19445796-19747139 GCF_943734725.1 Anopheles marshallii | reverse complement strand
GTGATAATCGCAGGTTCCTTGTCATAGTCTAGGAGGCCCGAATGATACTTTCTGAAGCTTTCTGAGCGAAAAAAAAAATTTTCAATTTTTGAAATTTTTTAGAAATTTTGAAAAAAATTCAACTCCGGGGCTTAAAAATTGGCCAAAACCGGTATCGGCGAGACCCGGAGCTAGGAACCTGAAATTTGTTGTGTTAATCGCAGGTTCCTTGTCATAGTCTAGGAGGCCCGAATGATACTTTCTGAAGCTTTCTGAGCGAAAAAAAAAAATTTTCAATTTTTGAAATTTTTTAGAATTTTTGAAAAAATTCAACTCCGGGGCTTAAAAATTGGCCAAAACCGGTATCGGCGAGACCCGGAGCTAGGAACCTGAAATTTGTTGTGATAATCGCAGGTTCCTTGTCATAGTCTAGGAGGCCCGAATGATACTTTCTGAAGCTTTCTTAGCGAAAACAAAAATGTCAATTTTTGAAATTTTTTAGAATTTTTGAAAAAAATTCAACTCCGGGGCTTAAAAATTGGCCAAAACCGGTATCGGCGAGACCCGGAGCTAGGTACCTGAAATTTTTTGTGATAATCGCAGTTTCCTTGTCATAGTCTAGGAGGCCCGAATGATACTTTCTGAAGCTTTCTGAACGAAAAAAAAAATTTTGAATTTTTGAAATTTTTTAGAATTTTTGAAAAAAATTCAACTCCGGGGCTTAAAAATTGGCCAAAACCGGTATCGGCGAGACCCGGAGCTAGGAACCTGAAATTTGTTGTGATAATCGCAGGTTCCTTGTCATAGTCTAGGAGGCCCGAATGATACTTTCTGAAGCTTTCTTAGCGAAAAAATTTTTTTTCAATTTTTGAAATTTTTTAGAGTTTTTGAAAAAAATTCAACTCCGGGGCTTAAAAATTGGCCGAAACCGGTATCGGCGAGACCCGGAGCTAGGTACCTGAAATTTTTTGTGATAATCGCAGGTTCCTTGTCATAGTCTAGGAGGCCCGAATGATACTTTCTGAAGCTTTCTTAGCGAAAAAAAAATTTTCAATTTTTGAAATTTTTTAGAATTTTTGAAAAAAAATCAACTCCGGGGCTTAAAAATTGGCCAAAACCGGTATCGGCGAGACCCGGAGCTAGGTACCTGAAATTTTTTGTGATAATCGCAGGTTCCTTGTCATAGTCTAGGAGGCCCGAATGATACTTTCTGAAGCTTTCCGAGCGAAAAAAAAAAATTTCAATTTTTGAAATTTTTTAGAATTTTTGAAAAAAATTCAACTCCGGGGCTTAAAAATTGGCCAAAACCGGTATCGGCGAGACCCGGAGCTAGGTACCTGAAATTTTTTGTGATAATCGCAGGTTCCTTGTCATAGTCTAGGAGGCCCGAATGATACTTCTGAAGCTTTCTGAGCGAAAAAAAAAAATTCAATTTTTGAAATTTTTTAGAATTTTTGAAAAAAATTCAACTCCGGGGCTTAAAAATTGGCCAAAACCGGTATCGGCGAGACCCGGAGCTAGGTACCTGAAATTTTTTGTGATAATCGCAGGTTCCTTGTCATAGTCTAGGAGGCCCGAATGATACTTTTTGAAGCTTTCTTAGCGAAAAAAAAATTTTTCAATTTTTGAAATTTTTTAGAATTTTTGAAAAAAATTCAATTCCGGTGCTTAAAAATTGGCCAAAACCGGTATCGGCGAGACCCGGAGCTAGGTACCTGAAATTTTTTGTGATAATCGCAGGTTCCTTGTCATAGTCTAGGAGGCCCGAATGATACTTTCTGAAGCTTTCTGAGCGAAAAAAAAAATTTTCAATTTTTGAAATTTTTTAGAATTTTTGAAAAAAATTCAATTCCAGTGCTTTAATATTGGCCAAAACCGGTATCGGCGAGACCCGGAGCTAGGTACCTGAAATTTGTTGTGATAATCGCAGGTTCCTTGTCATAGTCTAGGAGGCCCGAATGATACTTTCTGAAGCTTTCTGAGCGAAAAAAAAAATTTTTCAATTTTTTAAATTTTTAGAATTTTTTGAAAAAAATTCAACTCCGGGGCTTAAAAATTGGCCAAAACCGGTATCGGCGAGACCCGGGAGCTAGGTACCTGAAATTTTTTGTGATAATCGCAGGTTCCTTGTCATAGTCTAGGAGGCCCGAATGATGCTTTCTGAAGCTTTCTGAGCGAAAAAAAAATTTTCAATTTTTGAAATTTTTTAGAAATTTTGAAAAAAATTCAACTCCGGGGCTTAAAAATTGGCCAAAACCGGTATCGGCGAGACCCGGAGCTAGGTACCTGAAATTTGTTGTGATAATCGCAGGTTCCTTGTCATAGTCTAGGAGGCCCGAATGATACTTTCTGAAGCTTTCTGAGCGAAAAAAAAAAATTTTCAAATTTGAAATTTTTTAGAATTTTTGAAAAAAATTCAATTCCGGTGCTTTAAAATTGGCCAAAACCGGTATCGGCGAGACCCGGAGCTAGGTACCTGAAATTTGTTGTGATAATCGCAGGTTCCTTGTCATAGTCTAGGAGGCCCGAATGATACTTTCTGAAGCTTTCTGAGCGAAAAAAAAAATTTTCAATTTTTGAAATTTTTTAGAATTTTTGAAAAAAATTCAACTCCGGGGCTTAAAAATTGGCCAAAACCGGTATCGGCGAGACCCGGAGCTAGGTACCTGAAATTTTTTGTGATAATCGCAGGTTCCTTGTCATAGTCTAGGAGGCCCGAATGATGCTTTCTGAAGCTTTCTTAGCGAAAAAATTTTTTTTCAATTTTTGAAATTTTTTAGAAATTTTGAAAAAAATTCAACTCCGGGGCTTAAAAATTGGCCAAAACCGGTATCGGCGAGACCTGGAGCTAGGTACCTGAATTTTTTTGTGATAATCGCAGGTTCCTTGTCATAGTCTAGGAGGCCCGAATGATACTTTCTGAAGCTTTCTGAGCGAAAAAAAAAATTTCAATTTTTGAAATTTTTTAGAATTTTGAAAAAAATTCAATTCCGGTGCTTAAAAATTGGCCAAAACCGGTATCGGCGAGACCCGGAGCTAGGTACCTGAAATTTTTTGTGATAATCGCAGGTTCCTTGTCATAGTCTAGGAGGCCCGAATGATGCTTTCTGAAGCTTTCTGAGCGAAAAAAAAAAATTTTCAATTTTTGAAATTTTTTAGAAATTTTGAAAAAAATTCAACTCCGGGGCTTAAAAATTGGCCAAAACCGGTATCGGCGAGACCCGGAGCTAGGTACCTGAAATTTGTTGTGATAATCGCAGGTTCCTTGTCATAGTCTAGGAGGCCCGAATGATGCTTTCTGAAGCTTTCTTAGCGAAAAAAATTTTTTTCAATTTTTGAAATTTTTTAGAATTTTTGAAAAAAATTCAACTCCGGGGCTTAAAAATTGGCCAAAACCGGTATCGGCGAGATCCGGAGCTAGGTACCTGAAATTTTTTTGTGATAATCGCAGGTTCCTTGTCATAGTCTAGGAGGCCCGAATGATGCTTTCTGAAGCTTTCTGAGCGAAAAAAAAATTTTTCAATTTTTGAAATTTTTTAGAATTTTTGAAAAAAATTCAACTCCGGGGCTTAAAAATTGGCCAAAACCGGTATCGGCGAGACCCGGAGCTAGGAACCTGAAATTTGTTGTGTTAATCGCAGGTTCCTTGTCATAGTCTAGGAGGCCCGAATGATGCTTTCTGAAGCTTTCTGAGCGAAAAAAAAATTTTTCAATTTTTGAAATTTTTTAGAAATTTTGAAAAAAATTCAACTCCGGGGCTTAAAAATTGGCCAAAACCGGTATCGGCGAGACCCGGAGCTAGGTACCTGAAATTTTTTGTGATAATCGCAGGTCCTTGTCCTAGTCTAGGAGGCCCGAATGATGCTTTCTGAAGCTTTCTGAGCGAAAAAAAAATTTTCAATTTTTGAAATTTTTTAGAAATTTTGAAAAAAATTCAACTCCGGGGCTTAAAAATTGGCCAAAACCGGTATCGGCGAGACCCGGAGCTAGGTACCTGAAATTTTTTGTGATAATCGCAGGTTCCTTGTCATAGTCTAGGAGGCCCGAATGATGCTTTCTGAAGCTTTCTTAGCGAAAAAAATTTTTTTCAATTTTTGAAATTTTTTAGAAATTTTGAAAAAAATTCAACTCCGGGGCTTAAAAATTGGCCAAAACCGGTATCGGCGAGACCTGGAGCTAGGTACCTGAAATTTTTTGTGATAATCGCAGGTTCCTTGTCATAGTCTAGGAGGCCCGAATGATACTTTCTGAAGCTTTCTGAGCGAAAAAAATAATTTTCAATTTTTGAAAAAAATTCAATTCCGGTGCTTAAAAATTGGCCAAAACCGGTATCGGCGAGACCCGGAGCTAGGTACCTGAAATTTTTTGTGATAATCGCAGGTTCCTTGTCATAGTCTAGGAGGCCCGAATGATGCTTTCTGAAGCTTTCTGAGCGAAAAAAAAAATTTTCAATTTTTGAAATTTTTTAGAATTTTTGAAAAAAATTCAACTCCGGGGCTTAAAAATTGGCCAAAACCGGTATCGGCGAGACCCGGAGCTAGGAACCTGAAATTTGTTGTGATAATCGCAGGTTCCTTGTCATAGTCTAGGAGGCCCGAATGATACTTTCTGAAGCTTTCTGAGCGAAAAAAAAAAAATTTTCAATTTTTGAAATTTTTTAGAATTTTTGAAAAAAATTCAACTCCGGGGCTTAAAAATTGGCCAAAACCGGTATCGGCGAGACCCGGAGCTAGGTACCTGAAATTTTTTGTGATAATCGCAGGTTCCTTGTCATAGTCTAGGAGGCCCGAATGATGCTTTCTGAAGCTTTCTGAGCGAAAAAAAAAATTTTCAATTTTTGAAAATTTTTTAGAAATTTTGAAAAAATTCAACTCCGGGGCTTAAAAATTGGCCAAAACCGGTATCGGCGAGACCCGGAGCTAGGTACCTGAAATTTGTTGTGATAATCGCAGGTTCCTTGTCATAGTCTAGGAGGCCCGAATGATGCTTTCTGAAGCTTTCTTAGCGAAAAAAAAATTTTCAATTTTTGAAATTTTTTAGAATTTTTGAAAAAAATTCAACTCCGGGGCTTAAAAATTGGCCAAAACCGGTATCGGCGAGATCCGGAGCTAGGTACCTGAAATTTTTTGTGATAATCGCAGGTTCCTTGTCATAGTCTAGGAGGCCCGAATGATACTTTCTGAAGCTTTGTGAGCTAAAAAATAATTTTCAATTTTTGAAATTTTTAGAATTTTGAAAAAAATTCAACTCCGGGGCTTAAAAATTGGCCAAAACGGTATCGGCAAGACCCGGAGCTAGGAACCTGAAATTTTTTTTGATAATCTCAGGTTCCTTGTCATAGTCTAGGAGGCCCGAATGATACTTACTGAAGCTTTCTTAGCGAAAAAAAAAAATTTGAATTTTTGAAATTTTTTAGAATTTTTGAAAAAAATTCAACTCCGGGGCTTAAAATTGGCCAAAACCGGTATCGGCGAGACCCGGAGCTAGGTACCTGAAATTTTTTGTGATAATCGCAGGTTCCTTGTCATAGTCTAGGAGGCCCGAATGATACTTTCTGAAGCTTTCTGAGCGAAAGAAAAAATTTTCAATTTTTGAAATAATTTAGAATTTTTGAAAAAAAATCAACTCCGGGGCTTAAAAATTGGCCAAAACCGGTATCGGCGAGACCCGGAGCTAGGTACCTGAAATTTTTTGTGATAATCGCAGGTTCCTTGTCATAGTCTAGGAGGCCCGAATGATACTTTCTGAAGCTTTCTGAGCGAAAAAAAAAATTTTCAATTTTTGAAATTTTTTAGAATTTTTGAAAAAAATTCAATTCCGGTGCTTTAAAATTGGCCAAAACCGGTATCGGCGAGACCCGGAGCTAGGTACCTGAAATTTTTTGTGATAATCGCAGGTTCCTTGTCATAGTCTAGGAGGCCCGAATGATACTTACTGAAGCTTTCTTAGCGAAAAAAAAAAATTTGAATTTTTGAAATTTTTTAGAATTTTTGAAAAAAATTCAACTCCGGGGCTTAAAAATTGGCCAAAACCGGTATCGGCGAGACCCGGAGCTAGGTACCTGAAATTTTTTGTGATAATCGCAGGTTCCTTGTCATAGTCTAGGAGGCCCGAATGATACTTTCTGAAGCTTTCTGAGCGAAAAAAAAAATTTTCAATTTTTGAAATTTTTTAGAATTTTTGAAAAAAATTCAATTCCGGTGCTTTAAAATTGGCCAAAACCGGTATCGGCGAGACCCGGAGCTAGGTACCTGAAATTTTTTGTGATAATCGCAGGTTCCTTGTCATAGTCTAGGAGGCCCGAATGATGCTTTCTGAAGCTTTCTGAGCGAAAAAAAAATTTTTCAATTTTTGAAATTTTTTAGAATTTTTGAAAAAAATTCAACTCCGGGGCTTAAAAATTGGCCAAAACCGGTATCGGCGAGACCCGGAGCTAGGAACCTGAAATTTGTTGTGTTAATCGCAGGTTCCTTGTCATAGTCTAGGAGGCCCGAATGATACTTTCTGAAGCTTTCTGAGCGAAAAAAAAAAAATTTTCAATTTTTGAAATTTTTTAGAATTTTTGAAAAAAATTCAACTCCGGGGCTTAAAAATTGGCCAAAACCGGTATCGGCGAGACCCGGAGCTAGGTACCTGAAATTTTTTGTGATAATCGCAGGTTCCTTGTCATAGTCTAGGAGGCCCGAATGATGCTTTCTGAAGCTTTCTGAGCGAAAAAAAAAAATTTTCAATTTTTGAAATTTTTTAGAAATTTTGAAAAAAATTCAACTCCGGGGCTTAAAAATTGGCCAAAACCGGTATCGGCGAGACCCGGAGCTAGGTACCTGAAATTTGTTGTGATAATCGCAGGTTCCTTGTCATAGTCTAGGAGGCCCGAATGATGCTTTCTGAAGCTTTCTTAGCGAAAAAAAAAATTTCAGGTTTTGAAATTTTTAGAATTTAAAAAAAAAATTCAACTCCGGGGCTTAAAAATTGGCCAAAACCGGTATCGGCGAGATCCGGAGCTAGGTACCTGAAATTTTTTGTGATAATCGCAGGTTCCTTGTCATAGTCTAGGAGGCCCGAATGATACTTTCTGAAGCTTTGTGAGCTAAAAAATAATTTTCAATTTTTGAAATTTTTTAGAATTTTTGAAAAAAATTCAACTCCGGGGCTTAAAAATTGGCCAAAACCGGTATCGGCAAGACCCGGAGCTAGGAACCTGAAATTTTTTTTGATAATCTCAGGTTCCTTGTCATAGTCTAGGAGGCCCGAATGATACTTACTGAAGCTTTCTTAGCGAAAAAAAAAAATTTGAATTTTTGAAATTTTTTAGAATTTTTGAAAAAAATTCAACTCCGGGGCTTAAAAATTGGCCAAAACCGGTATCGGCGAGACCCGGAGCTAGGTACCTGAAATTTTTTGTGATAATCGCAGGTTCCTTGTCATAGTCTAGGAGGCCCGAATGATACTTTCTGAAGCTTTCTGAGCGAAAGAAAAAATTTTCAATTTTTGAAATAATTTAGAATTTTTGAAAAAAAATCAACTCCGGGGCTTAAAAATTGGCCAAAACCGGTATCGGCGAGACCCGGAGCTAGGTACCTGAAATTTTTTGTGATAATCGCAGGTTCCTTGTCATAGTCTAGGAGGCCCGAATGATACTTTCTGAAGCTTTCTGAGCGAAAAAAAAATTTTTCAATTTTTGAAATTTTTTAGAATTTTTGAAAAAAATTCAACTCCGGGGCTTAAAAATTGGCCAAAACCGGTATCGGCGAGACCCGGAGCTAGGTACCTGAAATTTTTTGTGATAATCGCAGGTTCCTTGTCATAGTCTAGGAGGCCCGAATGATGCTTTCTGAAGCTTTCTTAGCGAAAAAATTTTTTTTCAATTTTTGAAATTTTTTAGAAATTTTGAAAAAAATTCAACTCCGGGGCTTAAAAATTGGCCAAAACCGGTATCGGCGAGACCTGGAGCTAGGTACCTGAAATTTTTTGTGATAATCGCAGGTTCCTTGTCATAGTCTAGGAGGCCCGAATGATACTTTCTGAAGCTTTCTGAGCGAAAAAAAAAATTTTCAATTTTTGAAATTTTTTAGAATTTTTGAAAAAAATTCAATTCCGGTGCTTTAAAATTGGCCAAAACCGGTATCGGCGAGACCCGGAGCTAGGTACCTGAAATTTGTTGTGATAATCGCAGGTTCCTTGTCATAGTCTAGGAGGCCCGAATGATACTTTTTGAAGCTTTCTTAGCGAAAAAAAAATTTTTCAATTTTTGAAATTTTTTAGAATTTTTGAAAAAAATTCAACTCCGGGGCTTAAAAATTGGCCAAAACCGGTATCGGCGAGACCCGGAGCTAGGAACCTGAAATTTGTTGTGTTAATCGCAGGTTCCTTGTCATAGTCTAGGAGGCCCGAATGATACTTTCTGAAGCTTTCTGAGCGAAAAAAAAAAATTTTCAATTTTTGAAATTTTTTAGAATTTTTGAAAAAAATTCAACTCCGGGGCTTAAAAATTGGCCAAAACCGGTATCGGCGAGACCCGGAGCTAGGTACCTGAAATTTTTTGTGATAATCGCAGGTTCCTTGTCATAGTCTAGGAGGCCCGAATGATGCTTTCTGAAGCTTTCTGAGCGAAAAAAAAAAATTTTCAATTTTTGAAATTTTTTAGAAATTTTGAAAAAAATTCAACTCCGGGGCTTAAAAATTGGCCAAAACCGGTATCGGCGAGACCCGGAGCTAGGTACCTGAAATTTGTTGTGATAATCGCAGGTTCCTTGTCATAGTCTAGGAGGCCCGAATGATGCTTTCTGAAGCTTTCTTAGCGAAAAAAATTTTTTTCAATTTTTGAAATTTTTTAGAAATTTTGAAAAAAATTCAACTCCGGGGCTTAAAAATTGGCCAAAACCGGTATCGGCGAGATCCGGAGCTAGGTACCTGAAATTTTTTGTGATAATCGCAGGTTCCTTGTCATAGTCTAGGAGGCCCGAATGATACTTTCTGAAGCTTTGTGAGCTAAAAAAAAATTTTCAATTTTTGAAATTTTTTAGAATTTTTGAAAAAAATTCAACTCCGGGGCTTAAAAATTGGCCAAAACCGGTATCGGCAAGACCCGGAGCTAGGAACCTGAAATTTTTTTTGATAATCTCAGGTTCCTTGTCATAGTCTAGGAGGCCCGAATGATACTTACTGAAGCTTTCTTAGCGAAAAAAAAAAATTTGAATTTTTGAAATTTTTTAGAATTTTTGAAAAAAATTCAACTCCGGGGCTTAAAAATTGGCCAAAACCGGTATCGGCGAGACCCGGAGCTAGGTACCTGAAATTTTTTGTGATAATCGCAGGTTCCTTGTCATAGTCTAGGAGGCCCGAATGATACTTTCTGAAGCTTTCTGAGCGAAAGAAAAAATTTTCAATTTTTGAAATAATTTAGAATTTTTGAAAAAAAATCAACTCCGGGGCTTAAAAATTGGCCAAAACCGGTATCGGCGAGACCCGGAGCTAGGTACCTGAAATTTTTTGTGATAATCGCAGGTTCCTTGTCATAGTCTAGGAGGCCCGAATGATACTTTCTGAAGCTTTCTGAGCGAAAAAAAAATTTTTCAATTTTTGAAATTTTTTAGAATTTTTGAAAAAAATTCAACTCCGGGGCTTAAAAATTGGCCAAAACCGGTATCGGCGAGACCCGGAGCTAGGTACCTGAAATTTTTTGTGATAATCGCAGGTTCCTTGTCATAGTCTAGGAGGCCCGAATGATACTTTCTGAAGCTTTCTTAGCGAACAAAAAATTTTCAAGTTTTGAAATTTTTTAGAATTTTTGAAAAAAAATCAATTCCAGTGCTTTAAAATTGGCCAAAACCGGTATCGGCGAGACCCGGAGCTAGGTACCTGAAATTTGTTGTGATAATCGCAGGTTCCTTGTCATAGTCTAGGAGGCCCGAATGATACTTTCTGAAGCTTTCTTAGCGAAAAAAAAAATTTTCAATTTTTGAAATTTTTTAGAATTTTTGAAAAAAAATCAACTCCGGGGCTTAAAAATTGGCCAAAACCGGTATCGGCGAGACCCGGAGCTAGGTACCTGAAATTTTTTGTGATAATCGCAGGTTCCTTGTCATAGTCTAGGAGGCCCGAATGATACTTTCTGAAGCTTTCTGAGCGAAAAAAAAAATTTTCAATTTTTGAAATTTTTTAGAATTTTTGAAAAAAATTCAATTCCGGTGCTTTAAAATTGGCCAAAACCGGTATCGGCGAGACCCGGAGCTAGGTACCTGAAATTTGTTGTGATAATCGCAGGTTCCTTGTCATAGTCTAGGAGGCCCGAATGATACTTTCTGAAGCTTTCTGAGCGAAAAAAAAAATTTCAATTTTTGAAATTTTTTAGAATTTTTGAAAAAAATTCAATTCCAGTGCTTTAAAATTGGCCAAAACCGGTATCGGCGAGACCCGGAGCTAGGTACCTGAAATTTGTTGTGATAATCGCAGGTTCCTTGTCATAGTCTAGGAGGCCCGAATGATACTTTCTGAAGCTTTCTGAGCGAAAAAAAAAATTTTCAATTTTTGAAATTTTTTAGAATTTTTGAAAAAAATTCAACTCCGGGGCTTAAAAATTGGCCAAAACCGGTATCGGCGAGACCCGGAGCTAGGTACCTGAAATTTTTTGTGATAATCGCAGGTTCCTTGTCATAGTCTAGGAGGCCCGAATGATGCTTTCTGAAGCTTTCTGAGCGAAAAAAAAAAAAATTCAATTTTTGAAATTTTTTAGAATTTTTGAAAAAAATTCAACCCCGGGGCTTAAAAATTGGCCAAAACCGGTATCGGCGAGACCCGGAGCTAGGTACCTGAAATTTGTTGTGATAATCGCAGGTTCCTTGTCATAGTCTAGGAGGCCCGAATGATACTTTCTGAAGCTTTCTGAGCGAAAAAAAAAATTTTTCAATTTTTGAAATTTTTTAGAATTTTTGAAAAAAATTCAATTCCGGTGCTTTAAAATTGGCCAAAACCGGTATCGGCGAGACCCGGAGCTAGGTACCTGAAATTTTTTGTGATAATCGCAGGTTCCTTGTCATAGTCTAGGAGGCCCGAATGATACTTTCTGAAGCTTTCTGAGCGAAAAAAAAAATTTTCAATTTTTGAAATTTTTTAGAATTTTTGAAAAAAATTCAACTCCGGGGCTTAAAAATTGGCCAAAACCGGTATCGGCGAGACCCGGAGCTAGGTACCTGAAATTTGTTGTGATAATCGCAGGTTCCTTGTCATAGTCTAGGAGGCCCGAATGATACTTTCTGAAGCTTTCTGAGCGAAAAAAAAAATTTTCAATTTTTGAAATTTTTTAGAATTTTTGAAAAAAATTCAATTCCGGTGCTTTAAAATTGGCCAAAACCGGTATCGGCGAGACCCGGAGCTAGGTACCTGAAATTTGTTGTGATAATCGCAGGTTCCTTGTCATAGTCTAGGAGGCCCGAATGATACTTTTTGAAGCTTTCTTAGCGAAAAAAAAATTTTTCAATTTTTGAAATTTTTTAGAATTTTTGAAAAAAATTCAACTCCGGGGCTTAAAAATTGGCCAAAACCGGTATCGGCGAGACCCGGAGCTAGGTACCTGAAATTTGTTGTGATAATCGCAGGTTCCTTGTCATAGTCTAGGAGGCCCGAATGATACTTTCTGAAGCTTTCTGAGCGAAAAAAAAAATTTTCAATTTTTGAAATTTTTTAGAATTTTTGAAAAAAATTCAACTCCGGGGCTTAAAAATTGGCCAAAACCGGTATCGGCGAGACCCGGAGCTAGGTACCTGAAATTTGTTGTGATAATCGCAGGTTCCTTGTCATAGTCTAGGAGGCCCGAATGATACTTTCTGAAGCTTTCTGAGCGAAAAAAAAAAAATTTCAATTTTTGAAATTTTTTAGAATTTTTGAAAAAAATTCAACTCCGGGGCTTAAAAATTGGCCAAAACCGGTATCGGCGAGACCCGGAGCTAGGAACCTGAAATTTGTTGTGTTAATCGCAGGTTCCTTGTCATAGTCTAGGAGGCCCGAATGATACTTTCTGAAGCTTTCTGAGCGAAAAAAAAAATTTTCAATTTTTGAATTTTTTTAGAATTTTTGAAAAAAATTCAACTCCGGGGCTTAAAAATTGGCCAAAACCGGTATCGGCGAGACCCGGAGCTAGGTACCTGAAATTTTTTGTGATAATCGCAGGTTCCTTGTCATAGTCTAGGAGGCCCGAATGATGCTTTCTGAAGCTTTCTGAGCGAAAAAAAAAAATTTTCAATTTTTGAAATTTTTTAGAAATTTTGAAAAAAATTCAACTCCGGGGCTTAAAAATTGGCCAAAACCGGTATCGGCGAGACCCGGAGCTAGGTACCTGAAATTTGTTGTGATAATCGCAGGTTCCTTGTCATAGTCTAGGAGGCCCGAATGATACTTTCTGAAGCTTTCTGAGCGAAAAAAAAAATTTTCAATTTTTGAAATTTTTTAGAATTTTTGAAAAAAATTCAATTCCGGTGATTAAAAATTGGCCAAAACCGGTATCGGCGAGACCCGGAGCTAGGTACCTGAAATTTTTTGTGATAATCGCAGGTTCCTTGTCATAGTCTAGGAGGCCCGAATGATACTTTCTGAAGCTTTCTGAGCGAAAAAAAAAATTTTCAATTTTTGAAATTTTTTAGAATTTTTGAAAAAAATTCAACTCCGGGGCTTAAAAATTGGCCAAAACCGGTATCGGCGAGACCCGGAGCTAGGTACCTGAAATTTTTTGTGATAATCGCAGGTTCCTTGTCATAGTCTAGGAGGCCCGAATGATGCTTTCTGAAGCTTTCTTAGCGAAAAAAATTTTTTTCAATTTTTGAAATTTTTTAGAAATTTTGAAAAAAATTCAACTCCGGGGCTTAAAAATTGGCCAAAACCGGTATCGGCGAGACCTGGAGCTAGGTACCTGAAATTTTTTGTGATAATCGCAGGTTCCTTGTCATAGTCTAGGAGGCCCGAATGATACTTTCTGAAGCTTTGTGAGCTAAAAAATAATTTTCAATTTTTGAAATTTTTTAGAATTTTTGAAAAAAATTCAACTCCGGGGCTTAAAAATTGGTTAAAACCGGTATCGGCAAGACCCGGAGCTAGGAACCTGAAATTTTTTTTGATAATCGCAGGTTCCTTGTCATAGTCTAGGAGGCCCGAATGATACTTACTGAAGCTTTCTTAGCGAAAAAAAAAATTTTGAATTTTTGAAATTTTTTAGAATTTTTGAAAAAAATTCAACTCCGGGGCTTAAAAATTGGCCAAAACCGGTATCGGCGAGACCCGGAGCTAGGTACCTGAAATTTTTTGTGATAATCGCAGGTTCCTTGTCATAGTCTAGGAGGCCCGAATGATACTTTCTGAAGCTTTCTGAGCGAAAGAAAAAATTTTCAATTTTTGAAATAATTTAGATATTTTGAAAAAAAATCAACTCCGGGGCTTAAAAATTGGCCAAAACCGGTATCGGCGAGACCCGGAGCTAGGTACCTGAAATTTTTTGTGATAATCGCAGGTTCCTTGTCATAGTCTAGGAGGCCCGAATGATACTTTCTGAAGCTTTCTGAGCGAAAAAAAAATTTTTCAATTTTTGAAATTTTTTAGAATTTTTGAAAAAAAAATTCAACTCCGGGGCTTAAAAATTGGCCAAAACCGGTATCGGCGAGACCCGGAGCTAGGTACCTGAAATTTTTTGTGATAATCGCAGGTTCCTTGTCATAGTCTAGGAGGCCCGAATGATACTTTCTGAAGCTTTCTAGCGAAAAAAAAAAATTTCAAATTTTGAAATTTTTTAGAATTTTTGAAAAAAAATCAACTCCGGGGCTTAAAAATTGGCCAAAACCGGTATCGGCGAGACCCGGAGCTAGGTACCTGAAATTTTTGGTGATAATCGCAGGTTCCTTGTCATAGTCTAGGAGGCCCGAATGATACTTTCTGAAGCTTTCTTAGCGAAAAAAAAATTTTGAATTTTTGAAATTTTTTAGAAATTTTGAAAAAAATTCAACTCCGGGGCTTAAAAATTGGCCAAAACCGGTATCGGCGAGACCCGGAGCTAGGTACCTGAAATGTTTTGTGATAATCGCAGGTTCCTTATCATAGTCTAGGAGGCCCGAATGATACTTTCTGAAGCTTTCTTAGCGAAAAAAAAATTTTCAATTTTTGAAATTTTTTAGAATTTTTGAAAAAAATTCAACTCCGGGGCTTAAAAATTGGCCAAAACCGGTATCGGCGAGACCCGGAGCTAGATACCTGAAATTTGTTGTGATAATCGCAGGTTCCTTGTCATAGTCTAGGAGGCCCGAATGATACTTTCTGAAGCTTTCTGAGCGAAAAAAAAAATTTTCAATTTTTGAAATTTTTTAGAATTTTTGAAAAAATTTCAACTTCGGGGCTTAAAAATTGGCCAAAACCGGTATCGGCGAGACCCGGAGCTAGGTACCTGAAATTTTTTGTGATAATCGCAGGTTCCTTGTCATAGTCTAGGAGGCCCGAATGATACTTTCTGAAGCTTTCTGAGCGAAAAAAAAATTTTTCAATTTTTGAAATTTTTTAGAATTTTTGAAAAAAATTCAATTCCGGGGCTTAAAAATTGGCCAAAACCGGTATCGGCGAGACCCGGAGCTAGGTACCTGAAATTTTTTGTGATAATCGCAGGTTCCTTGTCATAGTCTAGGAGGCCCGAATGATACTTTCTGAAGCTTTCTGAGCGAAAAAAAAATTTTTCAATTTTTGAAATTTTTTAGAATTTTTGAAAAAAATTCAATTCCGGGGCTTAAAAATTGGCCAAAACCGGTATCGGCGAGACCCGGAGCTAGGTACCTGAAATTTGTTGTGATAATCGCAGGTTCCTTGTCATAGTCTAGGAGGCCCGAATGATACTTTCTGAAGCTTTCTTAGCGAAGAAAAATTTTTAAAATTTTTGAAATTTTTTAGAATTTTTGAAAAAAAAATTCAACTCCGGGGCTTAAAAATTGGCCAAAACCGGTATCGGCGAGACCCGGAGCTAGGTACCTGAAATTTTTTGTGATAATCGCAGGTTCCTTGTCATAGTCTAGGAGGCCCGAATGATACTTCTGAAGCTTTCTGAGCGAAAAAAAAAAATTTCAATTTTTGAAATTTTTTAGAATTTTTGAAAAAAATTCAACTCCGGGGCTTAAAAATTGGCCAAAACCGGTATCGGCGAGACCCGGAGCTAGGTACCTGAAATTTTTTGTGATAATCGCAGGTTCCTTGTCATAGTCTAGGAGGCCCGAATGATACTTTCTGAAGCTTTCTGAACGAAAAAAAAAAAATTTGAATTTTTGAAATTTTTTAGAATTTTTGAAAAAAATTCAACTCCGGGGCTTAAAAATTGGCCAAAACCGGTATCGGCGAGACCCGGAGCTAGGAACCTGAAATTTGTTGTGATAATCGCAGGTTCCTTGTCATAGTCTAGGAGGCCCGAATGATACTTTCTGAAGCTTTCTTAGCAAAAAAATTTTTTTTCAATTTTTCAAATTTTTTAGAATTTTTGAAAAAAATTCAACTCCGGGGCTTAAAAATTGGCCAAAACCGGTATCGGCGAGACCCGGAGCTAGGAACCTGAAATTTGTTGTGATAATCGCAGGTTCCTTGTCATAGTCTAGGAGGCCCGAATGATACTTTCTGAAGCTTTCTTAGCGAAAAAAAAATTTTCAATTTTTGAAATTTTTTAGAATTTTTGAAAAAAAATCAACACCGGGGCTTAAAAATTGGCCAAAACCGGTATCGGCGAGACCCGGAGCTAGGTACCTGAAATTTTTTGTGATAATCGCAGGTTCCTTGTCATAGTCTAGGAGGTCCGAATGATACTTTCTGAAGCTTTCCGAGCGAAAAAAAAAATTTTCAATTTTTGAAATTTTTTAGAATTTTTGAAAAAAATTCAACTCCGGGGCTTAAAAATTGGCCAAAACCGGTATCGGCGAGACCCGGAGCTAGGTACCTGAAATTTTTTGTGATAATCGCAGGTTCCTTGTCATAGTCTAGGAGGCCCGAATGATACTTCTGAAGCTTTCTGAGCGAAAAAAAAAAAAATTCAATTTTTGAAATTTTTTAGAATTTTTGAAAAAAATTCAACTCCGGGGCTTAAAAATTGGCCAAAACCGGTATCGGCGAGACCCGGAGCTAGGAACCTGAAATTTGTTGTGATAATCGCAGGTTCCTTGTCATAGTCTAGGAGGCCCGAATGATACTTTCTGAAGCTTTCTTAGTGAAAAAAAATGTCAATTTTTGAAGTTTTTTAGAATTTTTGAAAAAAATTCAACTCCGGGGCTTAAAAATTGGCCAAAACCGGTATCGGCGAGACCCGGAGCTAGGTACCTGAAATTTTTTGTGATAATCGCAGGTTCCTTGTCATAGTCTAGGAGGCCCGAATGATACTTTCTGAAGCTTTCTGAGCGAAAAAAAAATTTTTCAATTTTTGAAATTTTTTAGAATTTTTGAAAAAAATTCAATTCCGGGGCTTAAAAATTGGCCAAAACCGGTATCGGCGAGACCCGGAGCTAGGTACCTGAAATTTGTTGTGATAATCGCAGGTTCCTTGTCATAGTCTAGGAGGCCCGAATGATACTTTCTGAAGCTTTCGTAGCGAAGAAAAATTTTTAAAATTTTTGAAATTTTTTAGAATTTTTGAAAAAAAAATTCAACTCCGGGGCTTAAAAATTGGCCAAAACCGGTATCGGCGAGACCCGGAGCTAGGTACCTGAAATTTTTTGTGATAATCGCAGGTTCCTTGTCATAGTCTAGGAGGCCCGAATGATACTTTCTGAAGCTTTCTTAGCGAAAAAATTTTTTTTCAATTTTTGAAATTTTTTAGAATTTTTGAAAAAAATTCAACTCCGGGGCTTAAAAATTGGCCAAAACCGGTATCGGCGAGACCCGGAGCTAGGTACCTGAAATTTTTTGTGATAATCGCAGGTTCCTTGTCATAGTCTAGGAGGTCCGAATGATACTTTCTGAAGCTTTCCGAGCGAAAAAAAAAATTTTCAATTTTTGAAATTTTTTAGAATTTTTGAAAAAAATTCAACTCCGGGGCTTAAAAATTGGCCAAAACCGGTATCGGCGAGACCCGGAGCTAGGTACCTGAAATTTTTTGTGATAATCGCAGGTTCCTTGTCATAGTCTAGGAGGCCCGAATGATACTTTCTGAAGCTTTCTTAGTGAAAAAAAAATGTCAATTTTTGAAGTTTTTTAGAATTTTTGAAAAAAATTCAACTCCGGGGCTTAAAAATTGGCCAAAACCGGTATCGGCGAGACCCGGAGCTAGGTACCTGAAATTTTTTGTGATAATCGCAGGTTCCTTGTCATAGTCTAGGAGGCCCGAATGATACTTTCTGAAGCTTTCTTAGCGAAAAAAAAATTTTTCAATTTTTGAAATTTTTTAGAATTTTTGAAAAAAATTCAATTCCGGGGCTTAAAAATTGGCCAAAACCGGTATCGGCGAGACCCGGAGCTAGGTACCTGAAATTTGTTGTGATAATCGCAGGTTCCTTGTCATAGTCTAGGAGGCCCGAATGATACTTTCTGAAGCTTTCTTAGCGAAGAAAAATTTTTAAAATTTTTGAAATTTTTTAGAATTTTTGAAAAAAAAATTCAACTCCGGGGCTTAAAAATTGGCCAAAACCGGTATCGGCGAGACCCGGAGCTAGGTACCTGAAATTTTTTGTGATAATCGCAGGTTCCTTGTCATAGTCTAGGAGGCCCGAATGATACTTTCTGAAGCTTTCTTAGCGAAAAAATTTTTTTTCAATTTTTGAAATTTTTTAGAATTTTTGAAAAAAATTCAACTCCGGGGCTTAAAAATTGGCCAAAACCGGTATCGGCGAGACCCGGAGCTAGGTACCTGAAATTTTTTGTGATAATCGCAGGTTCCTTGTCATAGTCTAGGAGGTCCGAATGATACTTTCTGAAGCTTTCCGAGCGAAAAAAAAAATTTTCAATTTTTGAAATTTTTTAGAATTTTTGAAAAAAATTCAACTCCGGGGCTTAAAAATTGGCCAAAACCGGTATCGGCGAGACCCGGAGCTAGGTACCTGAAATTTTTTAGAATTTTTGAAAAAAATTCAACTCCGGGGCTTAAAAATTGGCCAAAACCGGTATCGGCGAGACCCGGAGCTAGGTACCTGAAATTTTTTGTGATAATCGCAGGTTCCTTGTCATAGTCTAGAAGGCCCGAATGATACTTTCTGAAGCTTTCTGAGCGAAAAAAAAATTTTTCAATTTTTGAAATTTTTTAGAATTTTTGAAAAAAAATCAATTCCGGGGCTTAAAAATTGGCCAAAACCGGTATCGGCGAGACCCGGAGCTAGGTACCTGAAATTTTTTGTGATAATCGCAGGTTCCTTGTCATAGTCTAGGAGGCCCGAATGATACTTTCTGAAGCTTTCTTAGCGAAGAAAAATTTTTAAAATTTTTGAAATTTTTTAGAATTTTTGAAAAAAATTCAATTCCGGGGCTTAAAAATTGGCCAAAACCGGTATCGGCGAGACCCGGAGCTAGGTACCTGAAATTTTTTGTGATAATCGCAGGTTCCTTGTCATAGTCTAGGAGGCCCGAATGATACTTTCTGAAGCTTTCTTAGCGAAGAAAAATTTTTAAAATTTTTGAAATTTTTTAGAATTTTTGAAAAAAAAATTCAACTCCGGGGCTTAAAAATTGGCCAAAACCGGTATCGGCGAGACCCGGAGCTAGGTACCTGAAATTTTTTGTGATAATCGCAGGTTCCTTGTCATAGTCTAGGAGGCCCGAATGATACTTCTGAAGCTTTCTGAGCGAAAAAAAAAAATTTCAATTTTTGAAATTTTTTAGAATTTTTGAAAAAAATTCAACTCCGGGGCTTAAAAATTGGCCAAAACCGGTATCGGCGAGACCCGGAGCTAGGTACCTGAAATTTGTTGTGATAATCGCAGGTTCCTTGTCATAGTCTAGGAGGCCCGAATGATACTTTCTGAAGCTTTCTTAGCGAAAACAAAAATGTCAATTTTTGAAATTTTTTAGAATTTTTGAAAAAAATTCAACTCCGGGGCTTAAAAATTGGCCAAAACCGGTATCGGCGAGACCCGGAGCTAGGTACCTGAAATTTTTTGTGATAATCGCAGGTTCCTTGTCATAGTCTAGGAGGCCCGAATGATACTTTCTGAAGCTTTCTGAACGAAAAAAAAAAATTTTCAATTTTTGAAATTTTTTAGAATTTTTGAAAAAAATTCAACTCCGGGGCTTAAAAATTGGCCAAAACCGGTATCGGCGAGACCCGGAGCTAGGAACCTGAAATTTGTTGTGATAATCGCAGGTTCCTTGTCATAGTCTAGGAGGCCCGAATGATACTTTCTGAAGCTTTCTTAGCGAAAAAATTTTTTTTCAATTTTTGAAATTTTTTAGAGTTTTTGAAAAAAATTCAACTCCGGGGCTTAAAAATTGGCCAAAACCGGTATCGGCGAGACCCGGAGCTAGGTACCTGAAATTTTTTGTGATAATCGCAGGTTCCTTGTCATAGTCTAGGAGGCCCGAATGATACTTTCTGAAGCTTTCTTAGCGAAAAAAAAATTTTCAATTTTTGAAATTTTTTAGAATTTTTGAAAAAAAATCAACACCGGGGCTTAAAAATTGGCCAAAACCGGTATCGGCGAGACCCGGAGCTAGGTACCTGAAATTTTTTGTGATAATCGCAGGTTCCTTGTCATAGTCTAGGAGGTCCGAATGATACTTTCTGAAGCTTTCCGAGCGAAAAAAAAAATTTTTAATTTTTGAAATTTTTTAGAATTTTTGAAAAAAATTCAACTCCGGGGCTTAAAAATTGGCCAAAACCGGTATCGGCGAGACCCGGAGCTAGGTACCTAAAATTTTTTGTGATAATCGCAGGTTCCTTGTCATAGTCTAGGAGGCCCGAATGATACTTCTGAAGCTTTCTGAGCGAAAAAAAAAAAAATTCAATTTTTGAAATTTTTTAGAATTTTTGAAAAAAATTCAACTCCGGGGCTTAAAAATTGGCCAAAACCGGTATCGGCGAGACCCGGAGCTAGGAACCTGAAATTTGTTGTGATAATCGCAGGTTCCTTGTCATAGTCTAGGAGGTCCGAATGATACTTTCTGAAGCTTTCCGAGCGAAAAAAAAAATTTCAATTTTTGAAGTTTTTTAGAATTTTTGAAAAAAATTCAACTCCGGGGCTTAAAAATTGGCCAAAACCGGTATCGGCGAGACCCGGAGCTAGGTACCTGAAATTTTTTGTGATAATCGCAGGTTCCTTGTCATAGTCTAGGAGGCCCGAATGATACTTTCTGAAGCTTTCTGAGCAAAAAAAATTTTCTTCAATTTTTGAAATTTTTTAGAATTTTTGAAAAAAAATCAACTCCGGGGCTTAAAAATTGGCCAAAACCGGTATCGGCGAGACCCGGAGCTAGGTACCTGAAATTTTTTGTGATAATCGCAGGTTCCTTGTCATAGTCTAGGAGGCCCGAATGATACTTTCTGAAGCTTTCTTAGCGAAGAAAAATTTTTAAAATTTTTGAAATTTTTTAGAATTTTTGAAAAAAAAATTCAACTCCGGGGCTTAAAAATTGGCCAAAACCGGTATCGGCGAGACCCGGAGCTAGGTACCTGAAATTTTTTGTGATAATCGCAGGTTCCTTGTCATAGTCTAGGAGGCCCGAATGATACTTTCTGAAGCTTTCTTATCGAAAAAATTTTTTTTCAATTTTTGAAATTTTTTAGAATTTTTGAAAAAAATTCAACTCCGGGGCTTAAAAATTGGCCAAAACCGGTATCGGCGAGACCCGGAGCTAGGTACCTGAAATTTTTTGTGATAATCGCAGGTTCCTTGTCATAGTCTAGGAGGTCCGAATGATACTTTCTGAAGCTTTCCGAGCGAAAAAAAAAATTTTCAATTTTTGAAATTTTTTAGAATTTTTGAAAAAAATTCAACTCCGGGGCTTAAAAATTGGCCAAAACCGGTATCGGCGAGACCCGGAGCTAGGTACCTGAAATTTTTTGTGATAATCGCAGGTTCCTTGTCATAGTCTAGGAGGCCCGAATGATACTTTCTGAAGCTTTCTTAGCGAAAAAATTTTTTTTCAATTTTTGAAATTTTTTAGAATTTTTGAAAAAAATTCAACTCCGGGGCTTAAAAATTGGCCAAAACCGGTATCGGCGAGACCCGGAGCTAGGAACCTGAAATTTGTTGTGATAATCGCAGGTTCCTTGTCATAGTCTAGGAGGCCCGAATGATACTTTCTGAAGCTTTCTGAGCGAAAAAAAAATTTTCAATTTTTGAAATTTTTTAGAATTTTTGAAAAAAAATCAATTCCGGGGCTTAAAAATTGGCCAAAACCGGTATCGGCGAGACCCGGAGCTAGGTACCTGAAATTTTTTGTGATAATCGCAGGTTCCTTGTCATAGTCTAGGAGGCCCGAATGATACTTTCTGAAGCTTTCTTAGCGAAGAAAAATTTTTTAAATTTTTGAAATTTTTTAGAATTTTTGAAAAAAAATTCAACTCCGGGGCTTAAAAATTGGCCAAAACCGGTATCGGCGAGACCCGGAGCTAGGTACCTGAAATTTTTTGTGATAATCGCAGGTTCCTTGTCATAGTCTAGGAGGCCCGAATGATACTTCTGAAGCTTTCTGAGCGAAAAAAAAAAATTTCAATTTTTGAAATTTTTTAGAATTTTTGAAAAAAATTCACCTCCGGGGCTTAAAAATTGGCCAAAACCGGTATCGGCGAGACCCGGAGCTAGGAACCTGAAATTTGTTGTGATAATCGCAGGTTCCTTGTCATAGTCTAGGAGGCCCGAATGATACTTTCTGAAGCTTTCTTAGTGAAAAAAAAAATGTCAATTTTTGAAATTTTTTAGAATTTTTGAAAAAAATTCAACTCCGGGGCTTAAAAATTGGCCAAAACCGGTATCGGCGAGACCCGGAACTAGGAACCTGAAATTTGTTGTGATAATCGCAGGTTCCTTGTCATAGTCTAGGAGGCCCGAATGATACTTTCTGAAGCTTTCTTAGCGAAGAAAAATTTCTAAAATTTTTGAAATTTTTTAGAATTTTTGAAAAAAAAATTCAACTCCGGGGCTTAAAAATTGGCCAAAACCGGTATCGGCGAGACCCGGAGCTAGGTACCTGAAATTTGTTGTGATAATCGCAGGTTCCTTGTCATAGTCTAGGAGGCCCGAATGATACTTTCTGAAGCTTTCTTAGCAAAAAAAAAAATTTCAATTTTTGAAATTTTTTAGAATTTTTGAAAAAAAATCAACTCCGGGGCTTAAAAATTGGCCAAAACCGGTATCGGCGAGACCCGGAGCTAGGAACCTGAAATTTGTTGTGATAATCGCAGGTTCCTTGTCATAGTCTAGGAGGCCCGAATGATACTTTCTGAAGCTTTCTTAGCGAAGAAAAATTTCTAAAATTTTTGAAATTTTTTAGAATTTTTGAAAAAAAAATTCAACTCCGGGGCTTAAAAATTGGCCAAAACCGGTATCGGCGAGACCCGGAGCTAGGTACCTGAAATTTTTTGTGATAATCGCAGGTTCCTTGTCATAGTCTAGGAGGCCCGAATGATACTTTCTGAAGCTTTCTTAGCGAAGAAAAATTTTTTTAATTTTTGAAATTTTTTAGAATTTTTGAAAAAAAAATTCAACTCCGGGGCTTAAAAATTGGCCAAAACCGGTATCGGCGAGACCCGGAGCTAGGTACCTGAAATTTTTTGTGATAATCGCAGGTTCCTTGTCATAGTCTAGGAGGTCCGAATGATACTTTCTGAAGCTTTCCGAGCGAAAAAAAAAATTTTCAATTTTTGAAATTTTTTAGAATTTTTGAAAAAAATTCAACTCCGGGGCTTAAAAATTGGCCAAAACCGGTATCGGCGAGACCCGGAGCTAGGTACCTGAAATTTTTTGTGATAATCGCAGGTTCCTTGTCATAGTCTAGGAGGCCCGAATGATACTTTCTGAAGCTTTCTTAGCGAAAACAAAAATGTCAATTTTTGAAATTTTTTAGAATTTTTGAAAAAAATTCAACTCCGGGGCTTAAAAATTGGCCAAAACCGGTATCGGCGAGACCCGGAGCTAGGAACCTGAAATTTGTTGTGATAATCGCAGGTTCCTTGTCATAGTCTAGGAGGCCCGAATGATACTTTCTGAAGCTTTCTTAGTGAAAAAAAAATGTCAATTTTTGAAGTTTTTTAGAATTTTTGAAAAAAATTCAACTCCGGGGCTTAAAAATTGGCCAAAACCGGTATCGGCGAGACCCGGAGCTAGGTACCTGAAATTTTTTGTGATAATCGCAGGTTCCTTGTCATAGTCTAGGAGGCCCGAATGATACTTTCTGAAGCTTTCTGAGCGAAAAAAAAATTTTCAATTTTTGAAATTTTTTAGAATTTTTGAAAAAAAATCAATTCCGGGGCTTAAAAATTGGCCAAAACCGGTATCGGCGAGACCCGGAGCTAGGTACCTGAAATTTTTTGTGATAATCGCAGGTTCCTTGTCATAGTCTAGGAGGCCCGAATGATACTTTCTGAAGCTTTCTTAGCGAAGAAAAAATTTTCAATTTTTGAAATTTTTTAGAATTTTTGAAAAAAAAATTCAACTCCGGGGCTTAAAAATTGGCCAAAACCGGTATCGGCGAGACCCGGAGCTAGGTACCTGAAATTTTTTGTGATAATCGCAGGTTCCTTGTCATAGTCTAGGAGGCCCGAATGATACTTCTGAAGCTTTCTGAGCGAAAAAAAAAAATTTCAATTTTTGAAATTTTTTAGAATTTTTGAAAAAAATTCACCTCCGGGGCTTAAAAATTGGCCAAAACCGGTATCGGCGAGACCCGGAGCTAGGAACCTGAAATTTGTTGTGATAATCGCAGGTTCCTTGTCATAGTCTAGGAGGCCCGAATGATACTTTCTGAAGCTTTCTTAGTGAAAAAAAAAATGTCAATTTTTGAAATTTTTTAGAATTTTTGAAAAAAAATCAACTCCGGGGCTTAAAAATTGGCCAAAACCGGTATCGGCGAGACCCGGAACTAGGAACCTGAAATTTGTTGTGATAATCGCAGGTTCCTTGTCATAGTCTAGGAGGCCCGAATGATACTTTCTGAAGCTTTCTTAGCGAAGAAAAATTTCTAAAATTTTTGAAATTTTTTAGAATTTTTGAAAAAAAAATTCAACTCCGGGGCTTAAAAATTGGCCAAAACCGGTATCGGCGAGACCCGGAGCTAGGTACCTGAAATTTTTTGTGATAATCGCAGGTTCCTTGTCATAGTCTAGGAGGCCCGAATGATACTTTCTGAAGCTTTCTTAGCGAAAAAAAAATTTTCAATTTTTGAAATTTTTTAGAATTTTTGAAAAAAATTCAACTCCGGGGCTTAAAAATTGGCCAAAACCGGTATCGGCGAGACCAGGAGCTAGGTACCTGAAATTTGTTGTGATAATCGCAGGTTCCTTGTCATAGTCTAGGAGGCCCGAATGATACTTTCTGGAGCTTTCTTAGCAAAAAAAAAAATTTCAATTTTTGAAATTTTTTAGAATTTTTGAAAAAAAATCAACTCCGGGGCTTAAAAATTGGCCAAAACCGGTATCGGCGAGACCCGGAGCTAGGAACCTGAAATTTGTTGTGATAATCGCAGGTTCCTTGTCATAGTCTAGGAGGCCCGAATGATACTTTCTGAAGCTTTCTTAGCGAAGAAAAATTTCTAAAATTTTTGAAATTTTTTAGAATTTTTGAAAAAAAAATTCAACTCCGGGGCTTAAAAATTGGCCAAAACCGGTATCGGCGAGACCCGGAGCTAGGTACCTGAAATTTTTTGTGATAATCGCAGGTTCCTTGTCATAGTCTAGGAGGCCCGAATGATACTTTCTGAAGCTTTCTTAGCGAAAAAAAAATTTTCAATTTTTGAAATTTTTTAGAATTTTTGAAAAAAATTCAACTCCGGGGCTTAAAAATTGGCCAACACCGGTATCGGCGAGACCCGGAGCTAGGTACCTGAAATTTGTTGTGATAATCGCAGGTTCCTTGTCATAGTCTAGGAGGCCCGAATGATACTTTCTGAAGCTTTCTTAGTGAAAAAAAAATGTCAATTTTTGAAATTTTTTAGAATTTTTGAAAAAAAATCAACTCCGGGGCTTAAAAATTGGCCAAAACCGGTATCGGCGAGACCCGGAGCTAGGTACCTGAAATTTTTTGTGATAATCGCAGGTTCCTTGTCATAGTCTAGGAGGCCCGAATGATACTTTCTGAAGCTTTCTTAGCAAAAAAAAAAATTTCAATTTTTGAAATTTTTTAGAATTTTTGAAAAAAAATCAACTCCGGGGCTTAAAAATTGGCCAAAACCGGTATCGGCGAGACCCGGAGCTAGGTACCTGAAATTTTTTGTGATAATCGCAGGTTCCTTGTCATAGTCTAGGAGGCCCGAATGATACTTTCTGAAGCTTTCTTAGCGAAGAAAAATTTTTTTAATTTTTGAAATTTTTTAGAATTTTTGAAAAAAAAAATTCAACTCCGGGGCTTAAAAATTGGCCAAAACCGGTATCGGCGAGACCCGGAGCTAGGTACCTGAAATTTTTTGTGATAATCGCAGGTTCCTTGTCATAGTCTAGGAGGCCCGAATGATACTTTCTGAAGCTTTCTTAGCGAAAAAAAAAATTTCAATTTTTGAAATTTTTTAGAATTTTTGAAAAAAATTCAACTCCGGGGCTTAAAAATTGGCCAACACCGGTATCGGCGAGACCCGGAGCTAGGTACCTGAAATTTTTTGTGACAATCGCAGGTTCCTTGTCATAGTCTAGGAGGCCCGAATGATACTTTCTGAAGCTTTCTTAGCGAAAAAAAAATTTTCAATTTTTGAAATTTTTTAGAATTTTTGAAAAAAATTCAACTCCGGGGCTTAAAAATTGGCCAACACCGGTATCGGCGAGACCCGGAGCTAGGTACCTGAAATTTTTTGTGATAATCGCAGGTTCCTTGTCATAGTCTAGGAGGCCCGAATGATACTTTCTGAAGCTTTCTTAGCAAAACAAAAAATTTCAATTTTTGAAATTTTTTAGAATTTTTGAAAAAAAATCAACTCCGGGGCTTAAAAATTGGCCAAAACCGGTATCGGCGAGACCCGGAGCTAGGTACCTGAAATTTTTTGTGATAATCGCAGGTTCCTTGTCATAGTCTAGGAGGCCCGAATGATACTTTCTGAAGCTTTCTGAGCAAAAAAAAAAATTTCAATTTTTGAAATTTTTTAGAATTTTTGAAAAAAAATCAACTCCGGGGCTTAAAAATTGGCCAAAACCGGTATCGGCGAGACCCGGAGCTAGGTACCTGAAATTTTTTGTGATAATCGCAGGTTCCTTGTCATAGTCTAGGAGGCCCGAATGATACTTTCTGAAGCTTTCTTAGCAAAGAAAAATTTTTTAAATTTTTGAAATTTTTTAGAATTTTTGAAAAAAAAATTCAACTCCGGGGCTTAAAAATTGGCCAAAACCGGTATCGGCGAGACCCGGAGCTAGGTACCTGAAATTTTTTGTGATAATCGCAGGTTCCTTGTCATAGTCTAGGAGGCCCGAATGATACTTTCTGAAGCTTTCTGAGCGAAAAAAATTTTTTCAATTTTTGAAATTTTTTAGAATTTTTGAAAAAAATTCAACTCCGGGGCTTAAAAATTGGCCAACACCGGTATCGGCGAGACCCGGAGCTAGGTACCTGAAATTTTTTGTGACAATCGCAGGTTCCTTGTCATAGTCTAGGAGGCCCGAATGATACTTTCTGAAGCTTTCTTAGCGAAAAAAAAATTTTCAATTTTTGAAATTTTTTAGAATTTTTGAAAAAAAATCAACTCCGGGGCTTAAAAATTGGCCAAAACCGGTATCGGCGAGACCCGGAGCTAGGTAGCTTATATTTTTTGTGATAATCGCAGGTTCCTTGTCATAGTCTAGGAGGCCCAAATGATACTTTCTGAAGCTTTCTTAGCGAAGAAAAATTTTTTAAATTTTTGAAATTTTTTAGAATTTTTGAAAAAAAAATTCAACTCCGGGGCTTAAAAATTGGCCAAAACCGGTATCGGCGAGACCCGGAGCTAGGTACCTGAAATTTGTTGTGATAATCGCAGGTTCCTTGTCATAGTCTAGGAGGCCCGAATGATACTTTCTGAAGCTTTCTTAGCGAAAAAAAAATTTTCAATTTTTGAAATTTTTTAGAATTTTTGAAAAAAATTCAACTCCGGGGCTTAAAAATTGGCCAAAACCGGTATCGGCGAGACCCGGAGCTAGGTACCTGAAATTTGTTGTGATAATCGCAGGTTCCTTGTCATAGTCTAGGAGGCCCGAATGATACTTTCTGAAGCTTTCTTAGCGAAAAAAAAATTTTTCAATTTTTGAAATTTTTTAGAATTTTTGAAAAAAATTCAACTCCGAGGCTTAAAAATTGGCCAAAACCGGTATCGGCGAGACCCGGAGCTAGGTACCTGAAATTTTTTGTGATAATCGCAGGTTCCTTGTCATAGTCTAGGAGGCCCGAATGATACTTTCTGAAGCTTTCTTAGTGAAAAAAAAAATGTCAATTTTTGAAATTTTTTAGAATTTTTGAAAAAAATTCAACTCCGGGGCTTAAAAATTGGCCAAAACCGGTATCGGCGAGACCCGGAACTAGGAACCTGAAATTTGTTGTGATAATCGCAGGTTCCTTGTCATAGTCTAGGAGGCCCGAATGATACTTTCTGAAGCTTTCTTAGCGAAGAAAAATTTCTAAAATTTTTGAAATTTTTTAGAATTTTTGAAAAAAAAATTCAACTCCGGGGCTTAAAAATTGGCCAAAACCGGTATCGGCGAGACCCGGAGCTAGGTACCTGAAATTTTTTGTGATAATCGCAGGTTCCTTGTCATAGTCTAGGAGGCCCGAATGATACTTTCTGAAGCTTTCTTAGCGAAAAAAAAATTTTCAATTTTTGAAATTTTTTAGAATTTTTGAAAAAAATTCAACTCCGGGGCTTAAAAATTGGCCAAAACCGGTATCGGCGAGACCCGGAGCTAGGTACCTGAAATTTGTTGTGATAATCGCAGGTTCCTTGTCATAGTCTAGGAGGCCCGAATGATACTTTCTGAAGCTTTCTTAGCAAAAAAAAAAAATTTCAATTTTTGAAATTTTTTAGAATTTTTGAAAAAAAATCAACTCCGGGGCTTAAAAATTGGCCAAAACCGGTATCGGCGAGACCCGGAGCTAGGAACCTGAAATTTGTTGTGATAATCGCAGGTTCCTTGTCATAGTCTAGGAGGCCCGAATGATACTTTCTGAAGCTTTCTTAGCGAAGAAAAATTTCTAAAATTTTTGAAATTTTTTAGAATTTTTGAAAAAAAAATTCAACTCCGGGGCTTAAAAATTGGCCAAAACCGGTATCGGCGAGACCCGGAGCTAGGTACCTGAAATTTTTTGTGATAATCGCAGGTTCCTTGTCATAGTCTAGGAGGCCCGAATGATACTTTCTGAAGCTTTCTTAGCGAAAAAAAAATTTTCAATTTTTGAAATTTTTTAGAATTTTTGAAAAAAATTCAACTCCGGGGCTTAAAAATTGGCCAACACCGGTATCGGCGAGACCCGGAGCTAGGTACCTGAAATTTGTTGTGATAATCGCAGGTTCCTTGTCATAGTCTAGGAGGCCCGAATGATACTTTCTGAAGCTTTCTTAGTGAAAAAAAAATGTCAATTTTTGAAATTTTTTAGAATTTTTGAAAAAAAATCAACTCCGGGGCTTAAAAATTGGCCAAAACCGGTATCGGCGAGACCCGGAGCTAGGTACCTGAAATTTTTTGTGATAATCGCAGGTTCCTTGTCATAGTCTAGGAGGCCCGAATGATACTTTCTGAAGCTTTCTTAGCGAAAAAAAAAATTTCAATTTTTGAAATTTTTTAGAATTTTTGAAAAAAATTCAACTCCGGGGCTTAAAAATTGGCCAACACCGGTATCGGCGAGACCCGGAGCTAGGTACCTGAAATTTTTTGTGACAATCGCAGGTTCCTTGTCATAGTCTAGGAGGCCCGAATGATACTTTCTGAAGCTTTCTTAGCGAAAAAAAAATTTTCAATTTTTGAAATTTTTTAGAATTTTTGAAAAAAATTCAACTCCGGGGCTTAAAAATTGGCCAAAACCGGTATCGGCGAGACCCGGAGCTAGGTACCTGAAATTTGTTGTGATAATCGCAGGTTCCTTGTCATAGTCTAGGAGGCCCGAATGATACTTTCTGAAGCTTTCTGAGCGAAAAAAAAAATGTCAATTTTTGAAATTTTTTAGAATTTTTGAAAAAAAATCAACTCCGGGGCTTAAAAATTGGCCAAAACCGGTATCGGCGAGACCCGGAGCTAGGTACCTGAAATTTTTTGTGATAATCGCAGGTTCCTTGTCATAGTCTAGGAGGCCCGAATGATACTTTCTGAAGCTTTCTTAGCGAAAAAAAAATTTTCAATTTTTGAAATTTTTTCGAATTTTTGAAAAAAATTCAACTCCGGGGCTTAAAAATTGGCCAACACCGGTATCGGCGAGACCCGGAGCTAGGTACCTGAAATTTGTTGTGATAATCGCAGGTTCCTTGTCATAGTCTAGGAGGCCCGAATGATACTTTCTGAAGCTTTCTTAGTGAAAAAAAAATGTCAATTTTTGAAATTTTTTAGAATTTTTGAAAAAAATTCAACTCCGGGGCTTAAAAATTGGCCAAAACCGGTATCGGCGAGACCCGGAGCTAGGTACCTGAAATTTTTTGTGATAATCGTAGGTTCCTTGTCATAGTCTAGGAGGCCCGAATGATACTTTCTGAAGCTTTCTTAGCGAAAAAAAAAATGTCAATTTTTGAAATTTTTTAGAATTTTTGAAAAAAAATCAACTCCGGGGCTTAAAAATTGGCCAAAACCGGTATCGGCGAGACCCGGAGCTAGGTACCTGAAATTTTTTGTGATAATCGCAGGTTCCTTGTCATAGTCTAGGAGGCCCGAATGATACTTTCTGAAGCTTTCTGAGCGAAAAAAAAAATTTTTCAATTTTTGAAATTTTTTAGAATTTTTGAAAAAAATTCAATTCCGGGGCTTAAAAATTGGCCAAAACCGGTATCGGCGAGACCCGGAGCTAGGAACCTGAAATTTGTTGTGATAATCGCAGGTTCCTTGTCATAGTCTAGGAGGCCCGAATGATACTTTCTGAAGCTTTCTTAGCGAAAAAAAAATTTTCAATTTTTGAAATTTTTTAGAATTTTTGAAAAAAATTCAACTCCGGGGCTTAAAAATTGGCCAACACCGGTATCGGCGAGACCCGGAGCTAGGTACCTGAAATTTGTTGTGATAATCGCAGGTTCCTTGTCATAGTCTAGGAGGCCCGAATGATACTTTCTGAAGCTTTCTTAGCGAAAAAAAAATTTTTCAATTTTTGAAATTTTTTAGAATTTTTGAAAAAAATTCAACTCCGAGGCTTAAAAATTGGCCAAAACCGGTATCGGCGAGACCCGGAGCTAGGTACCTGAAATTTTTTGTGATAATCGCAGGTTCCTTGTCATAGTCTAGGAGGCCCGAATGATACTTTCTGAAGCTTTCTTAGCGAAAAAAAAATTTTGAATTTTTGAAATTTTTTAGAATTTTTGAAAAAAATTCAACTCCGGGGCTTAAAAATTGGCCAACACCGGTATCGGCGAGACCCGGAGCTAGGTACCTGAAATTTTTTGTGATAATCGCAGGTTCCTTGTCATAGTCTAGGAGGCCCGAATGATACTTTCTGAAGCTTTCTGAGAGAAAAAAAAAATTTTGAATTTTTGAAATTTTTTACAATTTTTGAAAAAAAATCAACTCCGGGGCTTAAAAATTGGCCAAAACCGGTATCGGCGAGACCCGGAGCTAGGTACCTGAAATTTGTTGTGATAATCGCAGGTTCCTTGTCATAGTCTAGGAGGCCCGAATGATACTTTCTGAAGCTTTCTGAGCAAAAAAAAAAAATGTCAATTTTTGAAATTTTTTAGAATTTTTGAAAAAAAATCAACTCCGGGGCTTAAAAATTGGCCAAAACCGGTATCGGCGAGACCCGGAGCTAGGTACCTGAAATTTTTTGTGATAATCGCAGGTTCCTTGTCATAGTCTAGGAGGCCCGAATGATACTTCTGAAGCTTTCTGAGCGAAAAAAAAAATTTTGAATTTTTGAAATTTTTTAGAATTTTTGAAAAAAATTCAACTCCGGGGCTTAAAAATTGGCCAAAACCGGTATCGGCGAGATCCGGAGCTAGGAACCTGAAATTTGTTGTGATAATCGCAGGTTCCTTGTCATAGTCTAGGAGGCCCGAATGATACTTTTTGAAGCTTTCTTAGTGAAAAAAAATGTCAATTTTTGAAATTTTTTAGAATTTTTGAAAAAAATTCAACTCCGGGGCTTAAAAATTGGCCAAAACCGGTATCGGCGAGACCCGGAGCTAGGTACCTGAAATTTTTTGTGATAATCGTAGGTTCCTTGTCATAGTCTAGGAGGCCCGAATGATACTTTCTGAAGCTTTCTTAGCGAAAAAAAAAATGTCAATTTTTGAAATTTTTTAGAATTTTTGAAAAAAAAATTCAACTCCGGGGCTTAAAAATTGGCCAAAACCGGTATCGGCGAGACCCGGAGCTAGGTACCTGAAATTTTTTGTGATAATCGCAGGTTCCTTGTCATAGTCTAGGAGGCCCGAATGATACTTTTTGAAGCTTTCTTAGCGAAAAAAAAATTTTCAATTTTTGAAATATTTTAGAATTTTTGAAAAAAATTCAACTCCGGGGCTTAAAAATTGGCCAAAACCGGTATCGGCGAGACCCGGAGCTAGGTACCTGAAATTTTTTGTGATAATCGCAGGTTCCTTGTCATAGTCTAGGAGGCCCGAATGATACTTTCTGAAGCTTTCTTAGCAAAAAAAAAAATTTCAATTTTTGAAATTTTTTAGAATTTTTGAAAAAAATTCAACTCCGGGGCTTAAAAATTGGCCAAAACCGGTATCGGCGAGACCCGGAGCTAGGTACCTGAAATTTTTTGTGATAATCGCAGGTTCCTTGTCATAGTCTAGGAGGCCCGAATGATACTTTCTGAAGCTTTCTTAGCGAAAAAAAAATTTTCAATTTTTAAAATTTTTTAGAATTTTTGAAAAAAATTCAACTCCGGGGCTTAAAAATTGGCCAAAACCGGTATCGGCGAGACCCGGAGCTAGGTACCTGAAATTTGTTGTGATAATCGCAGGTTCCTTGTCATAGTCTAGGAGGCCCGAATGATACTTTCTGAAGCTTTCTTAGCGAAAAAAAAATTTTTCAATTTTTGAAATTTTTTAGAATTTTTGAAAAAAATTCAACTCCGAGGCTTAAAAATTGGCCAAAACCGGTATCGGCGAGACCCGGAGCTAGGTACCTGAAATTTTTTGTGATAATCGCAGGTTCCTTGTCATAGTCTAGGAGGCCCGAATGATACTTTCTGAAGCTTTCTTAGCGAAAAAAAAAAATTTCAGGTTTTGAAATTTTTTGAATTTAAAAAAAAAAATTCAACTCCGGGGCTTAAAAATTGGCCAAAACCGGTATCGGCGAGACCCGGAGCTAGGTACCTGAAATTTTTTGTGATAATCGCAGGTTCCTTGTCATAGTCTAGGAGGCCCGAATGATACTTTCTGAAGCTTTCTGAGCGAAAAAAAAAATTTTCAATTTTTGAAATTTTTTAGAATTTTTGAAAAAAAATCAACTCCGGGGCTTCAAAATTGGCCAAAACCGGTATCGGCGAGACCCGGAGCTAGGTACCTGAAATTTGTTGTGATAATCGCAGGATACTTTCTGAAGCTTTCTTAGTGAAAAAAAAATGTCAATTTTTGAAATTTTTTAGAATTTTTGAAAAAAATTCAACTCCGGGGCTTCAAAATTGGCCAAAACCGGTATCGGCGAGACCCGGAGCTAGGTACCTGAAATTTGTTGTGATAATCGCAGGTTCCTTGTCATAGTCTAGGAGGCCCGAATGATACTTTCTGAAGCTTTCTGAGCGAAAAAAAAAATTTTCAATTTTTGAAATTTTTTAGAATTTTTGAAAAAAATTCAACTCCGGGGCTTAAAAATTGGCCAAAACCGGTATCGGCGAGACCCGGAGCTAGGAACCTGAAATTTGTTGTGATAATCGCAGGTTCCTTGTCATAGTCTAGGAGGCCCGAATGATACTTTCTGAAGCTTTCTGAGCGAAAAAAAAAATTTCAATTTTTGGAATTTTTTAGAATTTTTGAAAAAAATTCAACTCCGGGGCTTAAAAATTGGCCAAAACCGGTATCGGCGAGACCCGGAGCTAGGTACCTGAAATTTGTTGTGATAATCGCAGGTTCCTTGTCATAGTCTAGGAGGCCCGAATGATACTTTCTGAAGCTTTCTTAGCGAAAAAAAAATTTTTCAATTTTTGAAATTTTTTAGAATTTTTGAAAAAAAATCAACTCCGAGGCTTAAAAATTGGCCAAAACCGGTATCGGCGAGACCCGGAGCTAGGTACCTGAAATTTTTTGTGATAATCGCAGGTTCCTTGTCATAGTCTAGGAGGCCCGAATGATACTTTCTGAAGCTTTCTTAGCGAAAAAAAAAATTTCAGGTTTTGAAATTTTTAGAATTTAAAAAAAAAAATTCAACTCCGGGGCTTAAAAATTGGCCAAAACCGGTATCGGCGAGACCCGGAGCTAGGTACCTGAATTTTTTTGTGATAATCGCAGGTTCCTTGTCATAGTCTAGGAGGCCCGAATGATACTTTCTGAAGCTTTCTTAGCGAAAAAAAAAATTTCAATTTTTGAAATTTTTTAGAATTTTTGAAAAAAAATCAACTCCGGGGCTTAAAAATTGGCCAAAACCGGTATCGGCGAGACCCGGAGCTAGGTACCTGAAATTTGTTGTGATAATCGCAGGTTCCTTGTCATAGTCTAGGAGGCCCGAATGATACTTTCTGAAGCTTTCTTAGCGAAAAAAAAAATTTCAATTTTTGAAATTTTTTAGAATTTTTGAAAAAAAATCAACTCCGGGGCTTAAAAATTGGCCAAAACCGGTATCGGCGAGACCCGGAGCTAGGTACCTGAAATTTGTTGTGATAATCGCAGGTTCCTTGTCATAGTCTAGGAGGCCCGAATGATACTTTCTGCAGCTTTCTTAGCGAAGAAAAATTTTTTAAATTTTTGAAATTTTTTAGAATTTTTGAAAAAAAAATTCAACTCCGGGGCTTAAAAATTGGCCAAAACCGGTATCGGCGAGACCCGGAGCTAGGTACCTGAAATTTGTTGTGATAATCGCAGGTTCCTTGTCATAGTCTAGGAGGCCCGAATGATACTTTCTGAAGCTTTCTTAACGAAAAAAAAATGTTCAATTTTTGAAATTGTTTAGAATTTTTGAAAAAAAATCAACTCCGGGGCTTAAAAATTGGCCAAAACCGGTATCGGCGAGACCCGGAGCTAGGTACCTGAAATTTTTTGTGATAATCGCAGGTTCCTTGTCATAGTCTAGGAGGCCCGAATGATACTTTCTGAAGCTTTCTTAGCGAAGAAAAATTTTTTAAATTTTTGAAATTTTTTAGAATTTTTGAAAAAAAAATTCAACTCCGGGGCTTAAAAATTGGCCAAAACCGATATCGGCGAGACCCGGAGCTAGGTACCTGAAATTTGTTGTGATAATCGCAGGTTCCTTGTCATAGTCTAGGAGGCCCGAATGATACTTTCTGAAGCTTTCTTAGCGAAAAAAAAATGTCAATTTTTGAAATTGTTTAGAATTTTTGAAAAAAATTCAACTCCGAGGCTTAAAAATTGGCCAAAACCGGTATCGGCGAGACCCGGAGCTAGGTACCTGAAATTTGTTGTGATAATCGCAGGTTCCTTGTCATAGTCTAGGAGGCCCGAAAGATACTTTCTGAAGCTTTCTTAGCGAAAAAAAAAATTTCAGGTTTTGAAATTTTTAGAATTTAAAAAAAAAAATTCAACTCCGGGGCTTAAAAATTGGCCAAAACCGGTATCGGCGAGACCCGGAGCTAGGTACCTGAAATTTTTTGTGATAATCGCAGGTTCCTTGTCATAGTCTAGGAGGCCCGAATGATTCTTTCTGAAGCTTTCTTAGCGAAAAAAAAATTCAATTTTTGAAATTTTTTAGAATTTTTGAAAAAAAATCAACTCCGGGGCTTAAAAATTGGCCAAAACCGGTATCGGCGAGACCCGGAGCTAGGTACCTGAAATTTTTTTGTGATAATCGCAGGTTCCTTGTCATAGTCTAGGAGGCCCGAATGATACTTTCTGAAGCTTTCTTAGCGAAAAAAAATATTTCAATTTTTAAAATTTTTTAGAATTTTTGAAAAAAATTCAACTCCGGGGCTTAAAAATTGGCCAAAACCGGTATCGGCGAGACCCGGAGCTAGGTACCTGAAATTTTTTGTGATAATCGCAGGTTCCTTGTCATAGTCTAGGAGGCCCGAATGATACTTTCTGAAGCTTTCTGAGCGAAAAAAAAAATTTTCAATTTTTGAAATTTTTTAGAATTTTTGAAAAAAATTCAACTCCGGGGCTTAAAAATTGTCCAAAACCGGTATCGGCGAGACCCGGAGCTAGGTACCTGAAATTTTTTGTGATAATCGCAGGTTCCTTGTCATAGTCTAGGAGGCCCGAATGATACTTCTGAAGCGTTCTGAGCGAAAAAAAAAAATTAAATTTTTGAAATTTTTTAGAATTTTTGAAAAAAATTCAACTCCGGGGCTTAAAAATTGGCGAAAACCGGTATCGGCGAGACCCGGAGCTAGGTACCTGAAATTTTTTGTGATAATCGCAGGTTCCTTGTCATAGTCTAGGAGGCCCGAATGATACTTTCTGAAGCTTTCTTAGCGAAAAAAAAAGAAAATTCAATTTTTGAAATTGTTTAGAATTTTTGAAAAAAATTCAACTCCGGGGCTTAAAAATTGGCCAAAACCGGTATCGGCGAGACCCGGAGCTAGGTACCTGAAATTTGTTGTGATAATCGCAGGTTCCTTGTCATAGTCTAGGAGGCCCGAATGATACTTTCTGAAGCTTTATTAGCGAAAAAAAAAAAAATCAATTTTTGAAATTTTTTAGAATTTTTGAAAAAAATTCAACTCCGGGGCTTAAAAATTGGCCAAAACCGGTATCGGCGAGACCCGGAGCTAGGTACCTGAAATTTTTTGTGATAATCGCAGGTTCCTTGTCATAGTCTAGGAGGCCCGAATGATACTTCTGAAGCTTTCTGAGCGAAAAAAAAAATTTCAATTTTTGAAATTTTTTAGAATTTTTGAAAAAAATTCAACTCCGGGGCTTAAAAATTGGCCAAAACCGGTATCGGCGAGACCCGGAGCTAGGAACCTGAAATTTGTTGTGATAATCGCAGGTTCCTTGTCATAGTCTAGGAGGCCCGAATGATACTTTCTGAAGCTTTCTTAGTGAAAAAAAAATGTCAATTTTTGAAATTTTTTAGAATTTTTGAAAAAAATTCAACTCCGGGGCTTAAAAATTGGCCAAAACCGGTATCGGCGAGACCCGGAGCTAGGTACCTGAAATTTTTTGTGATAATCGCAGGTTCCTTGTCATAGTCTAGGAGGCCCGAATGATACTTTCTGAAGCTTTCTGAGCGAAAAAAAAAAATTTCAATTTTTGAAATTTTTTAGAATTTTTGAAAAAAATCCAACTCCGGGGCTTCAAAATTGGCCAAAACCGGTATCGGCGAGACCCGGAGCTAGGAACCTGAAATTTGTTGTGATAATCGCAGGTTCCTTGTCATAGTCTAGGAGGCCCGAATGATACTTTCTGAAGCTTTCTTAGCGAAGAAAATTTTTTTAAATTTTTGAAATTTTTTAGAATTTTTGAAAAAAAAATTCAACTCCGGGGCTTAAAAATTGGCCAAAACCGGTATCGGCGAGACCCGGAGCTAGGTACCTGAAATTTTTTGTGATAATCGCAGGTTCCTTGTCATAGTCTAGGAGGCCCGAATGATACTTTCTGAAGCTTTCTGAGCGAAAAAAAAATTTTCAATTTTTGAAATTTTTTAGAATTTTTGAAAAAAATTCAACTCCGGGGCTTAAAAATTGGCCAAAACCGGTATCGGCGAGACCCGGAGCTAGGTACCTGAAATTTTTTGTGATAATCGCAGGTTCCTTGTCATAGTCTAGGAGGCCCGAATGATACTTCTGAAGCTTTCTGAGCGAAAAAAAAAAATTTCAATTTTTGAAATTTTTTAGAATTTTTGAAAAAAATTCAACTCCGGGGCTTAAAAATTGGCCAAAACCGGTATCGGCGAGACCCGAAGCTAGGAACCTGAAATTTGTTGTGATAATCGCAGGTTCCTTGTCATAGTCTAGGAGGCCCGAATGATACTTTCTGAAGCTTTCTGAGCGAAAAAAAAAAAATGTCAATTTTTGAAATTTTTTAGAATTTTTGAAAAAAAATCAACTCCGGGGCTTAAAAATTGGCCAAAACCGGTATCGGCGAGACCCGGAGCTAGGTACCTGAAATTTTTTGTGATAATCGCAGGTTCCTTGTCATAGTCTAGGAGGCCCGAATGATACTTTCTGATGCTTTCTTAGCGAAAAAAAAATTTTCAATTTTTGAAATTTTTTAGAATTTTTGAAAAAAATTCAACTCCGGGGCTTAAAAATTGGCCAAAACCGGTATCGGCGAGACCCGGAGCTAGGTACCTGAAATTTGTTGTGATAATCGCAGGTTCCTTGTCATAGTCTAGGAGGCCCGAATGATACTTTCTGAAGCTTTCTTAGCGAAAAAAAAATTTCAATTTTTGAAATTTTTTAGAATTTTTTGAAAAAAATTCAACTCCGGGGCTTAAAAATTGGCCAAAACCGGTATCGGCGAGACCCGGAGCTAGGTACCTGAAATTTTTTGTGATAATCGCAGGTTCCTTGTCATAGTCTAGGAGGCCCGAATGATACTTTCTGAAGCTTTCTTAGCGAAAAAAAAATTTTCAATTTTTGAAATTTTTTAGAATTTTTGAAAAAAATTCAACTCCGGGGCTTAAAAATTGGCCAAAACCGGTATCGGCGAGACCCGGAGCTAGGTACCTGAAATTTTTTGTGATAATCGCAGGTTCCTTGTCATAGTCTAGGAGGCCCGAATGATACTTTCTGAAGCTTTCTTAGCGAAAAAAAAATTTTCAATTTTTGAAATTTTTTAGAATTTTTGAAAAAAATTCAACTCCGGGGCTTAAAAATTGGCCAAAACCGGTATCGGCGAGACCCGGAGCTAGGTACATGAAATTTTTTGTGATAATCGCAGGTTCCTTGTCATAGTCTAGGAGGCCCGAATGATACTTCTGAAGCTTTATTAGCGAAAAAAAAAAAATCAATTTTTGAAATTTTTTAGAATTTTTGAAAAAAATTCAACTCCAGGGCTTAAAAATTGGCCAAAACCGGTATCGGCGAGACCCGGAGCTAGGAACCTGAAATTTGTTGTGATAATCGCAGGTTCCTTGTCATAGTCTAGGAGGCCCGAATGATACTTTCTGAAGCTTTCTTAGTGAAAAAAAAAATGTCAATTTTTGAAATTTTTTAGAATTTTTGAAAAAAATTCAACTCCGGGGCTTAAAAATTGGCCAAAACCGGTATCGGCGAGACCCGGAGCTAGGAACCTGAAATTTTTTGTGATAATCGCAGGTTCCTTGTCATAGTCTAGGAGGCCCGAATGATACTTTCTGAAGCTTTCTTAGCGAAAAAAAAATTTTCAATTTTTGAAATTTTTTAGAATTTTTGAAAAAAATTCAACTCCGGGGCTTAAAAATTGGCCAAAACCGGTATCGGCGAGACCCGGAGCTAGGTACCTGAAATTTGTTGTGATAATCGCAGGTTCCTTGTCATAGTCTAGGAGGCCCGAATGATACTTTCTGAAGCTTTCTTAGCGAAAAAAAAAAATTTCAATTTTTGAAATTTTTTAGAATTTTTGAAAAAAATTCAACTCCGGGGCTTAAAAATTGGCCAAAACCGGTATCGGCGAGACCCGGAGCTAGGTACCTGAAATTTGTTGTGATAATCGCAGGTTCCTTGTCATAGTCTAGGAGGCCCGAATGATACTTTCTGAAGCTTTCTGAGCGAAAAAAAAAATTTTCAATTTTTGAAATTTTTTAGAATTTTTGAAAAAAATTCAACTCCGGGGCTTAAAAATTGGCCAAAACCGGTATCGGCGAGACCCGGAGCTAGGTACCTGAAATTTGTTGTGATAATCGCAGGTTCCTTGTCATAGTCTAGGAGGCCCGAATGATACTTCAGAAGCTTTCTGAGCAAAAAAAAAAAATTTCAATTTTTGAAATTTTTTAGAATTTTTGAAAAAAATTCAACTCCGGGGCTTAAAAATTGGCCAAAACCGGTATCGGCGAGACCCGGAGCTAGGAATCTGAAATTTGTTGTGATAATCGCAGGTTCCTTGTCATAGTCTAGGAGGCCCGAATGATACTTTCTGAAGCTTTCTTAGTGAAAAAAAAATGTCAATTTTTGAAATTTTTTAGAATTTTTGAAAAAAATTCAACTCCGGGGCTTAAAAATTGGCCAAAACCGGTATCGGCGAGACCCGGAGCTTGGTACCTGAAATTTGTTGTGATAATCGCAGGTTCCTTGTCATAGTCTAGGAGGCCCGAATGATACTTTCTGAAGCTTTCTGAGCGAAAAAAAAAAATTTGAATTTTTGAAATTTTTTAGAATTTTTGAAAAAAATTCAACTCCGGGGCTTAAAAATTGGCCAAAACCGGTATCGGCGAGACCCGGAGCTAGGAACCTGAAATTTGTTGTGATAATCGCAGGTTCCTTGTCATAGTCTAGGAGGCCCGAATGATACTTTCTGAAGCTTTCTTAGCGAAGAAAAATTTTTTAAATTTTTGAAATTTTTTAGAATTTTTGAAAAAAAAATTCAACTCCGGGGCTTAAAAATTGGCCAAAACCGGTATCGGCGAGACCCGGAGCTAGGTACCTGAAATTTGTTGTGATAATCGCAGGTTCCTTGTCATAGTCTAGGAGGCCCGAATGATACTTCTGAAGCTTTCTGAGCGAAAAAAAAAAATTTCAATTTTTGAAATTTTTTAGAATTTTTGAAAAAAATTCAACTCCGGGGCTTAAAAATTGGCCAAAACCGGTATCGGCGAGACCCGGAGCTAAGAACCTGAAATTTGTTGTGATAATCGCAGGTTCCTTGTCATAGTCTAGGAGGCCCGAATGATACTTTCTGAAGCTTTCTTAGCGAAGAAAAATTTTTTAAATTTTTGAAATTTTTTAGAATTTTTGAAAAAAAATTCAACTCCGGGGCTTAAAAATTGGCCAAAACCGGTATCGGCGAGACCCGGAGCTAGGTACCTGAAATTTTTTGTGATAATCGCAGGTTCCTTGTCATAGTCTAGGAGGCCCGAATGATACTTTCTGAAGCTTTCTGAGCGAAAAAAAAAATTTTCAATTTTTGAAATTTTTTAGAATTTTTGAAAAAAAATCAACTCCGGGGCTTAAAAATTGGCCAAAACCGGTATCGGCGAGACCCGGAGCTAGGAACCTGAAATTTGTTGTGATAATCGCAGGTTCCTTGTCATAGTCTAGGAGGCCCGAATGATACTTTCTGAAGCTTTCTTAGCGAAAAAAAAATTTTCAATTTTTGAAATTTTTTAGAATTTTTGAAAAAAATTCAACTCCGGGGCTTAAAAATTGGCCAAAACCGGTATCGGCGAGACCCGGAGCTAGGTACCTGAAATTTGTTGTGATAATCGCAGGTTCCTTGTCATAGTCTAGGAGGCTCGAATGATACTTTCTGCAGCTTTCTGAGCGAAAAAAAAAATTTCAATTTTTGAAATTTTTTAGAATTTTTGAAAAAAATTCAACTCCGGGGCTTAAAAATTGGTCAAAACCGGTATCGGCGAGACCCGGAGCTAGGTACCTGAAATTTTTTGTGATAATCGCAGGTTCCTTGTCATAGTCTAGGAGGCCCGAATGATACTTTTTTGAAGCTTTTTGAGCGAAAAAAAAAAAATTCAATTTTTGAAATTTTTTAGAATTTTTGAAAAAAAAATTCAACTCCGGGGCTTAAACATTGGCCAAAACCGGTATCGGCGAGACCCGGAGCTAGGTACCTGAAATTTTTTGTGATAATCGCAGGTTCCTTGTCATAGTCTAGGAGGCCCGAATGATACTTTCTGAAGCTTTCTTAGCGAAAAAAAATATTTCAATTTTTGAAATTTTTTAGAATTTTTGAAAAAAATTCAACTCCGGGGCTTAAAAATTGGCCAAAACCGGTATCGGCGAGACCCGGAGCTAGGAACCTGAAATTTGTTGTGATAATCGCAGGTTCCTTGTCATAGTCTAGGAGGCCCGAATGATACTTTCTGAAGCTTTCTGAGCGAAAAAAAAAAATTTTGAATTTTCGAAATTTTTTAGAATTTTTGAAAAAAATTCAACTCCGGGGCTTAAAATTTGGCCAAAACCGGTATCGGCGAGACCCGGAGCTAGGAACCTGAAATTTGTTGTGATAATCGCAGGTTCCTTGTCATAGTCTAGGAGGCCCGAATGATACTTTCTGAAGCTTTCTTAGCGAAAAAAAAATTTTCAATTTTTGAAATTTTTTAGAATTTTTGAAAAAAAATTCAACTCCGGGGCTTAAAAATTGGCCAAAACCGGTATCGGCGAGACCCGGAGCTAGGTACCTGAAATTTGTTGTGATAATCGCAGGTTCCTTGTCATAGTCTAGGAGGCCCGAATGATACTTTCTGAAGCTTTCTTAGCGAAAAAAAATATTTCAATTTTTGAAATTTTTTAGAATTTTTGAAAAAAATTCAACTCCGGGGCTTAAAAATTGGCCAACACCGGTATCGGCGAGACCCGGAGCTAGGAACCTGAAATTTGTTGTGATAATCGCAGGTTCCTTGTCATAGTCTAGGAGGCCCGAATGATACTTCTGAAGCTTTCTGAGCGAAAAAAAAAAATTTTCAATTTTTGAAATTTTTTAGAATTTTTGAAAAAAATTCAACTCCGGGGCTTAAAAATTGGCCAACACCGGTATCGGCGAGACCCGGAGCTAGGAACCTGAAATTTGTTGTGATAATCGCAGGTTCCTTGTCATAGTCTAGGAGGCCCGAATGATACTTTCTGAAGCTTTCTGAGCGAAAAAAAAAAATTTTGAATTTTCGAAATTTTTTAGAATTTTTGAAAAAAATTCAACTCCGGGGCTTAAAATTTGGCCAAAACCGGTATCGGCGAGACCCGGAGCTAGGTACCTGAAATTTTTTGTGATAATCGCAGGTTCCTTGTCATAGTCTAGGAGGCCCGAATGATACTTTCTGAAGCTTTCTGAGCGAAAAAAAAAAATTTCAATTTTTGAAATTTTTTAGAATTTTTGAAAAAAATTCAACTCCGGGGCTTAAAAATTGGCCAAAACCGGTATCGGCGAGACCCGGAGCTAAGAACCTGAAATTTGTTGTGATAATCGCTGGTTCCTTGTCATAGTCTAGGAGGCCCGAATGATACTTTCTGAAGCTTTCTTAGTGAAAAAAAAAATGTCAATTTTTGAAATTTTTTAGAATTTTTGAAAAAAATTCAACTCCGGGGCTTAAAAATTGGCCAACACCGGTATCGGCGAGACCCGGAGCTAGGAACCTGAAATTTGTTGTGATAATCGCAGGTTCCTTGTCATAGTCTAGGAGGCCCGAATGATACTTTCTGAAGCTTTCTTAGCGAAAAAAAAATGTCAATTTTTGAAATTTTTTAGAATTTTTGAAAAAAATTCAACTCCGGGGCTTAAAAATTGGCCAAAACCGGTATCGGCGAGACCCGGAGCTAGGTACCTGAAATTTGTTGTGATAATCGCAGGTTCCTTGTCATAGTCTAGGAGGCCCAAATGATACTTTCTGAAGCTTTCTGAGCGAAAAAAAAAAAATTCAATTTTTGAAATTTTTTAGAATTTTTGAAAAAAATTCAACTCCGGGTCTTAAAAATTGGCCAAATTTCAATTTTTGAAATTTTTTAGAATTTTTGAAAAAAATTCAACTCCGGGGCTTAAAAATTGGCCAAAACCGGTATCGGCGAGACCCGGAGCTAAGAACCTGAAATTTGTTGTGATAATCGCAGGTTCCTTGTCATAGTCTAGGAGGCCCGAATGATACTTTCTGAAGCTTTCTTAGCGAAAAAAAAAAATTCAGGTTTTGAAATTTTTAGAATTAAAAAAAAAAAAAAATTCAACTCCGAGGCTTAAAAATTGGCCAAAACCGGTATCGGCGAGACCCGGAGCTAGGTACCTGAAATTTTTTGTGATAATCGCAGGTTCCTTGTCATAGTCTAGGAGGCCCGAATGATACTTTCTGAAGCTTTCTGAGCGAAAAAAAAAATTTCAATTTTTGAAATTTTTTAGAATTTTTGAAAAAAATTCAACTCCGGGGCTTAAAAATTGGCCAAAACCGGTATCGGCGAGACCCGGAGCTAGGTACCTGAAATTTTTTGTGATAATCGCAGGTTCCTTGTCATAGTCTAGGAGGCCCGAATGATACTTCTGAAGCTTTCTGAGCGAAAAAAAAAATGTTCAATTTTTGAAATTTTTTAGAATTTTTGAAAACAATTCAACTCCGGGGCTTAAAAATTGGCCAAAACCGGTATCGGCGAGACCCGGAGCTAGGAACCTGAAATTTGTTGTGATAATCGCAGGTTCCTTGTCATAGTCTAGGAGGCCCGAATGATACTTTCTGAAGCTTTCTTAGCGAAGAAAAATTTTTTAAATTTTTGAAATTTTTTAGAATTTTTGAAAAAAATTCAACTCCGGGGCTTAAAAATTGGCCAAAACCGGTATCGGCGAGACCCAGAGCTAGGTACCTGAAATTTTTTGTGATAATCGCAGGTTCCTTGTCATAGTCTAGGAGGCCCGAATGATACTTTCTGAAGCTTTCTGAGCGAAAAAAAAAAATTTCAATTTTTGAAATTTTTTAGAATTTTTGGAAAAAAAATTCAACTCCGGGGCTTAAACATTGGCCAAAACCGGTATCGGCGAGACCCGGAGCTAGGTACCTGAAATTTTTTGTGATAATCGCAGGTTCCTTGTCATAGTCTAGGAGGCCCGAATGATACTTTCTGAAGCTTTCTTAGCGAAAAAAAAAATTTCAATTTTTGAAATTTTTTAGAATTTTTGAAAAAAATTCAACTCCGGGGCTTAAAAATTGGCCAAAACCGGTATCGGCGAGACCCGGAGCTAGGTACCTGAAATTTGTTGTGATAATCGCAGGTTCCTTGTCATAGTCTAGGAGGCCCAAATGATACTTTCTGAAGCTTTCTGAGCGAAAAAAAAAAATTTCAATTTTTGAAATTTTTTAGAATTTTTGAAAAAAATTCAACTCCGGGGCTTAAAAATTGGCCAAAACCGGTATCGGCGAGACCCGGAGCTAGGAACCTGAAATTTGTTGTGATAATCGCAGGTTCCTTGTCATAGTCTAGGAGGCCCGAATGATACTTTCTGAAGCTTTCTGAGCGAAAAAAAAAAATTTTGAATTTTCGAAATTTTTTAGAATTTTTGAAAAAAATTCAACTCCGGGGCTTAAAATTTGGCCAAAACCGGTATCGGCGAGACCCGGAGCTAGGTACCTGAAATTTTTTGTGATAATCGCAGGTTCCTTGTCATAGTCTAGGAGGCCCGAATGATACTTTCTGAAGCTTTCTTAGCGAAAAAAATTTTTTTCAATTTTTGAAATTTTTTAGAATTTTTGAAAAAAAATCAACTCCGGGGCTTAAAAATTGGCCAAAACCGGTATCGGCGAGATCCGGAGCTAGGTACCTGAAATTTTTTGTGATAATCGCAGGTTCCTTGTCATAGTCTAGGAGGCCCGAATGATACTTTCTGAAGCTTTCTTAGCGAAAAAAAAAAATTTCAATTTTTGAAATTGTTTAGAATTTTTGAAAAAAATTCAACTCCGGGGCTTAAAAATTGGCCAAAACCGGTATCGGCGAGACCCGGAGCTAGGAACCTGAAATTTGTTGTGATAATCGCAGGTTCCTTGTCATAGTCTAGGAGGCCCGAATGATACTTTCTGAAGCTTTCTTAGCGAAAAAAAAATGTCAATTTTTGAAATTTTTTAGAATTTTTGAAAAAAATTCAACTCCGGGGCTTAAAAATTGGCCAAAACCGGTATCGGCGAGACCCGGAGCTAGGTACCTGAAATTTTTTGTGATAATCGCAGGTTCCTTGTCATAGTCTAGGAGGCCCGAATGATACTTTCTGAAGCTTTCTTAGCGAAAAAAAAAATTTTCAATTTTTGAAATTTTTTAGAATTTTTGAAAAAAAAATTCAACTCCGGGGCTTAAAAATTGGCCAAAACCGGTATCGGCGAGACCCGGAGCTAGGTACCTGAAATTTTTTGTGATAATCGCAGGTTCCTTGTCATAGTCTAGGAGGCCCGAATGATACTTTCTGAAGCTTTCTTAGCGAAAAAAAAAATTTTCAATTTTTGAAATTTTTTAGAATTTTTGAAAAAAAAATTCAACTCCGGGGCTTAAACATTGGCCAAAACCGGTATCGGCGAGACCCGGAGCTAGGTACCTGAAATTTTTTGTGATAATCGCAGGTTCCTTGTCATAGTCTAGGAGGCCCGAATGATACTTTCTGAAGCTTTCTTAGCGAAAAAAAAAATTTTCAATTTTTGAAATTTTTTAGAATTTTTGAAAAAAATTCAACTCCGGGGCTTAAAAATTGGCCAAAACCGGTATCGGCGAGACCCGGAGCTAGGAACCTGAAATTTGTTGTGATAATCGCAGGTTCCTTGTCATAGTCTAGGAGGCCCGAATGATACTTCTGAAGCTTTCTGAGCGAAAAAAAAAAATTTTCAATTTTTGAAATTTTTTAGAATTTTTGAAAAAAATTCAACTCCGGGGCTTAAAAATTGGCCAACACCGGTATCGGCGAGACCCGGAGCTAGGAACCTGAAATTTGTTGTGATAATCGCAGGTTCCTTGTCATAGTCTAGGAGGCCCGAATGATACTTTCTGAAGCTTTCTGAGCGAAAAAAAAAAATTTTGAATTTTCGAAATTTTTTAGAATTTTTGAAAAAAATTCAACTCCGGGGCTTAAAATTTGGCCAAAACCGGTATCGGCGAGACCCGGAGCTAGGTACCTGAAATTTGTTGTGATAATCGCAGGTTCCTTGTCATAGTCTAGGAGGCCCGAATGATACTTTCTGAAGCTTTCTGAGCGAAAAAAAAAAATTTCAATTTTTGAAATTTTTTAGAATTTTTGAAAAAAATTCAACTCCGGGGCTTAAAAATTGGCCAAAACCGGTATCGGCGAGACCCGGAGCTAAGAACCTGAAATTTGTTGTGATAATCGCTGGTTCCTTGTCATAGTCTAGGAGGCCCGAATGATACTTTCTGAAGCTTTCTTAGTGAAAAAAAAAATGTCAATTTTTGAAATTTTTTAGAATTTTTGAAAAAAATTCAACTCCGGGGCTTAAAAATTGGCCAACACCGGTATCGGCGAGACCCGGAGCTAGGAACCTGAAATTTGTTGTGATAATCGCAGGTTCCTTGTCATAGTCTAGGAGGCCCGAATGATACTTTCTGAAGCTTTCTTAGCGAAAAAAAAATGTCAATTTTTGAAATTTTTTAGAATTTTTGAAAAAAATTCAACTCCGGGGCTTAAAAATTGGCCAAAACCGGTATCGGCGAGACCCGGAGCTAGGTACCTGAAATTTGTTGTGATAATCGCAGGTTCCTTGTCATAGTCTAGGAGGCCCAAATGATACTTTCTGAAGCTTTCTGAGCGAAAAAAAAAAAATTCAATTTTTGAAATTTTTTAGAATTTTTGAAAAAAATTCAACTCCGGGTCTTAAAAATTGGCCAAATTTCAATTTTTGAAATTTTTTAGAATTTTTGAAAAAAATTCAACTCCGGGGCTTAAAAATTGGCCAAAACCGGTATCGGCGAGACCCGGAGCTAAGAACCTGAAATTTGTTGTGATAATCGCAGGTTCCTTGTCATAGTCTAGGAGGCCCGAATGATACTTTCTGAAGCTTTCTTAGCGAAAAAAAAAATTTCAGGTTTTGAAATTTTTAGAATTAAAAAAAAAAAAAAATTCAACTCCGAGGCTTAAAAATTGGCCAAAACCGGTATCGGCGAGACCCGGAGCTAGGTACCTGAAATTTTTTGTGATAATCGCAGGTTCCTTGTCATAGTCTAGGAGGCCCGAATGATACTTTCTGAAGCTTTCTGAGCGAAAAAAAAAATTTCAATTTTTGAAATTTTTTAGAATTTTTGAAAAAAATTCAACTCCGGGGCTTAAAAATTGGCCAAAACCGGTATCGGCGAGACCCGGAGCTAGGTACCTGAAATTTTTTGTGATAATCGCAGGTTCCTTGTCATAGTCTAGGAGGCCCGAATGATACTTCTGAAGCTTTCTGAGCGAAAAAAAAAAAGTTCAATTTTTGAAATTTTTTAGAATTTTTGAAAACAATTCAACTCCGGGGCTTAAAAATTGGCCAAAACCGGTATCGGCGAGACCCGGAGCTAGGAACCTGAAATTTGTTGTGATAATCGCAGGTTCCTTGTCATAGTCTAGGAGGCCCGAATGATACTTTCTGAAGCTTTCTTAGCGAAGAAAAATTTTTTAAATTTTTGAAATTTTTTAGAATTTTTGAAAAAAATTCAACTCCGGGGCTTAAAAATTGGCCAAAACCGGTATCGGCGAGACCCAGAGCTAGGTACCTGAAATTTTTTGTGATAATCGCAGGTTCCTTGTCATAGTCTAGGAGGCCCGAATGATACTTTCTGAAGCTTTCTGAGCGAAAAAAAAAAATTTCAATTTTTGAAATTTTTTAGAATTTTTGAAAAAAAAATTCAACTCCGGGGCTTAAACATTGGCCAAAACCGGTATCGGCGAGACCCGGAGCTAGGTACCTGAAATTTTTTGTGATAATCGCAGGTTCCTTGTCATAGTCTAGGAGGCCCGAATGATACTTTCTGAAGCTTTCTTAGCGAAAAAAAAAATTTTCAATTTTTGAAATTTTTTAGAATTTTTGAAAAAAATTCAACTCCGGGGCTTAAAAATTGGCCAAAACCGGTATCGGCGAGACCCGGAGCTAGGTACCTGAAATTTTTTGTGATAATCGCAGGTTCCTTGTCATAGTCTAGGAGGCCCGAATGATACTTTCTGAAGCTTTCTTAGCGAAAAAAAAAAATGTCAATTTTTGAAATTTTTTAGAATTTTTGAAAAAAATTCAACTCCGGGGCTTAAAAATTGGCCAAAACCGGTATCGGCGAGACCCGGAGCTAGGAACCTGAAATTTTTTGTGATAATCGCAGGTTCCTTGTCATAGTCTAGGAGGCCCGAATGATACTTTCTGAAGCTTTCTGAGCGAAAAAAAAAAATTTTGAATTTTTGAAATTTTTTAGAATTTTTGAAAAAAATTCAACTCCGGGGCTTAAAATTTGGCCAAAACCGGTATCGGCGAGACCCGGAGCTAGGAACCTGAAATTTGTTGTGATAATCGCAGGTTCCTTGTCATAGTCTAGGAGGCCCGAATGATACTTTCTGAAGCTTTCTTAGCGAAAAAAAAATTTTCAATTTTTGAAATTTTTTAGAATTTTTGAAAAAAATTCAACTCCGGGGCTTAAAAATTGGCCAAAACCGGTATCGGCGAGACCCGGAGCTAGGTACCTGAAATTTGTTGTGATAATCGCAGGTTCCTTGTCATAGTCTAGTCATAGTCATAGCCCGAATGATACTTTCTGAAGCTTTCTGAGCGAAAAAAAAAAATTTCAATTTTTGAAATTTTTTAGAATTTTTTAAAAAAATTCAATTCCGGTGCTTAAAAATTGGCCAAAACCGGTATCGGCGAGATCCGGAGCTAGGAACCTGAAATTTGTTGTGATAATCGCAGGTTCCTTGTCATAGTCTAGGAGGCCCGAATGATACTTTCTGAAGCTTTCTTAGCGAAAAAAAATATTTCAATTTTTGAAATTTTTTAGAATTTTTGAAAAAAATTCAACTCCGGGGCTTAAAAATTGGCCAAAACCGGTATCGGCGAGACCCGGAGCTAGGAACCTGAAATTTGTTGTGATAATCGCAGGTTCCTTGTCATAGTCTAGGAGGCCCGAATGATACTTCTGAAGCTTTCTGAGCGAAAAAAAAAAATTTTGAATTTTCGAAATTTTTTAGAATTTTTGAAAAAAATTCAACTCCGGGGCTTAAAAATTGGCCAAAACCGGTATCGGCGAGACCCGGAGCTAGGAACCTGAAATTTGTTGTGATAATCGCAGGTTCCTTGTCATAGTCTAGGAGGCCCGAATGATACTTTCTGAAGCTTTCTGAGCGAAAAAAAAAAATTTTGAATTTTCGAAATTTTTTAGAATTTTTGAAAAAAATTCAACTCCGGGGCTTAAAATTTGGCCAAAACCGGTATCGGCGAGACCGGAGCTAGGTACCTGAAATTTTTTGTGATAATCGCAGGTTCCTTGTCATAGTCTAGGAGGCCCGAATGATACTTTCTGAAGCTTTCTTAGCGAAAAAAAAATGTCAATTTTTGAAATTTTTTAGAATTTTGAAAAAAAATCAACTCCGGGGCTTAAAAATTGGCCAAAACCGGTATCGGCGAGATCCGGAGCTAGGTACCTGAAATTTTTTGTGATAATCGCAGGTTCCTTGTCATAGTCTAGGAGGCCCGAATGATACTTTCTGAAGCTTTCTTAGCGAAAAAAAAAAAATTTCAATTTTTGAAATTGTTTAGAATTTTTGAAAAAAATTCAACTCCGGGGGCTTAAAAATTGGCCAAAACCGGTATCGGCGAGACCCGGAGCTAGGAACCTGAAATTTGTTGTGATAATCGCAGGTTCCTTGTCATAGTCTAGGAGGCCCGAATGATACTTTCTGAAGCTTTCTTAGCGAAAAAAAAATGTCAATTTTTGAAATTTTTTAGAATTTTTGAAAAAAATTCAACCTCCGGGGCTTAAAATTGGCCAAAACCGGTATCGGCGAGACCCGGAGCTAGGTACCTGAAATTTTTTGTGATAATCGCAGGTTCCTTGTCATAGTCTAGGAGGCCCGAATGATACTTTCTGAAGCTTTCTTAGCGAAAACAAAAATTTTCAATTTTTGAAATTTTTTAGAATTTTTGAAAAAAAAATTCAACTCCGGGGCTTAAAAATTGGCCAAAACCGGTATCGGCGAGACCCGGAGCTAGGTACCTGAAATTTTTTGTGATAATCGCAGGTTCCTTGTCATAGTCTAGGAGGCCCGAATGATACTTTCTGAAGCTTTCTTAGCGAAAAAAAAAATTTTCAATTTTTGAAATTTTTTTAGAATTTTTGAAAAAAAAATTCAACTCCGGGGCTTAAACATTGGCCAAAACCGGTATCGGCGAGACCCGGAGCTAGGTACCTGAAATTTTTTGTGATAATCGCAGGTTCCTTGTCATAGTCTAGGAGGCCCGAATGATACTTTCTGAAGCATTCTTAGCGAAAAAAAAATATTTCAATTTTTGAAATTTTTTAGAATTTTTGAAAAAAATTCAACTCCGGGGCTTAAAAATTGGCCAAAACCGGTATCGGCGAGACCCGGAGCTAGGAACCTGAAATTTGTTGTGATAATCGCAGGTTCCTTGTCATAGTCTAGGAGGCCCGAATGATACTTTCTGAAGCTTTCTGAGCGAAAAAAAAAAATTTTGAATTTTCGAAATTTTTTAGAATTTTTGAAAAAAATTCAACTCCGGGGCTTCAAAATTGGCCAAAACCGGTATCGGCGAGACCCGGAGCTAGGTACCTGAAATTTGTTGTGATAATCGCAGGTTCCTTGTCATAGTCTAGGAGGCCCGAATGATACTTTCTGAAGCTTTCTTAGCGAAAAAAAAAATTTCAATTTTTGAAATTTTTTAGAATTTTTGAAAAAAATTCAACTCCGGGGCTTAAAAATTGGCCAAAACCGGTATCGGCGAGACCCGGAGCTAAGAACCTGAAATTTGTTGTGATAATCGCAGGTTCCTTGTCATAGTCTAGGAGGCCCGAATGATACTTCTGAAGCTTTCTGAGCGAAAAAAAAAAATTTTCAATTTTTGAAATTTTTTAGAATTTTTGAAAAAAATTCAACTCCGGGGCTTAAAAATTGGCCAACACCGGTATCGGCGAGACCCGGAGCTAGGAACCTGAAATTTGTTGTGATAATCGCAGGTTCCTTGTCATAGTCTAGGAGGCCCGAATGATACTTTCTGAAGCTTTCTGAGCGAAAAAAAAAATTTTGAATTTTCGAAATTTTTTAGAATTTTTGAAAAAAATTCAACTCCGGGGCTTAAAATTTGGCCAAAACCGGTATCGGCGAGACCCGGAGCTAGGTACCTGAAATTTGTTGTGATAATCGCAGGTTCCTTGTCATAGTCTAGGAGGCCCGAATGATACTTTCTGAAGCTTTCTGAGCGAAAAAAAAAAATTTCAATTTTTGAAATTTTTTAGAATTTTTGAAAAAAATTCAACTCCGGGGCTTAAAAATTCGCCAAAACCGGTATCGGCGAGACCCGGAGCTAAGAACCTGAAATTTGTTGTGATAATCGCAGGTTCCTTGTCATAGTCTAGGAGGCCCGAATGATACTTTCTGAAGCTTTCTGAGCGAAAAAAAAATTTTCAATTTTGAAATTTTTTAGAATTTTTGAAAAAAATTCAACTCCGGGGCTTAAAAATTGGCCAAAACCGGTATCGGCGAGACCCGGAGCTAGGTACCTGAAATTTGTTGTGATAATCGCAGGTTCCTTGTCATAGTCTAGGAGGCCCGAATGATACTTTCTGAAGCTTTCTGAGCGAAAAAAAAAAATGTCAATTTTTGAAATTTTTTAGAATTTTTGAAAAAAATTCAACTCCGGGGCTTAAAAATTGGCCAAAACCGGTATCGGCGAGACCCGGAGCTAAGAACCTGAAATTTGTTGTGATAATCGCAGGTTCCTTGTCATAGTCTAGGAGGCCCGAATGATACTTTCTGAAGCTTTCTTAGTGAAAAAAAAAATGTCAATTTTTGAAATTTTTTAGAATTTTTGAAAAAAATTCAACTCCGGGGCTTAAAAATTGGCCAAAACCGGTATCGGCGAGACCCGGAGCTAGGTACCTGAAATTTTTTGTGATAATCGCAGGTTCCTTGTCATAGTCTAGGAGGCCCGAATGATACTTTCTGAAGCTTTCTTAGCGAAAAAAAATATTTCAATTTTTGAAATTTTTTAGAATTTTTGAAAAAAATTCAACTCCGGGGCTTAAAAATTGGCCAAAACCGGTATCGGCGAGACCCGGAGCTAGGTACCTGAAATTTGTTGTGATAATCGCAGGTTCCTTGTCATAGTCTAGGAGGCCCGAATGATACTTTCTGAAGCTTTCTGAGCGAAAAAAAAAAATTTTGAATTTTCGAAATTTTTTAGAATTTTTGAAAAAAATTCAACTCCGGGGCTTCAAAATTGGCCAAAACCGGTATCGGCGAGACCCGGAGCTAGGTACCTGAAATTTGTTGTGATAATCGCAGGTTCCTTGTCATAGTCTAGGAGGCCCGAATGATACTTTCTGAAGCTTTCTTAGCGAAAAAAAAATGTCAATTTTTGAAATTTTTTAGAATTTTTGAAAAAAATTCAACTCCGGGGCTTAAAAATTGGCCAAAACCGGTATCGGCGAGACCCGGAGCTAGGTACCTGAAATTTGTTGTGATAATCGCAGGTTCCTTGTCATAGTCTAGGAGGCCCAAATGATACTTTCTGAAGCTTTCTGAGCGAAAAAAAAAAATTTCAATTTTTGAAATTTTTTAGAATTTTTGAAAAAAATTCAACTCCGGGGCTTAAAAATTGGCCAAAACCGGTATCGGCGAGACCCGGAGCTAGGAACCTGAAATTTTTTGTGATAATCGCAGGTTCCTTGTCATAGTCTAGGAGGCCCGAATGATACTTTCTGAAGCTTTCTTAGTGAAAAAAAAAATGTCAATTTTTGAAATTTTTTAGAATTTTTGAAAAAAATTCAACTCCGGGGCTTAAAAATTGGCCAACACCGGTATCGGCGAGACCCGGAGCTAGGTACCTGAAATTTGTTGTGATAATCGCAGGTTCCTTGTCATAGTCTAGGAGGCCCAAATGATACTTTCTGAAGCTTTCTGAGCGAAAAAAAAAAATTTCAATTTTTGAAATTTTTTAGAATTTTTGAAAAAAATTCAACTCCGGGGCTTAAAAATTGGCCAAAACCGGTATCGGCGAGACCCGGAGCTAGGTACCTGAAATTTGTTGTGATAATCGCAGGTTCCTTGTCATAGTCTAGGAGGCCCGAATGATACTTTCTGAAGCTTTCTGAGCGAAAAAAAAAAATTTCAATTTTTGAAATTTTTTAGAATTTTTGAAAAAAATTCAACTCCGGGGCTTAAAAATTGGCCAAAACCGGTATCGGCGAGACCCGGAGCTAAGAACCTGAAATTTGTTGTGATAATCGCAGGTTCCTTGTCATAGTCTAGGAGGCCCGAATGATACTTTCTGAAGCTTTCTTAGTGAAAAAAAAAATGTCAATTTTTGAAATTTTTTAGAATTTTTGAAAAAAATTCAACTCCGGGGCTTAAAAATTGGCCAAAACCGGTATCGGCGAGACCCGGAGCTAGGTACCTGAAATTTTTTGTGATAATCGCAGGTTCCTTGTCATAGTCTAGGAGGCCCGAATGATACTTCTGAAGCTTTCTGAGCGAAAAAAAAAAAAAATTTTCAATTTTTGAAATTTTTTAGAATTTTTGAAAAAAATTCAACTCCGGGGCTTAAAAATTGGCCAACACCGGTATCGGCGAGACCCGGAGCTAGGAACCTGAAATTTGTTGTGATAATCGCAGGTTCCTTGTCATAGTCTAGGAGGCCCGAATGATACTTTCTGAAGCTTTCTGAGCGAAAAAAAAAAATTTTGAATTTTCGAAATTTTTTAGAATTTTTGAAAAAAATTCAACTCCGGGGCTTAAAATTTGGCCAAAACCGGTATCGGCGAGACCCGGAGCTAGGTACCTGAAATTTGTTGTGATAATCGCAGGTTCCTTGTCATAGTCTAGGAGGCCCGAATGATACTTTCTGAAGCTTTCTCAGCGAAAAAAATAATTTTCAATTTTTGAAATTTTTTAGAATTTTTGAAAAAAATTCAACTCCGGGGCTTAAAAATTGGCCAAAACCGGTATCGGCGAGACCCGGAGCTAAGAACCTGAAATTTGTTGTGATAATCGCAGGTTCCTTGTCATAGTCTAGGAGGCCCGAATGATACTTTCTGAAGCTTTCTTAGCGAAAAAAAAATTTTCAATTTTTGAAATTTTTTAGAATTTTTGAAAAAAATTCAACTCCGGGGCTTAAAAATTGGCCAAAACCGGTATCGGCGAGACCCGGAGCTAGGTACCTGAAATTTGTTGTGATAATCGCAGGTTCCTTGTCATAGTCTAGGAGGCCCGAATGATACTTTCTGAAGCTTTCTGAGCGAAAAAAAAAAATTTCAATTTTTGAAATTTTTTAGAATTTTTGAAAAAAATTCAACTCCGGGGCTTAAAAATTGGCCAAAACCGGTATCGGCGAGACCCGGAGCTAAGAACCTGAAATTTGTTGTGATAATCGCAGGTTCCTTGTCATAGTCTAGGAGGCCCGAATGATACTTTCTGAAGCTTTCTTAGTGAAAAAAAAAATGTCAATTTTTGAAATTTTTTAGAATTTTTGAAAAAAATTCAACTTCGGGGCTTAAAAATTGGCCAAAACCGGTATCGGCGAGACCCGGAGCTAGGTACCTGAAATTTTTTGTGATAATCGCAGGTTCCTTGTCATAGTCTAGGAGGCCCGAATGATACTTTCTGAAGCTTTCTTAGCGAAAAAAAATATTTCAATTTTTGAAATTTTTTAGAATTTTTGAAAAAAATTCAACTCCGGGGCTTAAAAATTGGCCAAAACCGGTATCGGCGAGACCCGGAGCTAGGAACCTGAAATTTGTTGTGATAATCGCAGGTTCCTTGTCATAGTCTAGGAGGCCCGAATGATACTTTCTGAAGCTTTCTGAGCGAAAAAAAAAAATTTTGAATTTTCGAAATTTTTTAGAATTTTTGAAAAAAATTCAACTCCGGGGCTTCAAAATTGGCCAAAACCGGTATCGGCGAGACCCGGAGCTAGGTACCTGAAATTTTTTGTGATAATCGCAGGTTCCTTGTCATAGTCTAGGAGGCCCGAATGATACTTTCTGAAGCTTTCTTAGCGAAAAAAAAATGTCAATTTTTGAAATTTTTTAGAATTTTTGAAAAAAATTCAACTCCGGGGCTTAAAAATTGGCCAAAACCGGTATCGGCGAGACCCGGAGCTAGGTACCTGAAATTTGTTGTGATAATCGCAGGTTCCTTGTCATAGTCTAGGAGGCCCAAATGATACTTTCTGAAGCTTTCTGAGCGAAAAAAAAAAATTTCAATTTTTGAAATTTTTTAGAATTTTTGAAAAAAATTTAACTCCGGGGCTTAAAAATTGGCCAAAACCGGTATCGGCGAGACCCGGAGCTAGGAACCTGAAATTTTTTGTGATAATCGCAGGTTCCTTGTCATAGTCTAGGAGGCCCGAATGATACTTTCTGAAGCTTTCTTAGTGAAAAAAAAAATGTCAATTTTTGAAATTTTTTAGAATTTTTGAAAAAAATTCAACTCCGGGGCTTAAAAATTGGCCAACACCGGTATCGGCGAGACCCGGAGCTAGGAACCTGAAATTTGTTGTGATATTCGCAGGTTCCTTGTCATAGTCTAGGAGGCCCGAATGATACTTTCTGAAGCTTTCTGAGCGAAAAAAAAAAATTTTGAATTTTCGAAATTTTTTAGAATTTTTGAAAAAAATTCAACTCCGGGGCTAAAAATTTGGCCAAAACCGGTATCGGCGAGACCCGGAGCTAGGTACCTGAAATTTGTTGTGATAATCGCAGGTTCCTTGTCATAGTCTAGGAGGCCCGAATGATACTTTCTGAAGCTTTCTGAGCGAAAAAAAAAAATTTCAATTTTTGAAATTTTTTAGAATTTTTGAAAAAAATTCAACTCCGGGGCTTAAAAATTGGCCAAAACCGGTATCGGCAAGACCCGGAGCTAAGAACCTGAAATTTGTTGTGATAATCGCAGGTTCCTTGTCATAGTCTAGGAGGCCCGAATGATACTTTCTGAAGCTTTCTTAGCGAAAAAAAAATTTTCAATTTTTGAAATTTTTTAGAATTTTTGAAAAAAATTCATCTCCGGGGCTTAAAAATTGGCCAAAACCGGTATCGGCGAGACCCGGAGCTAGGTACCTGAAATTTGTTGTGATAATCGCAGGTTCCTTGTCATAGTCTAGGAGGCCCGAATGATACTTTCTGAAGCTTTCTGAGCGAAAAAAAAAAATTTCAATTTTTGAAATTTTTTAGAATTTTTGAAAAAAATTCAACTCCGGGGCTTAAAAATTGGCCAAAACCGGTATCGGCGAGACCCGGAGCTAAGAACCTGAAATTTGTTGTGATAATCGCAGGTTCCTTGTCATAGTCTAGGAGGCCCGAATGATACTTTCTGAAGCTTTCTTAGTGAAAAAAAAATGTCAATTTTTGAAATTTTTTAGAATTTTTGAAAAAAATTCAACTCCGGGGCTTAAAAATTGGCCAAAACCGGTATCGGCGAGACCCGGAGCTAGGTACCTGAAATTTTTTGTGATAATCGCAGGTTCCTTGTCATAGTCTAGGAGGCCCGAATGATACTTTCTGAAGCTTTCTTAGCGAAAAAAAATATTTCAATTTTTGAAATTTTTTAGAATTTTTGAAAAAAATTCAACTCCGGGGCTTAAAAATTGGCCAAAACCGGTATCGGCGAGACCCGGAGCTAGGAACCTGAAATTTGTTGTGATAATCGCAGGTTCCTTGTCATAGTCTAGGAGGCCCGAATGATACTTTCTGAAGCTTTCTGAGCGAAAAAAAAAAATTTTGAATTTTCGAAATTTTTTAGAATTTTTGAAAAAAATTCAACTCCGGGGCTTCAAAATTGGCCAAAACCGGTATCGGCGAGACCCGGAGCTAGGTACCTGAAATTTCGCATAAATGAACTGAAATTTCGCATGTGATAATCGCAGGTTCCTTGTCATAGTCTAGGAGGCCCGAATGATACTTTCTGAAGCTTTCTTAGCGAAGAAAAATTTTTTAAATTTTTGAAATTTTTTAGAATTTTTGAAAAAAAAATTCAACTCCGGGGCTTAAAAATTGGCCAAAACCGGTATCGGCGAGACCCGGAGCTAGGTACCTGAAATTTGTTGTGATAATCGCAGGTTCCTTGTCATAGTCTAGGAGGCCCGAATGATACTTTCTGAAGCTTTCTTAGCGAAAAACAAAAATTTCAATTTTTGAAATTTTTTAGAATTTTTGAAAAAAATTCAACTCCGGGGCTTAAAAATTGGCCAAAACCGGTATCGGCGAGACCCGGAGCTAGGAACCTGAAATTTTTTGTGATAATCGCAGGTTCCTTGTCATAGTCTAGGAGGCCCGAATGATACTTTCTGAAGCTTTCTTAGTGAAAAAAAAAATGTCAATTTTTGAAATTTTTTAGAATTTTTGAAAAAAATTCAACTCCGGGGCTTAAAAATTGGCCAACACCGGTATCGGCGAGACCCGGAGCTAGGAACCTGAAATTTGTTGTGATAATCGCAGGTTCCTTGTCATAGTCTAGGAGGCCCGAATGATACTTTCTGAAGCTTTCTTAGCGAAAAAAAAATGTCAATTTTTGAAATTTTTTAGAATTTTTGAAAAAAAATCAACTCCGGGGCTTAAAAATTGGCCAAAACCGGTATCGGCGAGACCCGGAGCTAGGTACCTGAAATTTGTTGTGATAATCGCAGGTTCCTTGTCATAGTCTAGGAGGCCCAAATGATACTTTCTGAAGCTTTCTGAGCGAAAAAAAAAAATTTCAATTTTTGAAATTTTTTAGAATTTTTGAAAAAAATTCAACTCCGGGGCTTAAAAATTGGCCAAAACCGGTATCGGCGAGACCCGGAGCTAGGAACCTGAAATTTTTTGTGATAATCGCAGGTTCCTTGTCATAGTCTAGGAGGCCCGAATGATACTTTCTGAAGCTTTCTTAGCGAAAAATAAAATTTTCAATTTTTGAATTTTTTTAGAATTTTTGAAAAAAATTCAACTCCGGGGCTTAAAAATTGGCCAAAACCGGTATCGGCGAGACCCGGAGCTAGGTACCTGAAATTTGTTGTGATAATTGCAGGTTCCTTGTCATAGTCTAGGAGGCCCGAATGATACTTTCTGAAGCTTTCTGAGCGAAAAAAAAAAATTTCAATTTTTGAAATTTTTTAGAATTTTTGAAAAAAATTCAACTCCGGGGCTTAAAAATTGGCCAAAACCGGTATCGGCGAGACCCGGAGCTAAGAACCTGAAATTTGTTGTGATAATCGCAGGTTCCTTGTCATAGTCTAGGAGGCCCGAATGATACTTCTGAAGCTTTCTGAGCGAAAAAAAAAATTTTCAATTTTTGAAATTTTTTAGAATTTTTGAAAAAAATTCAACTCCGGGGCTTAAAAATTGGCCAACACCGGTATCGGCGAGACCCGGAGCTAGGAACCTGAAATTTGTTGTGATAATCGCAGGTTCCTTGTCATAGTCTAGGAGGCCCGAATGATACTTTCTGAAGCTTTCTGAGCGAAAAAAAAAAATTTTGAATTTTCGAAATTTTTTAGAATTTTTGAAAAAAATTCAACTCCGGGGCTTAAAATTTGGCCAAAACCGGTATCGGCGAGACCCGGAGCTAGGTACCTGAAATTTGTTGTGATAATCGCAGGTTCCTTGTCATAGTCTAGGAGGCCCGAATGATACTTTCTGAAGCTTTCTGAGCGAAAAAAAAAAAATTTCAATTTTTGAAATTTTTTAGAATTTTTGAAAAAAATTCAACTCCGGGGCTTAAAAATTGGCCAAAACCGGTATCGGCGAGACCCGGAGCTAAGAACCTGAAATTTGTTGTGATAATCGCAGGTTCCTTGTCATAGTCTAGGAGGCCCGAATGATACTTTCTGAAGCTTTCTTAGTGAAAAAAAAAATGTCAATTTTTGAAATTTTTTAGAATTTTTGAAAAAAATTCAACTCCGGGGCTTAAAAATTGGCCAACACCGGTATCGGCGAGACCCGGAGCTAGGAACCTGAAATTTGTTGTGATAATCGCAGGTTCCTTGTCATAGTCTAGGAGGCCCGAATGATACTTTCTGAAGCTTTCTGAGCGAAAAAAAAATTTCAATTTTTGAAATTTTTTAGAATTTTTGAAAAAAATTCAACTCCGGGGCTTAAAAATTGGCCAAAACCGGTATCGGCGAGACCCGGAGCTAGGTACCTGAAATTTGTTGTGATAATCGCAGGTTCCTTGTCATAGTCTAGGAGGCCCAAATGATACTTTCTGAAGCTTTCTGAGCGAAAAAAAAAAATTTCAATTTTTGAAATTTTTTAGAATTTTTGAAAAAAATTCAACTCCGGGGCTTAAAAATTGGCCAAAACCGGTATCGGCGAGACCCGGAGCTAGGAACCTGAAATTTTTTGTGATAATCGCAGGTTCCTTGTCATAGTCTAGGAGGCCCGAATGATACTTTCTGAAGCTTTCTTAGCGAAAAAAAAATTTTCAATTTTTGAAATTTTTTAGAATTTTTGAAAAAAATTCAACTCCGGGGCTTAAAAATTGGCCAAAACCGGTATCGGCGAGACCCGGAGCTAGGTACCTGAAATTTGTTGTGATAATCGCAGGTTCCTTGTCATAGTCTAGGAGGCCCGAATGATACTTTCTGAAGCTTTCTGAGCGAAAAAAAAAAATTTCAATTTTTGAAATTTTTTAGAATTTTTGAAAAAAATTCAACTCCGGGGCTTAAAAATTGGCCAAAACCGGTATCGGCGAGACCCGGAGCTAAGAACCTGAAATTTGTTGTGATAATCGCAGGTTCCTTGTCATAGTCTAGGAGGCCCGAATGATACTTTCTGAAGCTTTCTGAGCGAAAAAAAAAAATTTCAATTTTTGAAATTTTTTAGAATTTTTGAAAAAAATTCAACTCCGGGGCTTAAAAATTGGCCAAAACCGGTATCGGCGAGACCCGGAGCTAGGAACCTGAAATTTGTTGTGATAATCGCAGGTTCCTTGTCATAGTCTAGGAGGCCCGAATGATACTTTCTGAAGCTTTCTTAGCGAAAAAAAAATTTTCCATTTTTGAAATTTTTTTCGAATTTTTGAAAAAAATTCAACTCCGGGGCTTAAAAATTGGCCAAAACCGATATCGGCGAGACCCGGAGCTAGGTACCTGAAATTTGTTGTGATAATCGCAGGTTCCTTGTCATAGTCTAGGAGGCCCGAATGATACTTTCTGAAGCTTTCTGAGCGAAAAAAAAAAATTTCAATTTTTGAAATTTTTTAGAATTTTTGAAAAAAATTCAACTCCGGGGCTTAAAAATTGGCCAAAACCGGTATCGGCGAGACCCGGAGCTAGGTACCTGAAATTTGTTGTGATAATCGCAGGTTCCTTGTCATAGTCTAGGAGGCCCGAATGATACTTTCTGAAGCTTTCTTAGCGAAAAAAAAATGTCAATTTTTGAAATTTTTTAGAATTTTTGAAAAAAATTCAACTCCGGGGCTTAAAAATTGGCCAAAACCGGTATCGGCGAGACCCGGAGCTAGGTACCTGAAATTTGTTGTGATAATCGCAGGTTCCTTGTCATAGTCTAGGAGGCCCGAATGATACTTTCTGAAGCTTTCTGAGCGAAAAAAAAAATTTTCAATTTTTGAAATTTTTTAGAATTTTTGAAAAAAATTCAACTCCGGGGCTTAAAAATTGGCCAAAACCGGTATCGGCGAGACCCGGAGCTAGGTACCTGAAATTTGTTGTGATAATCGCAGGTTCCTTGTCATAGTCTAGGAGGCCCGAATGATACTTTCTGAAGCTTTCTTAGTGAAAAAAAAAATGTCAATTTTGAAATTTTTTAGAATTTTTGAAAAAAAATCAACTCCGGGGCTTAAAAATTGGCCAAAACCGGTATCGGCGAGACCCGGAGCTAGGTACCTGAAATTTGTTGTGATAATCGCAGGTTCCTTGTCATAGTCTAGGAGGCCCAAATGATACTTTCTGAAGCTTTCTTAGCGAAAAAAAATGTCAATTTTTGAAATTTTTTAGAATTTTTGAAAAAAATTCAACTCCGGGGCTTAAAAATTGGCCAAAACCGGTATCGGCGAGACCCGGAGCTAGGAACCTGAAATTTGTTGTGATAATCGCAGGTTCCTTGTCATAGTCTAGGAGGCCCGAATGATACTTTCTGAAGCTTTCTGAGCGAAAAAAAAAAATTTTGAATTTTCGAAATTTTTTAGAATTTTTGAAAAAAATTCAACTCCGGGGCTTAAAAATTGGCCAAAACCGGTATCGGCGAGACCCGGAGCTAGGTACCTGAAATTTGTTGTGATAATCGCAGGTTCCTTGTCATAGTCTAGGAGGCCCGAATGATACTTTCTGAAGCTTTCTTAGCGAAAAAAAAATGTCAATTTTTGAAATTTTTTAGAATTTTTGAAAAAAATTCAACTCCGGGGCTTAAAAATTGGCCAAAACCGGTATCGGCGAGACCCGGAGCTAGGTACCTGAAATTTGTTGTGATAATCGCAGGTTCCTTGTCATAGTCTAGGAGGCCCAAATGATACTTTCTGAAGCTTTCTGAGCGAAAAAAAAAAAATTTCAATTTTTGAAATTTTTTAGAATTTTTGAAAAAAATTCAACTCCGGGGCTTAAAAATTGGCCAAAACCGGTATCGGCGAGACCCGGAGCTAGGAACCTGAAATTTTTTGTGATAATCGCAGGTTCCTTGTCATAGTCTAGGAGGCCCGAATGATACTTTCTGAAGCTTTCTGAGCGAAAAAAAAAAATTTTGAATTTTCGAAATTTTTTAGAATTTTTGAAAAAAATTCAACTCCGGGGCTTAAAAATTGGCCAAAACCGGTATCGGCGAGACCCGGAGCTAGGAACCTGAAATTTGTTGTGATAATCGCAGGTTCCTTGTCATAGTCTAGGAGGCCCGAATGATACTTTCTGAAGCTTTCTTAGCGAAAAAAAAATGTCAATTTTTGAAATTTTTTAGAATTTTTGAAAAAAATTCAACTCCGGGGCTTAAAAATTGGCCAAAACCGGTATCGGCGAGACCCGGAGCTAGGAACCTGAAATTTGTTGTGATAATCGCAGGTTCCTTGTCATAGTCTAGGAGGCCCGAATGATACTTTCTGAAGCTTTCTGAGCGAAAAAAAAAAATTTTGAATTTTCGAAATTTTTTAGAATTTTTGAAAAAAATTCAACTCCGGGGCTTAAAATTTGGCCAAAACCGGTATCGGCGAGACCCGGAGCTAGGAACCTGAAATTTGTTGTGATAATCGCAGGTTCCTTGTCATAGTCTAGGAGGCCCGAATGATACTTTCTGAAGCTTTCTTAGCGAAAAAAAATATTTCAATTTTTGAAATTTTTTAGAATTTTTGAAAAAAATTCAACTCCGGGGCTTAAAAATTGGCCAAAACCGGTATCGGCGAGACCCGGAGCTAGGTACCTGAAATTTGTTGTGATAATCGCAGGTTCCTTGTCATAGTCTAGGAGGCCCGAATGATACTTTCTGAAGCTTTCTGAGCGAAAAAAAAAAATTTCAATTTTTGAAATTTTTTAGAATTTTTGAAAAAAATTCAATTCCGGTGCTTAAAAATTGGCCAAAACCGGTATCGGCGAGACCCGGAGCTAGGTACCTGAAATTTTTTGTGATAATCGCAGGTTCCTTGTCATAGTCTAGGAGGCCCGAATGATACTTTCTGAAGCTTTCTTAGCGAAAAAAAATATTTCAATTTTTGAAATTTTTTAGAATTTTTGAAAAAAATTCAACTCCGGGGCTTAAAAATTGGCCAAAACCGGTATCGGCGAGACCTGGAGCTAGGTACCTGAAATTTGTTGTGATAATCGCAGGTTCCTTGTCATAGTCTAGGAGGCCCGAATGATACTTTCTGAAGCTTTCTGAGCGAAAAAAAAAAATTTCAATTTTTGAAATTTTTTAGAATTTTTGAAAAAAATTCAATTCCGGTGCTTAAAAATTGGCCAAAACCGGTATCGGCGAGACCCGGAGCTAGGTACCTGAAATTTTTTGTGATAATCGCAGGTTCCTTGTCATAGTCTAGGAGGCCCGAATGATACTTTCTGAAGCTTTCTTAGCGAAAAAAAATATTTCAATTTTTGAAATTTTTTAGAATTTTTGAAAAAAATTCAACTCCGGGGCTTAAAAATTGGCCAAAACCGGTATCGGCGAGACCCGGAGCTAGGAACCTGAAATTTGTTGTGATAATCGCAGGTTCCTTGTCATAGTCTAGGAGGCCCGAATGATACTTTCTGAAGCTTTCTTAGCGAAAAAATTTTTTTTCAATTTTTGAAATTTTTTAGAATTTTTGAAAAAAATTCAACTCCGGGGCTTAAAAATTGGCCAAAACCGGTATCGGCGAGACCCGGAGCTAGGTACCTGAAATTTTTTGTGATAATCGCAGGTTCCTTGTCATAGTCTAGGAGGCCCGAATGATACTTTCTGAAGCTTTCTTAGCGAAAAAAAAATTTTCAATTTTTGAAATTTTTTAGAATTTTTGAAAAAAAATCAACACCGGGGCTTAAAAATTGGCCAAAACCGGTATCGGCGAGACCCGGAGCTAGGTACCTGAAATTTTTTGTGATAATCGCAGGTTCCTTGTCATAGTCTAGGAGGTCCGAATGATACTTTCTGAAGCTTTCCGAGCGAAAAAAAAAATTTTTAATTTTTGAAATTTTTTAGAATTTTTGAAAAAAATTCAACTCCGGGGCTTAAAATTTGGCCAAAACCGGTATCGGCGAGACCCGGAGCTAGGTACCTGAAATTTGTTGTGATAATCGCAGGTTCCTTGTCATAGTCTAGGAGGCCCGAATGATACTTTCTGAAGCTTTCTGAGCGAAAAAAAAAATTTCAATTTTTGAAATTTTTTAGAATTTTTGAAAAAAATTCAACTCCGGGGCTTAAAAATTGGCCAAAACCGGTATCGGCGAGACCCGGAGCTAAGAACCTGAAATTTGTTGTGATAATCGCAGGTTCCTTGTCATAGTCTAGGAGGCACGAATGATACTTTCTGAAGCTTTCTTAGTGAAAAAAAAAAATGTCAATTTTTGAAATTTTTTAGAATTTTTGAAAAAAATTCAACTCCGGGGCTTAAAAATTGGCCAACACCGGTATCGGCGAGACCCGGAGCTAGGAACCTGAAATTTGTTGTGATAATCGCAGGTTCCTTGTCATAGTCTAGGAGGCCCGAATGATACTTTCTGAAGCTTTCTTAGCGAAAAAAAAATGTCAATTTTTGAAATTTTTTAGAATTTTTGAAAAAAATTCAACTCCGGGGCTTAAAAATTGGCCAAAACCGGTATCGGCGAGACCCGGAGCTAGGTACCTGAAATTTGTTGTGATAATCGCAGGTTCCTTGTCATAGTCTAGGAGGCCCAAATGATACTTTCTGAAGCTTTCTGAGCGAAAAAAAAAAAATTTCAATTTTTGAAATTTTTTAGAATTTTTGAAAAAAAATCAACTCCGGGGATTAAAAATTGGCCAAAACCGGTATCGGCGAGACCCGGAGCTAGGAACCTGAAATTTGTTGTGATAATCGCAGGTTCCTTGTCATAGTCTAGGAGGCCCGAATGATACTTTCTGAAGCTTTCTTAGCGAAAAAAATTTTTTTCAATTTTTGAAATTTTTTAGAATTTTTGAAAAAAATTCAACTCCGGGGCTTAAAAATTGGCCAAAACCGGTATCGGCGAGACCCGGAGCTAGGAACCTGAAATTTGTTGTGATAATCGCAGGTTCCTTGTCATAGTCTAGGAGGCCCGAATGATACTTTCTGAAGCTTTCTTAGTGAAAAAAAAAATGTCAATTTTTGAAATTTTTTAGAATTTTTGAAAAAAATTCAACTCCGGGGCTTAAAAATTGGCCAACACCGGTATCGGCGAGACCCGGAGCTAGGAACCTGAAATTTGTTGTGATAATCGCAGGTTCCTTGTCATAGTCTAGGAGGCCCGAATGATACTTTCTGAAGCTTTCTTAGCGAAAAAAAAATGTCAATTTTTGAAATTTTTTAGAATTTTTGAAAAAAAATCAACTCCGGGGCTTAAAAATTGGCCAAAACCGGTATCGGCGAGACCCGGAGCTAGGTACCTGAAATTTGTTGTGATAATCGCAGGTTCCTTGTCATAGTCTAGGAGGCCCAAATGATACTTTCTGAAGCTTTCTGAGCGAAAAAAAAAAATTTCAATTTTTGAAATTTTTTAGAATTTTTGAAAAAAATTCAACTCCGGGGCTTAAAAATTGGCCAAAACCGGTATCGGCGAGACCCGGAGCTAGGAACCTGAAATTTGTTGTGATAATCGCAGGTTCCTTGTCATAGTCTAGGAGGCCCGAATGATACTTTCTGAAGCTTTCTTAGCGAAAAAAAAATTTTCCATTTTTGAAATTTTTTAGAATTTTTGAAAAAAATTCAACTCCGGGGATTAAAAATTGGCCAAAACCGATATCGGCGAGACCCGGAGCTAGGTACCTGAAATTTGTTGTGATAATCGCAGGTTCCTTGTCATAGTCTAGGAGGCCCAAATGATACTTTCTGAAGCTTTCTGAGCGAAAAAAAAAAAATTTCAATTTTTGAAATTTTTTAGAATTTTTGAAAAAAATTCAACTCCGGGGCTTAAAAATTGGCCAAAACCGGTATCGGCGAGACCCGGAGCTAAGAACCTGAAATTTGTTGTGATAATCGCAGGTTCCTTGTCATAGTCTAGGAGGCCCGAATGATACTTTCTGAAGCTTTCTTAGTGAAAAAAAAAATGTCAATTTTTGAAATTTTTTAGAATTTTTGAAAAAAATTCAACTCCGGGGCTTAAAAATTGGCCAAAACCGGTATCGGCGAGACCCGGAGCTAGGTACCTGAAATTTTTTGTGATAATCGCAGGTTCCTTGTCATAGTCTAGGAGGCCCGAATGATACTTTCTGAAGCTTTCTTAGCGAAAAAAAATATTTCAATTTTTGAAATTTTTTAGAATTTTTGAAAAAAATTCAACTCCGGGGCTTAAAAATTGGCCAAAACCGGTATCGGCGAGACCCGGAGCTAGGAACCTGAAATTTGTTGTGATAATCGCAGGTTCCTTGTCATAGTCTAGGAGGCCCGAATGATACTTTCTGAAGCTTTCTGAGCGAAAAAAAAAAATTTTGAATTTTCGAAATTTTTTAGAATTTTTGAAAAAAATTCAACTCCGGGGCTTCAAAATTGGCCAAAACCGGTATCGGCGAGACCCGGAGCTAGGTACCTGAAATTTGTTGTGATAATCGCAGGTTCCTTGTCATAGTCTAGGAGGCCCGAATGATACTTTCTGAAGCTTTCTTAGCGAAAAAAAAATGTCAATTTTTGAAATTTTTTAGAATTTTTGAAAAAAATTCAACTCCGGGGCTTAAAAATTGGCCAAAACCGGTATCGGCGAGACCCGGAGCTAGGTACCTGAAATTTGTTGTGATAATCGCAGGTTCCTTGTCATAGTCTAGGAGGCCCAAATGATACTTTCTGAAGCTTTCTGAGCGAAAAAAAAAAATTTCAATTTTTGAAATTTTTTAGAATTTTTGAAAAAAATTCAACTCCGGGGCTTAAAAATTGGCCAAAACCGGTATCGGCGAGACCCGGAGCTAGGAACCTGAAATTTTTTGTGATAATCGCAGGTTCCTTGTCATAGTCTAGGAGGCCCGAATGATACTTTCTGAAGCTTTCTTAGCGAAAAAAAATATTTCAATTTTTGAAATTTTTTAGAATTTTTGAAAAAAATTCAACTCCGGGGCTTAAAAATTGGCCAAAACCGGTATCGGCGAGACCCGGAGCTAGGAACCTGAAATTTGTTGTGATAATCGCAGGTTCCTTGTCATAGTCTAGGAGGCCCGAATGATACTTTCTGAAGCTTTCTTAGCGAAAAAAAAAATGTCAATTTTTGAAATTTTTTAGAATTTTTGAAAAAAATTCAACTCCGGGGCTTAAAAATTGGCCAAAACCGGTATCGGCGAGACCCGGAGCTAGGAACCTGAAATTTGTTGTGATAATCGCAGGTTCCTTGTCATAGTCTAGGAGGCCCGAATGATACTTTCTGAAGCTTTCTGAGCGAAAAAAAAAATTTTTGAATTTTCGAAATTTTTTAGAATTTTTGAAAAAAATTCAACTCCGGGGCTTAAAATTTGGCCAAAACCGGTATCGGCGAGACCCGGAGCTAGGAACCTGAAATTTGTTGTGATAATCGCAGGTTCCTTGTCATAGTCTAGGAGGCCCGAATGATACTTTCTGAAGCTTTCTTAGCGAAAAAAAAAATTTCAATTTTTGAAATTTTTTAGAATTTTTGAAAAAAATTCAACTCCGGGGCTTAAAAATTGGCCAAAACCGGTATCGGCGAGACCCGGAGCTAGGTACCTGAAATTTGTTGTGATAATCGCAGGTTCCTTGTCATAGTCTAGGAGGCCCGAATGATACTTTCTGAAGCTTTCTGAGCGAAAAAAAAAAATTTCAATTTTTGAAATTTTTTAGAATTTTTTAAAAAAATTCAATTCCGGTGCTTAAAAATTGGCCAAAACCGGTATCGGCGAGACCCGGAGCTAGGTACCTGAAATTTTTTGTGATAATCGCAGGTTCCTTGTCATAGTCTAGGAGGCCCGAATGATACTTTCTGAAGCTTTCTTAGCGAAAAAAAATATTTCAATTTTTGAAATTTTTTAGAATTTTTGAAAAAAATTCAACTCCGGGGCTTAAAAATTGGCCAAAACCGGTATCGGCGAGACCCGGAGCTAGGTACCTGAAATTTGTTGTGATAATCGCAGGTTCCTTGTCATAGTCTAGGAGGCCCGAATGATACTTTCTGAAGCTTTCTGAGCGAAAAAAAAAAATTTCAATTTTTGAAATTTTTTAGAATTTTTTAAAAAAATTCAATTCCGGTGCTTAAAAATTGGCCAAAACCGGTATCGGCGAGACCCGGAGCTAGGTACCTGAAATTTTTTGTGATAATCGCAGGTTCCTTGTCATAGTCTAGGAGGCCCGAATGATACTTTCTGAAGCTTTCTTAGCGAAAAAAAATATTTCAATTTTTGAAATTTTTTAGAATTTTTGAAAAAAATTCAACTCCGGGGCTTAAAAATTGGCCAAAACCGGTATCGGCGAGACCCGGAGCTAGGAACCTGAAATTTGTTGTGATAATCGCAGGTTCCTTGTCATAGTCTAGGAGGCCCGAATGATACTTTCTGAAGCTTTCTGAGCGAAAAAAAAAATTTTTGAATTTTCGAAATTTTTTGAAATTTTTGAAAAAAATTCAACTCCGGGGCTTAAAATTTGGCCAAAACCGGTATCGGCGAGACCCGGAGCTAGGTACCTGAAATTTGTTGTGATAATCGCAGGTTCCTTGTCATAGTCTAGGAGGCCCGAATGATACTTTCTGAAGCTTTCTGAGCGAAAAAAAAATGTCAATTTTTGAAATTTTTTAGAATTTTTGAAAAAAATTCAACTCCGGGGCTTAAAAATTGGCCAAAACCGGTATCGGCGAGACCCGGAGCTAAGAACCTGAAATTTGTTGTGATAATCGCAGGTTCCTTGTCATAGTCTAGGAGGCACGAATGATACTTTCTGAAGCTTTCTTAGTGAAAAAAAAAATGTCAATTTTTGAAATTTTTTAGAATTTTTGAAAAAAATTCAACTCCGGGGCTTAAAAATTGGCCAACACCGGTATCGGCGAGACCCGGAGCTAGGAACCTGAAATTTGTTGTGATAATCGCAGGTTCCTTGTCATAGCCTAGGAGGCCCGAATGATACTTTCTGAAGCTTTCTTAGCGAAAAAAAAATGTCAATTTTTGAAATTTTTTAGAATTTTTGAAAAAAATTCAACTCCGGGGCTTAAAAATTGGCCAAAACCGGTATCGGCGAGACCCGGAGCTAGGTACCTGAAATTTGTTGTGATAATCGCAGGTTCCTTGTCATAGTCTAGGAGGCCCGAATGATACTTTCTGAAGCTTTCTGAGCGAAAAAAAAAAATTTCAATTTTTGAAATTTTTTAGAATTTTTGAAAAAAATTCAACTCCGGGGCTTAAAAATTGGCCAAAACCGGTATCGGCGAGACCCGGAGCTAGGAACCTGAAATTTTTTGTGATAATCGCAGGTTCCTTGTCATAGTCTAGGAGGCCCGAATGATACTTTCTGAAGCTTTCTTAGCGAAAAAAATTTTTTTCAATTTTTGAAATTTTTTAGAATTTTTGAAAAAAAATCAACTCCGGGGCTTAAAAATTGGCCAAAACCGGTATCGGCGAGACCCGGAGCTAGGTACCTGAAATTTGTTGTGATAATCGCAGGTTCCTTGTCATAGTCTAGGAGGCCCGAATGATACTTTCTGAAGCTTTCTTAGCGAAAAAAAAAATTTCAGGTTTTGAAATTTTTAGAATTAAAAAAAAAAAAAATTCAACTCCGAGGCTTAAAAATTGGCCAAAACCGGTATCGGCGAGACCCGGAGCTAAGAACCTGAAATTTGTTGTGATAATCGCAGGTTTCTTGTCATAGTCTAGGAGGCCCGAATGATACTTTCTGAAGCTTTCTTAGTGAAAAAAAAAATGTCAATTTTTGAAATTTTTTAGAATTTTTGAAAAAAATTCAACTCCGGGGCTTAAAACTTGGCCAAAACCGGTATCGGCGAGACCCGGAGCTAGGTACCTGAAATTTTTTGTGATAATCGCAGGTTCCTTGTCATAGTCTAGGAGGCCCGAATGATACTTTCTGAAGCTTTCTTAGCGAAAAAAAATATTTCAATTTTTGAAATTTTTTAGAATTTTTGAAAAAAATTCAACTCCGGGGCTTAAAAATTGGCCAAAACCGGTATCGGGGAGACCCGGAGCTAGGAACCTGAAATTTTTTGTGATAATCGCAGGTTCCTTGTCATAGTCTAGGAGGCCCGAATGATACTTTCTGAAGCTTTCTTAGCGATAAAAATTTTTTTCAATTTTTGAAATTTTTTAGAATTTTTGAAAAAAAATCAACTCCGGGGCTTAAAAATTGGCCAAAACCGGTATCGGCGAGACCCGGAGCTAGGTACCTGAAATTTTTTGTGATAATCGCAGGTTCCTTGTCATAGTCTAGGAGGCCCGAATGATACTTTCTGAAGCTTTCTTAGCGAAAAAAAAAATTTCAGGTTTTGAAATTTTTAGAATTAAAAAAAAAAAAAAATTCAACTCCGAGGCTTAAAAATTGGCCAAAACCGGTATCGGCGAGACCCGGAGCTAAGAACCTGAAATTTGTTGTGATAATCGCAGGTTCCTTGTCATAGTCTAGGAGGCCCGAATGATACTTTCTGAAGCTTTCTTAGTGAAAAAAAAAATGTCAATTTTTGAAATTTTTTAGAATTTTTGAAAAAAATTCAACTCCGGGGCTTAAAAATTGGCCAAAACCGGTATCGGCGAGACCCGGAGCTAGGTACCTGAAATTTGTTGTGATAATCGCAGGTTCCTTGTCATAGTCTAGGAGGCCCGAATGATACTTTCTGAAGCTTTCTTAGCGAAAAAAAATATTTCAATTTTTGAAATTTTTTAGAATTTTTGAAAAAAATTCAACTCCGGGGCTTAAAAATTGGCCAAAACCGGTATCGGCGAGACCCGGAGCTAGGAACCTGAAATTTGTTGTGATAATCGCAGGTTCCTTGTCATAGTCTAGGAGGCCCGAATGATACTTTCTGAAGCTTTCTGAGCGAAAAAAAAAAATTTTGAATTTTCGAAATTTTTTAGAATTTTTGAAAAAAATTCAACTCCGGGGCTTCAAAATTGGCCAAAACCGGTATCGGCGAGACCCGGAGCTAGGTACCTGAAATTTGTTGTGATAATCGCAGGTTCCTTGTCATAGTCTAGGAGGCCCGAATGATACTTTCTGAAGCTTTCTTAGCGAAAAAAAAATGTCAATTTTTGAAATTTTTTAGAATTTTTGAAAAAAATTCAACTCCGGGGCTTAAAAATTGGCCAAAACCGGTATCGGCGAGACCCGGAGCTAGGTACCTGAAATTTGTTGTGATAATCGCAGGTTCCTTGTCATAGTCTAGGAGGCCCAAATGATACTTTCTGAAGCTTTCTGAGCGAAAAAAAAAAATTTCAATTTTTGAAATTTTTTAGAATTTTTGAAAAAAATTCAACTCCGGGGCTTAAAAATTGGCCAAAACCGGTATCGGCGAGACCCGGAGCTAGGAACCTGAAATTTTTTGTGATAATCGCAGGTTCCTTGTCATAGTCTAGGAGGCCCGAATGATACTTTCTGAAGCTTTCTTAGCGAAAAAAATTTCTTTTTTTGAAATTTTTTAGAATTTTTGAAAAAAAATCAACTCCGGGGCTTAAAAATTGGCCAAAACCGGTATCGGCGAGACCCGGAGCTAGGTACCTGAAATTTTTTGTGATAATCGCAGGTTCCTTGTCATAGTCTAGGAGGCCCGAATGATACTTTCTGAAGCTTTCTTAGCGAAAAAAAAAATTTCAGGTTTTGAAATTTTTAGAATTAAAAAAAAAAAAAATCAACTCCGAGGCTTAAAAATTGGCCAAAACCGGTATCGGCGAGACCCGGAGCTAAGAACCTGAAATTTGTTGTGATAATCGCAGGTTCCTTGTCATAGTCTAGGAGGCCCGAATGATACTTTCTGAAGCTTTCTTAGTGAAAAAAAAAATGTCAATTTTTGAAATTTTTTAGAATTTTTGAAAAAAATTCAACTCCGGGGCTTAAAAATTGGCCAAAACCGGTATCGGCGAGACCCGGAGCTAGGTACCTGAAATTTTTTGTGATAATCGCAGGTTCCTTGTCATAGTCTAGGAGGCCCGAATGATACTTTCTGAAGCTTTCTTAGCGAAAAAAAAATATTTCAATTTTTGAAATTTTTTAGAATTTTTGAAAAAAATTCAACTCCGGGGCTTAAAAATTGGCCAAAACCGGTATCGGCGAGACCCGGAGCTAGCTACCTGAAATTTTTTGTGATAATCGCAGGTTCCTTGTCATAGTCTAGGAGGCCCGAATGATACTTTCTGAAGCTTTCTTAGCGAAAAAAATTTTTTTCAATTTTTGAAATTTTTTAGAATTTTTGAAAAAAAATCAACTCCGGGGCTTAAAAATTGGCCAAAACCGGTATCGGCGAGACCCGGAGCTAGGTACCTGAAATTTGTTGTGATAATCGCAGGTTCCTTGTCATAGTCTAGGAGGCCCGAATGATACTTTCTGAAGCTTTCTTAGCGAAAAAAAAAATTTCAGGTTTTGAAATTTTTAGAATTAAAAAAAAAAAAAATTCAACTCCGAGGCTTAAAAATTGGCCAAAACCGGTATCGGCGAGACCCGGAGCTAAGAACCTGAAATTTGTTGTGATAATCGCAGGTTCCTTGTCATAGTCTAGGAGGCCCGAATGATACTTTCTGAAGCTTTCTTAGTGAAAAAAAATGTCAATTTTTGAAATTTTTTAGAATTTTTGAAAAAAATTCAACTCCGGGGCTTAAAAATTGGCCAAAACCGGTATCGGCGAGACCCGGAGCTAGGTACCTGAAATTTTTTGTGATAATCGCAGGTTCCTTGTCATAGTCTAGGAGGCCCGAATGATACTTTCTGAAGCTTTCTTAGCGAAAAAAAATATTTCAATTTTTGAAATTTTTTAGAATTTTTGAAAAAAATTCAACTCCGGGGATTAAAAATTGGCCAAAACCGGTATCGGCGAGACCCGGAGCTAGGAACCTGAAATTTGTTGTGATAATCGCAGGTTCCTTGTCATAGTCTAGGAGGCCCGAATGATACTTTCTGAAGCTTTCTTAGCGAAAAAATAATTTTCAATTTTTGAAATTTTTTAGAATTTTTGAAAAAAAATCAACTCCGGGGCTTAAAAATTGGCCAAAACCGGTATCGGCGAGACCCGGAGCTAGGTACCTGAAATTTGTTGTGATAATCGCAGGTTCCTTGTCATAGTCTAGGAGGCCCGAATGATACTTTCTGAAGCTTTCTTAGCGAAAAAAAAATTTTCAATTTTTGAAATTTTTTAGAATTTTTGAAAAAAATTCAACTCCGGGGCTTAAAAATTGGCCAAAACCGGTATCGGCGAGACCCGGAGCTAGGTACCTGAAATTTTTTGTGATAATCGCAGGTTCCTTGTCATAGTCTAGGAGGCCCGAATGATACTTTCTGAAGCTTTCTTAGCAAAAAAAAATATTTCAATTTTTGAAATTTTTTAGAATTTTTGAAAAAAATTCAACTCCGGGGCTTAAAAATTGGCCAAAACCGGTATCGGCGAGACCCGGAGCTAGGTACCTGAAATTTGTTGTGATAATCGCAGGTTCCTTGTCATAGTCTAGGAGGCCCGAATGATACTTTCTGAAGCTTTCTTAGCGAAAAAAAAATTTTCAATTTTTGAAATTTTTTAGAATTTTTGAAAAAAATTCAACTCCGGGGCTTAAAAATTGGCCAAAACCGGTATCGGCGAGACCCGGAGCTAGGTACCTGAAATTTGTTGTGATAATCGCAGGTTCCTTGTCATAGTCTAGGAGGCCCGAATGATACTTTCTGAAGCTTTCTTAGCGAAAAAAAAATTTTCAATTTTTGAAATTTTTTAGAATTTTTGAAAAAAATTCAACTCCGGGGCTTAAAAATTGGCCAAAACCGGTATCGGCGAGACCCGGAGCTAGGTACCTGAAATTTTTTGTGATAATCGCAGGTTCCTTGTCATAGTCTAGGAGGCCCAAATGATACTTTCTGAAGCTTTCTGAGCGAAAAAAAAAAATTTCAATTTTTGAAATTTTTTAGAATTTTTGAAAAAAATTCAACTCCGGGGCTTAAAAATTGGCCAAAACCGGTATCGGCGAGACCCGGAGCTAGGTACCTGAAATTTGTTGTGATAATCGCAGGTTCCTTGTCATAGTCTAGGAGGCCCGAATGATACTTTCTGAAGCTTTCTGAGCGAAAAAAAAAAATTTTGAATTTTCGAAATTTTTTAGAATTTTTGAAAAAAATTCAACTCCGGGGCTTAAAATTTGGCCAAAACCGGTATCGGCGAGACCCGGAGCTAGGTACCTGAAATTTGTTGTGATAATCGCAGGTTCCTTGTCATAGTCTAGGAGGCCCGAATGATACTTTCTGAAGCTTTCTGAGCGAAAAAAAAAAATTTCAATTTTTGAAATTTTTTAGAATTTTTGAAAAAAATTCAACTCCGGGGCTTAAAAATTGGCCAAAACCGGTATCGGCGAGACCCGGAGCTAAGAACCTGAAATTTGTTGTGATAATCGCAGGTTCCTTGTCATAGTCTAGGAGGCCCGAATGATACTTTCTGAAGCTTTCTTAGTGAAAAAAAAAATGTCAATTTTTGAAATTTTTTAGAATTTTTGAAAAAAATTCAACTCCGGGGCTTAAAAATTGGCCAACACCGGTATCGGCGAGACCCGGAGCTAGGAACCTGAAATTTGTTGTGATAATCGCAGGTTCCTTGTCATAGTCTAGGAGGCCCGAATGATACTTTCTGAAGCTTTCTTAGCGAAAAAAATTTTTTTCAATTTTTGAAATTTTTTAGAATTTTTGAAAAAAAATCAACTCCGGGGCTTAAAAATTGGCCAAAACCGGTATCGGCGAGACCCGGAGCTAGGAACCTGAAATTTTTTGTGATAATCGCAGGTTCCTTGTCATAGTCTAGGAGGCCCGAATGATACTTTCTGAAGCTTTCTTAGCGAAAAAAATTTTTTTCAATTTTTGAAATTTTTTAGAATTTTTGAAAAAAAATCAACTCCGGGGCTTAAAAATTGGCCAAAACCGGTATCGGCGAGACCCGGAGCTAGGTACCTGAAATTTGTTGTGATAATCGCAGGTTCCTTGTCATAGTCTAGGAGGCCCGAATGATACTTTCTGAAGCTTTCTGAGCGAAAAAAAAAAATTTCAATTTTTGAAATTTTTTAGAATTTTTGAAAAAAATTCAACTCCGGGGCTTAAAAATTGGCCAAAACCGGTATCGGCGAGACCCGGAGCTAAGAACCTGAAATTTGTTGTGATAATCGCAGGTTCCTTGTCATAGTCTAGGAGGCCCGAATGATACTTCTGAAGCTTTCTGAGCGAAAAAAAAAAAATTTCAATTTTTGAAATTTTTTAGAATTTTTGAAAAAAATTCAACTCCGGGGCTTAAAAATTGGCCAACACCGGTATCGGCGAGACCCGGAGCTAGGTACCTGAAATTTTTTGTGATAATCGCAGGTTCCTTGTCATAGTCTAGGAGTCCCGAATGATACTTTCTGAAGCTTTCTGAGCGAAAAAAATTTTTTTCAATTTTTGAAATTTTTTAGAATTTTTGAAAAAAAATCAACTCCGGGGCTTAAAAATTGGCCAAAACCGGTATCGGCGAGACCCGGAGCTAGGTACCTGAAATTTGTTGTGATAATCGCAGGTTCCTTGTCATAGTCTAGGAGGCCCGAATGATACTTTCTGAAGCTTTCTGAGCGAAAAAAAAAAATTTCAATTTTTGAAATTTTTTAGAATTTTTGAAAAAAATTCAACTCCGGGGCTTAAAAATTGGCCAAAACCGGTATCGGCGAGACCCGGAGCTAAGAACCTGAAATTTGTTGTGATAATCGCAGGTTCCTTGTCATAGTCTAGGAGGCCCGAATGATACTTCTGAAGCTTTCTGAGCGAAAAAAAAAAATTTTCTATTTTTGAAATTTTTTAGAATTTTTGAAAAAAATTCAACTCCGGGGCTTAAAAATTGGCCAACACCGGTATCGGCGAGACCCGGAGCTAGGTACCTGAAATTTGTTGTGATAATCGCAGGTTCCTTGTCATAGTCTAGGAGTCCCGAATGATACTTTCTGAAGCTTTCTGAGCGAAAAAAAAAAATTTTGAATTTTCGAAATTTTTTAGAATTTTTGAAAAAAATTCAACTCCGGGGCTTAAAATTTGGCCAAAACCGGTATCGGCGAGACCCGGAGCTAGGTACCTGAAATTTGTTGTGATAATCGCAGGTTCCTTGTCATAGTCTAGGAGGCCCGAATGATACTTTCTGAAGCTTTCTGAGCAAAAAAAAAAAATTTCAATTTTTGAAATTTTTTAGAATTTTTGAAAAAAATTCAACTCCGGGGCTTAAAAATTGGCCAAAACCGGTATCGGCGAGACCCGGAGCTAAGAACCTGAAATTTGTTGTGATAATCGCAGGTTCCTTGTCATAGTCTAGGAGGCCCGAATGATACTTTCTGAAGCTTTCTTAGTGAAAAAAAAAATGTCAATTTTTGAAATTTTTTAGAATTTTTGAAAAAAATTCAACTCCGGGGCTTAAAAATTGGCCAACACCGGTATCGGCGAGACCCGGAGCTAGGAACCTGAAATTTGTTGTGATAATCGCAGGTTCCTTGTCATAGTCTAGGAGGCCCGAATGATACTTTCTGAAGCTTTCTTAGCGAAAAAAAAATGTCAATTTTTGAAATTTTTTAGAATTTTTGAAAAAAATTCAACTCCGGGGCTTAAAAATTGGCCAAAACCGGTATCGGCGAGACCCGGAGCTAGGTACCTGAAATTTGTTGTGATAATCGCAGGTTCCTTGTCATAGTCTAGGAGGCCCAAATGATACTTTCTGAAGCTTTCTTAGCGAAAAAATAATTTTCAATTTTTGAAATTTTTTAGAATTTTTGAAAAAAATTCAACTCCGGGGCTTAAAAATTGGCCAAAACCGGTATCGGCGAGACCCGGAGCTAGGAACCTGAAATTTTTTGTGATAATCGCAGGTTCCTTGTCATAGTCTAGGAGGCCCGAATGATACTTTCTGAAGCTTTCTTAGTGAAAAAAAAATGTCAATTTTTGAAATTTTTTAGAATTTTTGAAAAAAATTCAACTCCGGGGCTTAAAAATTGGCCAAAACCGGTATCGGCGAGACCCGGAGCTAGGTACCTGAAATTTGTTGTGATAATCGCAGGTTCCTTGTCATAGTCTAGGAGGCCCGAATGATACTTTCTGAAGCTTTCTGAGCGAAAAAAAAAAATTTCAATTTTTGAAATTTTTTAGAATTTTTGAAAAAAATTCAACTCCGGGGCTTAAAAATTGGCCAAAACCGGTATCGGCGAGACCCGGAGCTAAGAACCTGAAATTTGTTGTGATAATCGCAGGTTCCTTGTCATAGTCTAGGAGGCCCGAATGATACTTTCTGAAGCTTTCTTAGTGAAAAAAAAAATGTCAATTTTTGAAATTTTTTAGAATTTTTGAAAAAAATTCAACTCCGGGGCTTAAAAATTGGCCAAAACCGGTATCGGCGAGACCCGGAGCTAGGTACCTGAAATTTGTTGTGATAATCGCAGGTTCCTTGTCAAAGTCTAGGAGGCCCGAATGATACTTTCTGAAGCTTTCTGAGCGAAAAAAAAAAATTTCAATTTTTGAAATTTTTTAGAATTTTTGAAAAAAATTCAACTCCGGGGCTTAAAAATTGGCCAAAACCGGTATCGGCGAGACCCGGAGCTAAGAACCTGAAATTTGTTGTGATAATCGCAGGTTCCTTGTCATAGTCTAGGAGGCCCGAATGATACTTTCTGAAGCTTTCTTAGTGAAAAAAAAAATGTCAATTTTTGAAATTTTTTAGAATTTTTGAAAAAAATTCAACTCCGGGGCTTAAAAATTGGCCAAAACCGGTATCGGCGAGACCCGGAGCTAGGAACCTGAAATTTGTTGTGATAATCGCAGGTTCCTTGTCATAGTCTAGGAGGCCCGAATGATACTTTCTGAAGCTTTCTGAGCGAAAAAAAAAAATGTTGAATTTTCGAAATTTTTTAGAATTTTTGAAAAAAATTCAACTCCGGGGCTTAAAATTTGGCCAAAACCGGTATCGGCGAGACCCGGAGCTAGGAACCTGAAATTTGTTGTGATAATCGCAGGTTCCTTGTCATAGTCTAGGAGGCCCGAATGATACTTTCTGAAGCTTTCTTAGCGAAAAAAAAATTTTCAATTTTTGAAATTTTTTAGAATTTTTGAAAAAAATTCAACTCCGGGGCTTAAAAATTGGCCAAAACCGGTATCGGCGAGACCCGGAGCTAGGAACCTGAAATTTGTTGTGATAATCGCAGGTTCCTTGTCATAGTCTAGGAGGCCCGAATGATACTTTCTGAAGCTTTCTGAGCGAAAAAAAAAAATTTCAATTTTTGAAATTTTTTAGAATTTTTGAAAAAAATTCAACTCCGGGGCTTAAAAATTGGCCAAAACCGGTATCGGCGAGACCCGGAGCTAAGAACCTGAAATTTGTTGTGATAATCGCAGGTTCCTTGTCATAGTCTAGGAGGCCCGAATGATACTTTCTGAAGCTTTCTTAGTGAAAAAAAAAATGTCAATATTTGAAATTTTTAGAATTTTTGAAAAAAATTCAACTCCGGGGCTTAAAAATTGGCCAAAACCGGTATCGGCGAGACCCGGAGCTAGGTACCTGAAATTTTTTGTGATAATCGCAGGTTCCTTGTCATAGTCTAGGAGGCCCGAATGATACTTTCTGAAGCTTTCTTAGCGAAAAAAAAAATTTCAATTTTTGAAATTTTTTAGAATTTTTGAAAAAAATTCAACTCCGGGGCTTAAAAATTGGCCAAAACCGGTATCGGCGAGACCCGGAGCTAGGTACCTGAAATTTTTTGTGATAATCGCAGGTTCCTTGTCATAGTCTAGGAGGCCCGAATGATACTTTCTGAAGCTTTCTTAGCGAAAAAAAATATTTCAATTTTCGAAATTTTTTAGAATTTTTGAAAAAAATTCAACTCCGGGGCTTAAAAATTGGCCAAAACCGGTATCGGCGAGACCCGGAGCTAGGTACCTGAAATTTGTTGTGATAATCGCAGGTTCCTTGTCATAGTCTAGGAGGCCCAAATGATACTTTCTGAAGCTTTCTGAGCGAAAAAAAAAAATTTCAATTTTTGAAATTTTTTAGAATTTTTGAAAAAAATTCAACTCCGGGGCTTAAAAATTGGCCAAAACCGGTATCGGCGAGACCCGGAGCTAGGAACCTGAAATTTTTTGTGATAATCGCAGGTTCCTTGTCATAGTCTAGGAGGCCCGAATGATACTTTCTGAAGCTTTCTTAGTGAAAAAAAAAATGTCAATTTTTGAAATTTTTTAGAATTTTTGAAAAAAATTCAACTCCGGGGCTTAAAAATTGGCCAAAACCGGTATCGGCGAGACCCGGAGCTAGGTACCTGAAATTTGTTGTGATAATCGCAGGTTCCTTGTCATAGTCTAGGAGGCCCGAATGATACTTTCTGAAGCTTTCTGAGCGAAAAAAAAAAATTTCAATTTTTGAAATTTTTTAGAATTTTTGAAAAAAATTCAACTCCGGGGCTTAAAAATTGGCCAAAACCGGTATCGGCGAGACCCGGAGCTAAGAACCTGAAATTTGTTGTGATAATCGCAGGTTCCTTGTCATAGTCTAGGAGGCCCGAATGATACTTTCTGAAGCTTTCTTAGTGAAAAAAAAAATGTCAATTTTTGAAATTTTTTAGAATTTTTGAAAAAAATTCAACTCCGGGGCTTAAAAATTGGCCAAAACCGGTATCGGCGAGACCCGGAGCTAGGTACCTGAAATTTGTTGTGATAATCGCAGGTTCCTTGTCAAAGTCTAGGAGGCCCGAATGATACTTTCTGAAGCTTTCTGAGCGAAAAAAAAAAATTTCAATTTTTGAAATTTTTTAGAATTTTTGAAAAAAATTCAACTCCGGGGCTTAAAAATTGGCCAAAACCGGTATCGGCGAGACCCGGAGCTAAGAACCTGAAATTTGTTGTGATAATCGCAGGTTCCTTGTCATAGTCTAGGAGGCCCGAATGATACTTTCTGAAGCTTTCTTAGTGAAAAAAAAATGTCAATTTTTGAAATTTTTTAGAATTTTTGAAAAAAATTCAACTCCGGGGCTTAAAAATTGGCCAAAACCGGTATCGGCGAGACCCGGAGCTAGGAACCTGAAATTTGTTGTGATAATCGCAGGTTCCTTGTCATAGTCTAGGAGGCCCGAATGATACTTTCTGAAGCTTTCTGAGCGAAAAAAAAAAATGTTGAATTTTCGAAATTTTTTAGAATTTTTGAAAAAAATTCAACTCCGGGGCTTAAAAATTGGCCAAAACCGGTATCGGCGAGACCCGGAGCTAGGTACCTGAAATTTGTTGTGATAATCGCAGGTTCCTTGTCATAGTCTAGGAGGCCCGAATGATACTTTCTGAAGCTTTCTGAGCGAAAAAAAAAAATTTCAATTTTTGAAATTTTTTAGAATTTTTGAAAAAAATTCAACTCCGGGGCTTAAAAATTGGCCAAAACCGGTATCGGCGAGACCCGGAGCTAAGAACCTGAAATTTGTTGTGATAATCGCAGGTTCCTTGTCATAGTCTAGGAGGCCCGAATGATACTTTCTGAAGCTTTCTTAGTGAAAAAAAAAATGTCAATATTTGAAATTTTTTAGAATTTTTGAAAAAAATTCAACTCCGGGGCTTAAAAATTGGCCAAAACCGGTATCGGCGAGACCCGGAGCTAGGTACCTGAAATTTTTTGTGATAATCGCAGGTTCCTTGTCATAGTCTAGGAGGCCCGAATGATACTTTCTGAAGCTTTCTGAGCGAAAAAAAAAATTTCAATTTTTGAAATTTTTTAGAATTTTTGAAAAAAATTCAACTCCGGGGCTTAAAAATTGGCCAAAACCGGTATCGGCGAGACCCGGAGCTAGGTACCTGAAATTTTTTGTGATAATCGCAGGTTCCTTGTCATAGTCTAGGAGGCCCGAATGATACTTTCTGAAGCTTTCTTAGCGAAAAAAAATATTTCAATTTTTGAAATTTTTTAGAATTTTTGAAAAAAATTCAACTCCGGGGCTTAAAAATTGGCCAAAACCGGTATCGGCGAGACCCGGAGCTAGGAACCTGAAATTTGTTGTGATAATCGCAGGTTCCTTGTCATAGTCTAGGAGGCCCGAATGATACTTTCTGAAGCTTTCTGAGCGAAAAAAAATATTTCAATTTTTGAAATTTTTTAGAATTTTTGAAAAAAATTCAACTCCGAGGCTTAAAAATTGGCCAAAACCGGTATCGGCGAGACCCGGAGCTAGGAACCTGAAATTTTTTGTGATAATCGCAGGTTCCTTGTCATAGTCTAGGAGGCCCGAATGATACTTTCTGAAGCTTTCTTAGCGAAAAAAAATATTTCAATTTTTGAAATTTTTTAGAATTTTTGAAAAAAATTCAACTCCGGGGCTTAAAAATTGGCCAAAACCGGTATCGGCGAGACCCGGAGCTAGGAACCTGAAATTTGTTGTGATAATCGCAGGTTCCTTGTCATAGTCTAGGAGGCCCGAATGATACTTTCTGAAGCTTTCTGAGCGAAAAAAAAAAATTTTGAATTTTCGAAATTTTTTAGAATTTTTGAAAAAAATTCAACTCCGGGGCTTAAAATTTGGCCAAAACCGGTATCGGCGAGACCCGGAGCTAGGAACCTGAAATTTGTTGTGATAATCGCAGGTTCCTTGTCATAGTCTAGGAGGCCCGAATGATACTTTCTGAAGCTTTCTTAGCGAAAAAAAAATTTTCAATTTTTGAAATTTTTTAGAATTTTTGAAAAAAATTCAACTCCGGGGCTTAAAAATTGGCCAAAACCGGTATCGGCGAGACCCGGAGCTAGGTACCTGAAATTTGTTGTGATAATCGCAGGTTCCTTGTCATAGTCTAGGAGGCCCGAATGATACTTTCTGAAGCTTTCTTAGCGAAAAAAAAAAATTTCAATTTTTGAAATTTTTTAGAATTTTTGAAAAAAATTCAACTCCGGGGCTTAAAAATTGGCCAAAACCGGTATCGGCGAGACCCGGAGCTAAGAACCTGAAATTTGTTGTGATAATCGCAGGTTCCTTGTCATAGTCTAGGAGGCCCGAATGATACTTTCTGAAGCTTTCTTAGTGAAAAAAAAAATGTCAATTTTTGAAATTTTTTAGAATTTTTGAAAAAAATTCAACTCCGGGGCTTAAAAATTGGCCAAAACCGGTATCGGCGAGACCCGGAGCTAGGTACCTGAAATTTGTTGTGATAATCGCAGGTTCCTTGTCATAGTCTAGGAGGCCCGAATGATACTTTCTGAAGCTTTCTTAGCGAAAAAAAAATTTCAATTTTTGAAATTTTTTAGAATTTTTGAAAAAAATTCAACTCCGGGGCTTAAAAATTGGCCAAAACCGGTATCGGCGAGACCCGGAGCTAGGTACCTGAAATTTGTTGTGATAATCGCAGGTTCCTTGTCATAGTCTAGGAGGCCCGAATGATACTTTCTGAAGCTTTCTGAGCGAAAAAAAAATATTTTGAATTTTCGAAATTTTTTAGAATTTTTGAAAAAAATTCAACTCCGGGGCTTCAAAATTGGCCAAAACCGGTATCGGCGAGACCCGGAGCTAGGTACCTGAAATTTGTTGTGATAATCGCAGGTTCCTTGTCATAGTCTAGGAGGCCCGAATGATACTTTCTGAAGCTTTCTTAGCGAAAAAAAAATGTCAATTTTTTAAATTTTTTAGAATTTTTGAAAAAAATTCAACTCCGGGGCTTAAAAATTGGCCAAAACCGGTATCGGCGAGACCCGGAGCTAGGAACCTGAAATTTGTTGTGATAATCGCAGGTTCCTTGTCATAGTCTAGGAGGCCCAAATGATACTTTCTGAAGCTTTCTGAGCGAAAAAAAAAATTTCAATTTTTGAAATTTTTTAGAATTTTTGAAAAAAATTCAACTCCGGGGCTTAAAAATTGGCCAAAACCGGTATCGGCGAGACCCGGAGCTAGGAACCTGAAATTTTTTGTGATAATCGCAGGTTCCTTGTCATAGTCTAGGAGGCCCGAATGATACTTTCTGAAGCTTTCTTAGTGAAAAAAAAATGTCAATTTTTGAAATTTTTTAGAATTTTTGAAAAAAATTCAACTCCGGGGCTTAAAAATTGGCCAACACCGGTATCGGCGAGACCCGGAGCTAGGAACCTGAAATTTGTTGTGATAATCGCAGGTTCCTTGTCATAGTCTAGGAGGCCCGAATGATACTTTCTGAAGCTTTAGTTAATCAATACGCCGTGAGAGATAGATTTTTAAAAAAACATTATAGTTTTATTTATCTTTTCTCACGTTGTTTTGATGGATTCAGATCTTTAGAACCTGCTAGTACAAGAACTAGGGATGAAATGAACCGTCTTATGATATGTTCCCTATGCTTTTATGCTGATTTGGAAGTGGGAATCGCGCTTGGGAAGAATGTGTGGCCTTCGAACGAAGTGTTGGCTTCTGACGAGCGGATGAGAGACAAGTGCTGACGAATCTATTCGTTTCCGTAGGGTGAGGCGCGATCGTGTGCGGTAGAAATATGCTGATGTATCATCTCGTTTGAGGCGCGATCGTGGTGCTGATGTATCATCTCGTTTGAGGCGCGATCGTGTGCAGTAGAAATATGCTGATGTATCATCTCGTTTGATGCGCGATCGTGGTGCTGATGTATCATCTCGTTTGAGACGCGATCGTGTGCGGTAGAAATATGCTGATGTATCATCTCGTTTGAGGCGCGATCGTGTGCGATAGGAATGTGCTGAAATATCGTTATGCTAACTGTTGTGTTAACTCCTCCCCTCTTGATTACTTTGTCCTCAAAGTTTGTGCATCGCGTGAAAATTCAATGGTATTGCCTTAGGCTGTTTTTTTATCGTATGACTTCCCGTATCTGGTATTTTAACTTCTATTGTTCGTTTACGACATTTAAGAAACACGTAGAATATGCCAATGCCAATAACAATTGCGATTGTTGTTGTTCCTATTGATCCGAATAAATGCAATTTAAATTTCAGCGATTCATTTTGTAGATTAATGGTTTGCAGTATTTTGCGGTTTTCTAATGTAATGTTGTTCAAGAACTCGGTAGGTGGATTATCTTCAAGGCTGGTCTCGTTGATGATCAATCCCAATGTTGAGTGATAAGATCTTCTAGGGATGATGACTTCTGTATTGGAGAATATTTCGTCATTAATGTTCACACTGCATTTCTCGAACTGTATTAGAAATGAACCATTTAAGGATTGCTTGGAATTGCTGCAATTTGATGTGATTTCAGCCCATGCATTATTGATCAATTTAGCTGAATATACTTTTTCATATTGGCATTCGGAATTTTTCCCTTGTATTAGTTGGTATATACATTGCGTAGGATGTTGAACATTGCTTCCTTCACATAAGTAATAAATACCTTCTTCTTGGCATGGTTCGATGACTTCGTATACATGTGTTTCGTTTCTTATAATGAAGTTCTGTTTTAACATTATCCGTTTCCCATTTGCTACTATTGGTTCGATGAAATCATACTCGTAGATTTGTGATGATATTCTTGGGAATTTTAGCATGTACAGAACATGTGTCGTATTCATCATAAACTGAGCTACTGATCGAGCGAGAAGTTCTTCTGCTGTAGTATATGCGATTCCGTTCTTCTTCAAGAATTCGTTAATCATTTGTAAATCTTCGGTGGACAATATTTTGCTGTTCGGTATTCCGTGTTTGGCTGATAAAATAGCTTCTTCGATAGTTTCGATTTGGTCTTGCAAAATATCCAAATTAGATAATATTATTAGCTGTCTTGTTTCAGTTGCATATCTTCTTTCATAGCGTTGCGCTTCGTTTTTTAGCACTTGGTTAGCAATATCGGTTACTTCTTGTAGTCTTCTATTCAATGCTTCGTTAATCATTACTTGGTGATTATTTTCTTCGATGAGAGAGTTCAGCGTACTGTTGATAATTTGAAGATCGTCGGCATCAGGGGTGCCTGCTACCCATTTCCAAACTTTCCCTATGGTATTCCATCTCTTTTGTTTCTTAAACGGTTTTACTTTCTTAAACGTTTCTTGTAACTTCATAGCTTTTAACTGAATCAACTTTTCTAAAGATTCGGTTTGAACCTCTGTTGGTATTAGTTCAATAGTTTCGTCAATCGTTTTACTAATGTCTAACAAGTTTATCGGGTGGATTACTCTTACGTATCCTATTCGTATCTTGGCTTCACCTACTGGTATAATCGCTAAAGGATTTTTTGATAAATCGTGTATGTAGATCTTCGCCATTACGTTGGTTAATATAATCATAATATTTCTGAAACGATATTAAGGTTAATCATGATCAATTATTAGTTTTTCGTAGATTTACTTTGTGTATTTTTCGATTATTAGTATCGATTACGTAGGTAGGATGATTCTCTTTGATTTTGATTATCTCATATCTCCTATCTCGTTTATTATTCGTTTTCGTTTTTTCGTAGGCCATCTCATTTGGCATATAATCTTGATATTTTTCTTCTATAATTTTTCCTTGTTGCTTTTCATATATTTTAGCAATTATTTTATCATTTTCATTTCTTTGTTTAGTTCGTTCTTCGAAGTTCATATTTTCATTATTCTCTCCTGTATATATATTTTTAGGCGTATTCTTAATCACGCTGTGAATTGAATTATTATACTTGTACGTCGCTTCTTGTATTAATGTTTGGATACTTATATCTGGTTTCGTTGCTTTAATGCATCTTGCAATTTCGCGAATTGTCGAGTGAGCTCTTTCTACTTGTCCGTTTGTTTCTGATCGATTTACAGGTGTTTTGAAAATTTTAATTCCTAGATTTAACATCGTTTGTTCTATTACATTTGAAATAAATGAACTTTCGTTATCCATTACAATGGTGGCGGGTATATCCCAATTATACAACAATTGTATTAAAACTTCCTTTATGTCTGCTATCGATTTTGACTTAATTGGCCTCATTTTCAAGTATTTTGAAAATTTATCTATTGAAGAAATAAACAAAAAACTTGCATTGTAAGCAAAAATATCGATATGAATTATTTCTCCTGGATATGTGGGTATTGGTGTCCTTACAGCAATAAACTTTTGAGGTTTCCGATCGTACTTTTCTGTTTTACAAATTTCGCAATTTTTAACATACGACTCTATTACTTTTCTCATTGTAGGAAAATAAAACTTTTTTATAAGTTGTAGAGAATTTTCTTTTGAATTTCTATGAGCAAAATTGTGAATGTTTTGTATTTCTTCTAGTTGTCTTTCTTCTTCTGTAAGATCTTCTAATATAATTTGAGAATATCGGCATTTCATTGTTTTTGGATTGAATAAATTTTTATATACTTCCTGAATACGAATCATAGTTACTTCATCGGTTAGTATACCGTTAATGATGTTAGGGTTTAGGAATCTTTTTAATTTGTCGGTTAAAAATTTATTAGAGAATTCCTTTTCATAGAAAACATGTCTTTTAAATTTTGGGAACGGTGTGATTAGTTCATACGATGAATTGTTAGATAATTTGAAAATTAATTGATTGCGATAAACGTTAATAGGGGCTTCAGTGGATAGTATGTATGCACTGTCATCATCGTCAGCGGAATGCTGTGTTGGTGTTAGCGAGTTAATTTGAATTCTTGATAACGCGTCTGCTACGACGTTACTTTTTCCAGGCTTGTAGCGTAGTTCATAATTATGTTCCTCTATGAACGCTTTCCATCGTTTTAGTTTTGCGTTATTATTCTTTGGCGATATTGCGTACGTTAGGGGTTGGTGATCTGTTAGTATTATTATTTTTGCACCATAAATGTAATTACGTAGGGAATGTAAAGCCCAAACTATAGCAAGCATTTCTTTTTCATTAGTAGCGTAGTTTTCTTCCGTTTTTGATAAAGTTCTGGATATAAACGTTATTGGTTTTTCAACGTCGTTTAATTTCTGTGACAGGACAGCTCCGAGTGCTTTATCGGATGCGTCTGTTGTTAAAATAAAATCATGATCATAATCGGGGTAAGCTAGAACGTCTTCAGATGATAAAATTTCTTTAAGAGTTCTGAATGCTGATTTGGCGTTTTCATCAAATGTTATCGGGAAATTTTTTGATTGATTTTTCGTGATTTTGCAGTGACCTTGGTTGTCCTCTCCTCTTAAGAGTTTTGTTAAGTGCTTTGCCAGCGCTGCATAATTTTTAACAAATCTTCTATAATATCCGGAGAGTCCTAAAAATGCTCGGAGTTCTTGGATAGTCTTAGGTTCGGGATATTTATGGATACTTTCAATTTTTTCTCATTTGGTTTCAAGCCATGTTCAGAAACAATGAATCCTAAGAATTCAACTTCTGTTTTCAAAAATTCGGATTTATCAGGTTGTATTTTAAAATTTGCTTCACGTAATGTGTTTAAAACAGTTTCTAAATTTTTCAGATGCTCGTCAAATGTTTTTCCAAAAACTATTATGTCGTCGATGTACACATGACAAATTTTTCCAATATGTTCTCTGAGAACATCATCAAGTGTGGTATAATATTTATTGTTACCTAAATTTGCAAGGACTGTTGAAGTGTCAGGGATAGGGTATCTATCGCTTTTGGTTTTAAGATTCAGCTTCCTATAATCGATCACAAGTCGATATTTTTTTTCGTTAGAGGCATCAGCCTTTTTGGGTACTATCCAAACAGGTGAGTTATATGGCGATCTAGATGGTTGGATTATGCCATTATCTAACAGTTTTTTGATTTGTGTCTCCACTTCTTGTTTGAGAGAGAAGGGGTATGGGTACGACTTACAGTAAACAGGTTCGGTATCATTCGTTGATATAGTTGCTTCGATTTTTGTTGTGAATGGCAACTTCTCGTCTGGGGGCTGAAATAAATCTTGGAACTTGTTAAGGAATGAATGTAATTTTTCTTTTTCTTGATAGTTCAGATGTTTATCTCTTATTTCGATCCTGTTAACTTCTTGTAATGGGTAGAGAAAAAGAGGTATTATGTTTTCGTTAATTATCAGATTATCGCTTTTTGTATCTATAAGTGCTCCCATTTCTTTGATGGTATCATAGCCAACTATGGCATCGAATGTTTTTAACTCCTGTAGGTGATAAAATTTAGCATTTACGTTGGAATAAGGGGCAAACATTTTCGCTTGTGAATATTTGGTGATACGTAAATCTCCTCCAACTGATGAAACAAAAAATGGTTTAGTTACTTCGTGGGAAATCTTCGCATGTTTTGGGTTAATGAAATTCTTATTGGATCCTGTATCAATTAGAATTTTTATTTGCTGTCCAGCTTTACCATTGTATATAAAATATGGTATAGCTGATTTTATTCTAAAAAATTAAGTTCAGCTTCGCGATTTTCGTTAGATGTTTCTTGTTTTTCTACAGTTCTCATGTATCTTTCGTATTCGTCATTATCATGGGTAATGTTTGTTTCCATGTTGAAAAATCTTTGTCTTTTCTGAGGTCGAGCATTACTGGAATTTTGTGGTCTATTTGAATAATTCACTTGTTGCGATCTGATTGATGGATCGACTTCCATTGGCTCTGGCCTATTGTGTTGGAACGCATTTCTATTTTGTTGATTCCAAATAGGGCGTGGAAAAATTTGTTGTCTCGGTTGATTATTCCAAGCGGGACGCGGTAAAAACTGTGGTCTCGGTTGATACGAGTTTCCGAATTGTGGTCTAAATCTGTGTGCAATCATTGGTCGTTGCGAATTATTAAATGCTCTTGGTGGCAAGGGGGGTGTTGGTAACGGTATCAAGTTTCGTGGTGCTGTGGGAGTATTGACCAATCTTGGTTTGGTCCACATTTTACGACATTCTACATTTTGGAATGAGATGCAATAACTGTAAGCTGCTGCTAAAGATGTTGGTTCATAATTTCTAATGAACTTGTGCACATCTCCATCAAGACCTCTGATGAAGGAATCTATTGCCTTCTTATTATATGTTTCTATAAGAGCCTTCGAAGCTTCTGGATGTACAAATCTGTCATCTGTTTTTATCTGGTTGGCTATCAATGAGAGAAGTCTATTGACTTCATCATAGAATACTTCCAAAGATCTTTTGTTTTTTTATTATTATGTTCCGACGATTCGGTTCTGTCGGAAAATCGTTTTAGGCTTGAAATTAAATCCTCCAGTTTTGCTTTTTTTTTTAAATCGATTAACACCTTGTTATGAATTACACCTTTTTTTTTTTGTTATGAACTTTCACTTTTCACTCACTTTAAACGCAATGAATTGGTTTATATATATACTCACTTTTTTATACTCACATTAATATATTCATACTTCACCTCCTCTTACGGGGTTGTTTTCTTCACCTCCTCTAACGGGGTTGATTTCTTCACCTCCTCTAACGGGGTTGATTTCTTCACCTCCTCTAACGGGGTTGATTTTGTTACTCGGGCCTCCAGTGATATTCAGTGACTTCCTTCCGTCTCGGTGTGTTGGCGTGATCCCTTTCCTCCGGCAACGAGTTATTAGCTGCTCCCGGCTACTTAGGCACCTGTGCACACGGCTGCAATTTGCGATCGGGAAAGATGTTGTCGCGACGCGGTGTGATTGACACTCTTACGTGATCACTACTCGGTACTTGCGACACGATAATTTCACTCTCACATGAACACTTTTCGCACTTTTCTTCACTAAAGGTCCCTATTCGGTGGGCGCCAGTTAATCAATACGCCGTGAGAGATAGATTTTTAAAAAAACATTATAGTTTTATTTATCTTTTCTCACGTTGTTTTGATGGATTCAGATCTTTAGAACCTGCTAGTACAAGAACTAGGGATGAAATGAACCGTCTTATGATATGTTCCCTATGCTTTTATGCTGATTTGGAAGTGGGAATCGCGCTTGGGAAGAATGTGTGGCCTTCGAACGAAGTGTTGGCTTCTGACGAGCGGATGAGAGACAAGTGCTGACGAATCTATTCGTTTCCGTAGGGTGAGGCGCGATCGTGTGCGGTAGAAATATGCTGATGTATCATCTCGTTTGAGGCGCGATCGTGGTGCTGATGTATCATCTCGTTTGAGGCGCGATCGTGTGCAGTAGAAATATGCTGATGTATCATCTCGTTTGATGCGCGATCGTGGTGCTGATGTATCATCTCGTTTGAGACGCGATCGTGTGCGGTAGAAATATGCTGATGTATCATCTCGTTTGAGGCGCGATCGTGTGCGATAGGAATGTGCTGAAATATCGTTATGCTAACTGTTGTGTTAACTCTTTCTGAGCGAAAAAAAAAAATTTTGAATTTTCGAAATTTTTTAGAATTTTTGAAAAAAATTCAACTCCGGGGCTTAAAATTTGGCCAAAACCGGTATCGGCGAGACCCGGAGCTAGGTACCTGAAATTTGTTGTGATAATCGCAGGTTCCTTGTCATAGTCTAGGAGGCCCGAATGATACTTTCTGAAGCTTTCTGAGCGAAAAAAAAAAAATTCAATTTTTGAAATTTTTTAGAATTTTTGAAAAAAATTCAACTCCGGGGCTTAAAAATTGGCCAAAACCGGTATCGGCGAGACCCGGAGCTAAGAACCTGAAATTTGTTGTGATAATCGCAGGTTCCTTGTCATAGTCTAGGAGGCCCGAATGATACTTTCTGAAGCTTTCTTAGCGAAAAAAAAATTTTCAATTTTTGAAATTTTTTAGAATTTTTGAAAAAAATTCAACTCCGGGGCTTAAAAATTGGCCAAAACCGGTATCGGCGAGACCCGGAGCTAGGTACCTGAAATTTGTTGTGATAATCGCAGGTTCCTTGTCATAGTCTAGGAGGCCCGAATGATACTTTCTGAAGCTTTCTGAGCGAAAAAAAAAAATTTCAATTTTTGAATTTTTTTAGAATTTTTTAAAAAAATTCAATTCCGGTGCTTAAAAATTGGCCAAAACCGGTATCGGCGAGACCCGGAGCTAGGTACCTGAAATTTTTTGTGATAATCGCAGGTTCCTTGTCATAGTCTAGGAGGCCCGAATGATACTTTCTGAAGCTTTCTTAGCGAAAAAAAATATTTCAATTTTTGAAATTTTTTAGAATTTTTGAAAAAAATTCAACTCCGGGGCTTAAAAATTGGCCAAAACCGGTATCGGCGAGACCCGGAGCTAGGAACCTGAAATTTGTTGTGATAATCGCAGGTTCCTTGTCATAGTCTAGGAGGCCCGAATGATACTTTCTGAAGCTTTCTGAGCGAAAAAAAAAAATTTTGAATTTTCGAAATTTTTTAGAATTTTTGAAAAAAATTCAACTCCGGGGCTTAAAATTTGGCCAAAACCGGTATCGGCGAGACCCGGAGCTAGGTACCTGAAATTTTTTGTGATAATCGCAGGTTCCTTGTCATAGTCTAGGAGGCCCGAATGATACTTTCTGAAGCTTTCTTAGCGAAGAAAAATTTTTTAAATTTTTGAAATTTTTTAGAATTTTTGAAAAAAATTCAACTCCGGGGCTTAAAAATTGGCCAAAACCGGTATCGGCGAGACCCGGAGCTAGGTACCTGAAATTTGTTGTGATAATCGCAGGTTCCTTGTCATAGTCTAGGAGGCCCGAATGATACTTTCTGAAGCTTTCTTAGCGAAAAAAAATATTTCAATTTTTGAAATTTTTTAGAATTTTTGAAAAAAATTCAACTCCGGGGCTTAAAAATTGGCCAAAACCGGTATCGGCGAGACCCGGAGCTAGGAACCTGAAATTTGTTGTGATAATCGCAGGTTCCTTGTCATAGTCTAGGAGGCCCGAATGATACTTTCTGAAGCTTTCTGAGCGAAAAAAAAAAATTTTGAATTTTCGAAATTTTTTAGAATTTTTGAAAAAAATTCAACTCCGGGGCTTAAAATTTGGCCAAAACCGGTATCGGCGAGACCCGGAGCTAGGAACCTGAAATTTGTTGTGATAATCGCAGGTTCCTTGTCATAGTCTAGGAGGCCCGAATGATACTTTCTGAAGCTTTCTTAGCGAAAAAAAAATTTTCAATTTTTGAAATTTTTTAGAATTTTTGAAAAAAATTCAACTCCGGGGCTTAAAAATTGGCCAAAACCGGTATCGGCGAGACCCGGAGCTAGGTACCTGAAATTTGTTGTGATAATCGCAGGTTCCTTGTCATAGTCTAGGAGGCCCGAATGATACTTTCTGAAGCTTTCTGAGCGAAAAAAAAAAAATTTCAATTTTTGAAATTTTTTAGAATTTTTTAAAAAAAATTCAATTCCGGTGCTTAAAAATTGGCCAAAACCGGTATCGGCGAGACCCGGAGCTAGGTACCTGAAATTTTTTGTGATAATCGCAGGTTCCTTGTCATAGTCTAGGAGGCCCGAATGATACTTTCTGAAGCTTTCTTAGCGAAAAAAAATATTTCAATTTTTGAAATTTTTTAGAATTTTTGAAAAAAATTCAACTCCGGGGCTTAAAAATTGGCCAAAACCGGTATCGGCGAGACCCGGAGCTAGGAACCTGAAATTTGTTGTGATAATCGCAGGTTCCTTGTCATAGTCTAGGAGGCCCGAATGATACTTTCTGAAGCTTTCTGAGCGAAAAAAAAAAATTTTGAATTTTCGAAATTTTTTAGAATTTTTGAAAAAAATTCAACTCCGGGGCTTAAAATTTGGCCAAAACCGGTATCGGCGAGACCCGGAGCTAGGTACCTGAAATTTTTTGTGATAATCGCAGGTTCCTTGTCATAGTCTAGGAGGCCCGAATGATACTTTCTGAAGCTTTCTTAGCGAAAAAAAAAATTTTCAATTTTTGAAATTTTTTAGAATTTTTGAAAAAAATTCAACTCCGGGGCTTAAAAATTGGCCAAAACCGGTATCGGCGAGACCCGGAGCTAGGTACCTGAAATTTGTTGTGATAATCGCAGGTTCCTTGTCATAGTCTAGGAGGCTCGAATGATACTTTCTGCAGCTTTCTGAGCGAAAAAAAAAATTTCAATTTTTGAAATTTTTTAGAATTTTTTAAAAAAATTCAACTCCGGGGCTTAAAAATTGGTCAAAACCGGTATCGGCGAGACCCGGAGCTAGGTACCTGAAATTTGTTGTGATAATCGCAGGTTCCTTGTCATAGTCTAGGAGGCCCGAATGATACTTTCTGAAGCTTTCTTAGCGAAAAAAAAAATTTTCAATTTTTGAAATTTTTTAGAATTTTTGAATAAGAAATTCAACTCCGGGGCTTAAACATTGGCCAAAACCGGTATCGGCGAGACCCGGAGCTAGGTACCTGAAATTTTTTGTGATAATCGCAGGTTCCTTGTCATAGTCTAGGAGGCCCGAATGATACTTTCTGAAGCTTTCTTAGCGAAAAAAAAAATTTCAATTTTTGAAATTTTTTAGAATTTTTGAAAAAAATTCAACTCCGGGGCTTAAAAATTGGTCAAAACCGGTATCGGCGAGACCCGGAGCTAGGTACCTGAAATTTGTTGTGATAATCGCAGGTTCCTTGTCATAGTCTAGGAGGCCCGAATGATACTTTCTGAAGCTTTTTGAGCGAAAAAAAAAAAATTTCAATTTTTGAAATTTTTTAGAATTTTTGAAAAAAAAATTCAACTCCGGGGCTTAAACATTGGCCAAAACCGGTATCGGCGAGACCCGGAGCTAGGTACCTGAAATTTTTTGTGATAATCGCAGGTTCCTTGTCATAGTCTAGGAGGCCCGAATGATACTTTCTGAAGCTTTTTGAGCGAAAAAAAAAAATTCAATTTTTGAAATTTTTTAGAATTTTTGAAAAAAATTCAACTCCGGGGCTTAAAAATTGGCCAAAACCGGTATCGGCGAGACCCGGAGCTAGGAACCTGAAATTTGTTGTGATAATCGCAGGTTCCTTGTCATAGTCTAGGAGGCCCGAATGATACTTTATGAAGCTTTCTTAGCGAAAAAAAAATGTCAATTTTTGAAATTTTTTAGAATTTTTGAAAAAAATTCAACTCCGGGGCTTAAAAATTGGCCAAAACCGGTATCGGCGAGACCCGGAGCTAGGTACCTGAAATTTGTTGTGATAATCGCAGGTTCCTTGTCATAGTCTAGGAGGCCCAAATGATACTTTCTGAAGCTTTCTTAGCGAAAAAAAAAATTTCAATTTTTGAAATTTTTTAGAATTTTTGAAAAAAATTCAACTCCGGGGCTTAAAAATTGGCCAAAACCGGTATCGGCGAGACCCGGAGCTAGGAACCTGAAATTTTTTGTGATAATCGCAGGTTCCTTGTCATAGTCTAGGAGGCCCGAATGATACTTTCTGAAGCTTTCTTAGCGAAAAAAATTTTTTTCAATTTTTGAAATTTTTTAGAATTTTTGAAAAAAAATCAACTCCGGGGCTTAAAAATTGGCCAAAACCGGTATCGGCGAGACCCGGAGCTAGGTACCTGAAATTTTTTGTGATAATCGCAGGTTCCTTGTCATAGTCTAGGAGGCCCGAATGATACTTTCTGAAGCTTTCTTAGCGAAAAAAAAAAATTTCAATTTTTGAAATTGTTTAGAATTTTTGAAAAAAATTCAACTCCGGGGCTTAAAAATTGGCCAAAACCGGTATCGGCGAGACCCGGAGCTAGGAACCTGAAATTTGTTGTGATAATCGCAGGTTCCTTGTCATAGTCTAGGAGGCCCGAATGATACTTTCTGAAGCTTTCTTAGCGAAAAAAAAAAATTTCAATTTTTGAAATTTTTTAGAATTTTTGAAAAAAATTCAACTCCGGGGCTTAAAAATTGGCCAAAACCGGTATCGGCGAGACCCGGAGCTAAGAACCTGAAATTTGTTGTGATAATCGCAGGTTCCTTGTCATAGTCTAGGAGGCCCGAATGATACTTTCTGAAGCTTTCTTAGTGAAAAAAAAAATGTCAATTTTTGAAATTTTTTAGAATTTTTGAAAAAAATTCAACTCCGGGGCTTAAAAATTGGCCAAAACCGGTATCGGCGAGACCCGGAGCTAGGAACCTGAAATTTGTTGTGATAATCGCAGGTTCCTTGTCATAGTCTAGGAGGCCCGAATGATACTTTCTGAAGCTTTCTGAGCGAAAAAAAAAAATGTTGAATTTTCGAAATTTTTTAGAATTTTTGAAAAAAATTCAACTCCGGGGCTTAAAATTTGGCCAAAACCGGTATCGGCGAGACCCGGAGCTAAGAACCTGAAATTTGTTGTGATAATCGCAGGTTCCTTGTCATAGTCTAGGAGGCCCGAATGATACTTTCTGAAGCTTTCTTAGCGAAAAAAAAATTTTCAATTTTTGAAATTTTTTAGAATTTTTGAAAAAAATTCAACTCCGGGGCTTAAAAATTGGCCAAAACCGGTATCGGCGAGACCCGGAGCTAGGTACCTGAAATTTGTTGTGATAATCGCAGGTTCCTTGTCATAGTCTAGGAGGCCCGAATGATACTTTCTGAAGCTTTCTGAGCGAAAAAAAAAATTTCAATTTTTGAAATTTTTTAGAATTTTTGAAAAAAATTCAACTCCGGGGCTTAAAAATTGGCCAAAACCGGTATCGGCGAGACCCGGAGCTAAGAACCTGAAATTTGTTGTGATAATCGCAGGTTCCTTGTCATAGTCTAGGAGGCCCGAATGATACTTTCTGAAGCTTTCTTAGTGAAAAAAAAAATGTCAATTTTTGAAATTTTTTAGAATTTTTGAAAAAAATTCAACTCCGGGGCTTAAAAATTGGCCAAAACCGGTATCGGCGAGACCCGAAGCTAGGTACCTGAAATTTTTTGTGATAATCGCAGGTTCCTTGTCATAGTCTAGGAGGCCCGAATGATACTTTCTGAAGCTTTCTTAGTGAAAAAAAAAATGTCAATTTTTGAAATTTTTTAGAATTTTTGAAAAAAATTCAACTCCGGGGCTTAAAAATTGGCCAAAACCGGTATCGGCGAGACCCGGAGCTAGGTACCTGAAATTTTTTGTGATAATCGCAGGTTCCTTGTCATAGTCTAGGAGGCCCGAATGATACTTTCTGAAGCTTTCTTAGCGAAAAAAAATATTTCAATTTTTGAAATTTTTTAGAATTTTTGAAAAAAATTCAACTCCGGGGCTTAAAAATTGGCCAAAACCGGTATCGGCGAGACCCGGAGCTAGGAACCTGAAATTTGTTGTGATAATCGCAGGTTCCTTGTCATAGTCTAGGAGGCCCGAATGATACTTTCTGAAGCTTTCTTAGCGAAAAAAAATATTTCAATTTTTGAAATTTTTTAGAATTTTTGAAAAAAATTCAACTCCGGGGCTTAAAAATTGGCCAAAACCGGTATCGGCGAGACCCGGAGCTAGGAACCTGAAATTTGTTGTGATAATCGCAGGTTCCTTGTCATAGTCTAGGAGGCCCGAATGATACTTTCTGAAGCTTTCTGAGCGAAAAAAAATATTTCAATTTTTGAAATTTTTTAGAATTTTTGAAAAAAATTCAACTCCGGGGCTTAAAAATTGGCCAAAACCGGTATCGGCGAGACCCGGAGCTAGGAACCTGAAATTTTTTGTGATAATCGCAGGTTCCTTGTCATAGTCTAGGAGGCCCGAATGATACTTTCTGAAGCTTTCTTAGCGAAAAAAAATATTTCAATTTTTGAAATTTTTTAGAATTTTTGAAAAAAATTCAACTCCGGGGCTTAAAAATTGGCCAAAACCGGTATCGGCGAGACCCGGAGCTAGGAACCTGAAATTTGTTGTGATAATCGCAGGTTCCTTGTCATAGTCTAGGAGGCCCGAATGATACTTTCTGAAGCTTTCTGAGCGAAAAAAAAAAATTTTGAATTTTCGAAATTTTTTAGAATTTTTGAAAAAAATTCAACTCCGGGGCTTAAAATTTGGCCAAAACCGGTATCGGCGAGACCCGGAGCTAGGAACCTGAAATTTGTTGTGATAATCGCAGGTTCCTTGTCATAGTCTAGGAGGCCCGAATGATACTTTCTGAAGCTTTCTTAGCGAAAAAAAAATTTTCAATTTTTGAAATTTTTTAGAATTTTTGAAAAAAATTCAACTCCGGGGCTTAAAAATTGGCCAAAACCGGTATCGGCGAGACCCGGAGCTAGGTACCTGAAATTTGTTGTGATAATCGCAGGTTCCTTGTCATAGTCTAGGAGGCCCGAATGATACTTTCTGAAGCTTTCTGAGCGAAAAAAAAAAATTTCAATTTTTGAAATTTTTTAGAATTTTTGAAAAAAATTCAACTCCGGGGCTTAAAAATTGGCCAAAACCGGTATCGGCGAGACCCGGAGCTAAGAACCTGAAATTTGTTGTGATAATCGCAGGTTCCTTGTCATAGTCTAGGAGGCCCGAATGATACTTTCTGAAGCTTTCTTAGTGAAAAAAAAAATGTCAATTTTTGAAATTTTCTAGAATTTTTGAAAAAAATTCAACTCCGGGGCTTAAAAATTGGCCAAAACCGGTATCGGCGAGACCCGGAGCTAGGTACCTGAAATTTGTTGTGATAATCGCAGGTTCCTTGTCATAGTCTAGGAGGCCCGAATGATACTTTCTGAAGCTTTCTTAGCGAAAAAAAATATTTCAATTTTTGAAATTTTTTAGAATTTTTGAAAAAAATTCAACTCCGGGGCTTAAAAATTGGCCAAAACCGGTATCGGCGAGACCCGGAGCTAGGAACCTGAAATTTGTTGTGATAATCGCAGGTTCCTTGTCATAGTCTAGGAGGCCCGAATGATACTTTCTGAAGCTTTCTGAGCGAAAAAAAAAAATTTTGAATTTTCGAAATTTTTTAGAATTTTTGAAAAAAATTCAACTCCGGGGCTTCAAAATTGGCCAAAACCGGTATCGGCGAGACCCGGAGCTAGGTACCTGAAATTTGTTGTGATAATCGCAGGTTCCTTGTCATAGTCTAGGAGGCCCGAATGATACTTTCTGAAGCTTTCTTAGCGAAAAAAAATGTCAATTTTTGAAATTTTTTAGAATTTTTGAAAAAAATTCAACTCCGGGGCTTAAAAATTGGCCAAAACCGGTATCGGCGAGACCCGGAGCTAGGTACCTGAAATTTGTTGTGATAATCGCAGGTTCCTTGTCATAGTCTAGGAGGCCCAAATGATACTTTCTGAAGCTTTCTGAGCGAAAAAAAAAAATTTCAACTTTTGAAATTTTTTAGAATTTTTCAAAAAAATTCAACTCCGGGGCTTAAAAATTGGCCAAAACCGGTATCGGCGAGACCCGGAGCTAGGAACCTGAAATTTTTTGTGATAATCGCAGGTTCCTTGTCATAGTCTAGGAGGCCCGAATGATACTTTCTGAAGCTTTCTTAGTGAAAAAAAAAATGTCAATTTTTGAAATTTTTTAGAATTTTTGAAAAAAATTCAACTCCGGGGCTTAAAAATTGGCCAACACCGGTATCGGCGAGACCCGGAGCTAGGAACCTGAAATTTGTTGTGATAATCGCAGGTTCCTTGTCATAGTCTAGGAGGCCCGAATGATACTTTCTGAAGCTTTCTGAGCGAAAAAAAAAAATTTTGAATTTTCGAAATTTTTTAGAATTTTTGAAAAAAATTCAACTCCGGGGCTTAAAATTTGGCCAAAACCGGTATCGGCGAGACCCGGAGCTAGGTACCTGAAATTTTTTGTGATAATCGCAGGTTCCTTGTCATAGTCTAGGAGGCCCGAATGATACTTTCTGAAGCTTTCTGAGCGAAAAAAAAAAATTTCAATTTTTGAAATTTTTTAGAATTTTTGAAAAAAATTCAACTCCGGGGCTTAAAAATTGGCCAAAACCGGTATCGGCGAGACCCGGAGCTAAGAACCTGAAATTTGTTGTGATAATCGCAGGTTCCTTGTCATAGTCTAGGAGGCCCGAATGATACTTTCTGAAGCTTTCTTAGCGAAAAAAAAATTTTCAATTTTTGAAATTTTTTAGAATTTTTGAAAAAAATTCAACTCCGGGGCTTAAAAATTGGCCAAAACCGGTATCGGCGAGACCCGGAGCTAGGTACCTGAAATTTTTTGTGATAATCGCAGGTTCCTTGTCATAGTCTAGGAGGCCCGAATGATACTTTCTGAAGCTTTTTGAGCGAAAAAAAAAAAATTCAATTTTTGAAATTTTTTAGAATTTTTTAAAAAAATTCAATTCCGGTGCTTAAAAATTGGCCAAAACCGGTATCGGCGAGACCCGGAGCTAGGTACCTGAAATTTGTTGTGATAATCGCAGGTTCCTTGTCATAGTCTAGGAGGCCCGAATGATACTTTCTGAAGCTTTCTTAGCGAAAAAAAATATTTCAATTTTTGAAATTTTTTAGAATTTTTGAAAAAAATTCAACTCCGGGGCTTAAAAATTGGCCAAAACCGGTATCGGCGAGACCCGGAGCTAGGAACCTGAAATTTGTTGTGATAATCGCAGGTTCCTTGTCATAGTCTAGGAGGCCCGAATGATACTTTCTGAAGCTTTCTTAGCGAAAAAAAAATGTCAATTTTTGAAATTTTTTAGAATTTTTGAAAAAAATTCAACTCCGGGGCTTAAAAATTGGCCAAAACCGGTATCGGCGAGACCCGGAGCTAGGTACCTGAAATTTGTTGTGATAATCGCAGGTTCCTTGTCATAGTCTAGGAGGCCCGAATGATACTTTCTGAAGCTTTTTGAGCGAAAAAAAAAATTTCAATTTTTGAAATTTTTTAGAATTTTTGAAAAAAATTCAACTCCGGGGCTTAAAAATTGGCCAAAACCGGTATCGGCGAGACCCGGAGCTAGGTACCTGAAATTTGTTGTGATAATCGCAGGTTCCTTGTCATAGTCTAGGAGGCCCGAATGATACTTTCTGAAGCTTTTTGAGCGAAAAAAAAAATTTCAATTTTTGAAATTGTTTAGAATTTTTGAAAAAAATTCAACTCCGGGGCTTAAAAATTGGCCAAAACCGGTATCGGCGAGACCCGGAGCTAGGAACCTGAAATTTGTTGTGATAATCGCAGGTTCCTTGTCATAGTCTAGGAGGCCCGAATGATACTTTCTGAAGCTTTCTTAGCGAAAAAAAAATGTCAATTTTTGAAATTTTTTAGAATTTTTGAAAAAAATTCAACTCCGGGGCTTAAAAATTGGCCAAAACCGGTATCGGCGAGACCCGGAGCTAGGTACCTGAAATTTGTTGTGATAATCGCAGGTTCCTTGTCATAGTCTAGGAGGCCCAAATGATACTTTCTGAAGCTTTCTGAGCGAAAAAAAAAAATTTCAATTTTTGAAATTTTTTAGAATTTTTGAAAAAAATTCAACTCCGGGGCTTAAAAATTGGCCAAAACCGGTATCGGCGAGACCCGGAGCTAGGAACCTGAAATTTGTTGTGATAATCGCAGGTTCCTTGTCATAGTCTAGGAGGCCCGAATGATACTTTCTGAAGCTTTCTTAGTGAAAAAAAAAATGTCAATTTTTGAAATTTTTTAGAATTTTTGAAAAAAATTCAACTCCGGGGCTTAAAAATTGGCCAACACCGGTATCGGCGAGACCCGGAGCTAGGAACCTGAAATTTGTTGTGATAATCGCAGGTTCCTTGTCATAGTCTAGGAGGCCCGAATGATACTTTCTGAAGCTTTCTGAGCGAAAAAAAAAAATTTTGAATTTTCGAAATTTTTTAGAATTTTTGAAAAAAATTCAACTCCGGGGCTTAAAATTTGGCCAAAACCGGTATCGGCGAGACCCGGAGCTAGGTACCTGAAATTTGTTGTGATAATCGCAGGTTCCTTGTCATAGTCTAGGAGGCCCGAATGATACTTTCTGAAGCTTTCTTAGCGAAAAAAAAAAATTTCAATTTTTGAAATTTTTTAGAATTTTTGAAAAAAATTCAACTCCGGGGCTTAAAAATTGGCCAAAACCGGTATCGGCGAGACCCGGAGCTAAGAACCTGAAATTTGTTGTGATAATCGCAGGTTCCTTGTCATAGTCTAGGAGGCCCGAATGATACTTTCTGAAGCTTTCTTAGCGAAAAAAAAATTTTCAATTTTTGAAATTTTTTAGAATTTTTGAAAAAAATTCAACTCCGGGGCTTAAAAATTGGCCAAAACCGGTATCGGCGAGACCCGGAGCTAGGTACCTGAAATTTGTTGTGATAATCGCAGGTTCCTTGTCATAGTCTAGGAGGCCCGAATGATACTTTCTGAAGCTTTCTGAGCGAAAAAAAAAAATTTTGAATTTTCGAAATTTTTTAGAATTTTTGAAAAAAATTCAACTCCGGGGCTTAAAATTTGGCCAAAACCGGTATCGGCGAGACCCGGAGCTAGGTACCTGAAATTTGTTGTGATAATCGCAGGTTCCTTGTCATAGTCTAGGAGGCCCGAATGATACTTTCTGAAGCTTTCTTAGCGAAAAAAAAATGTCAATTTTTGAAATTTTTTAGAATTTTTGAAAAAAATTCAACTCCGGGGCTTAAAATTTGGCCAAAACCGGTATCGGCGAGACCCGGAGCTAGGTACCTGAAATTTTTTGTGATAATCGCAGGTTCCTTGTCATAGTCTAGGAGGCCCGAATGATACTTTCTGAAGCTTTCTTAGCGAAAAAAAAATGTCAATTTTTGAAATTTTTTAGAATTTTTGAAAAAAATTCAACTCCGGGGCTTAAAAATTGGCCAAAACCGGTATCGGCGAGACCCGGAGCTAGGTACCTGAAATTTGTTGTGATAATCGCAGGTTCCTTGTCATAGTCTAGGAGGCCCAAATGATACTTTCTGAAGCTTTCTTAGCGAAAAAAAAAAATTTCAATTTTTGAAATTTTTTAGAATTTTTGAAAAAAATTCAACTCCGGGGCTTAAAAATTGGCCAAAACCGGTATCGGCGAGACCCGGAGCTAGGAACCTGAAATTTTTTGTGATAATCGCAGGTTCCTTGTCATAGTCTAGGAGGCCCGAATGATACTTTCTGAAGCTTTCTGAGCGAAAAAAAAAAATTTGAATTTTCGAAATTTTTTAGAATTTTTGAAAAAAATTCAACTCCGGGGCTTAAAATTTGGCCAAAACCGGTATCGGCGAGACCCGGAGCTAGGAACCTGAAATTTGTTGTGATAATCGCAGGTTCCTTGTCATAGTCTAAGAGGCCCGAATGATACTTTCTGAAGCTTTCTTAGCGAAGAAAAATTTTTTAAATTTTTGAAATTTTTTAGAATTTTTGAAAAAAATTCAACTCCGGGGCTTAAAAATTGGCCAAAACCGGTATCGGCGAGACCCGGAGCTAGGTACCTGAAATTTGTTGTGATAATCGCAGGTTCCTTGTCATAGTCTAGGAGGCCCAAATGATACTTTCTGAAGCTTTCTGAGCGAAAAAAAAAAATTTCAATTTTTGAAATTTTTTAGAATTTTTGAAAAAAATTCAACTCCGGGGCTTAAAAATTGGCCAAAACCGGTATCGGCGAGACCCGGAGCTAGGAACCTGAAATTTGTTGTGATAATCGCAGGTTCCTTGTCATAGTCTAGGAGGCCCGAATGATACTTTCTGAAGCTTTCTTAGTGAAAAAAAAAATGTCAATTTTTGAAATTTTTTAGAATTTTTGAAAAAAATTCAACTCCGGGGCTTAAAAATTGGCCAACACCGGTATCGGCGAGACCCGGAGCTAGGAACCTGAAATTTGTTGTGATAATCGCAGGTTCCTTGTCATAGTCTAGGAGGCCCGAATGATACTTTCTGAAGCTTTCTGAGCGAAAAAAAAAAATTTTGAATTTTCGAAATTTTTTAGAATTTTTGAAAAAAATTCAACTCCGGGGCTTAAAATTTGGCCAAAACCGGTATCGGCGAGACCCGGAGCTAGGTACCTGAAATTTGTTGTGATAATCGCAGGTTCCTTGTCATAGTCTAGGAGGCCCGAATGATACTTTCTGAAGCTTTCTTAGCGAAAAAAAAAAATTTCAATTTTTGAAATTTTTTAGAATTTTTGAAAAAAATTCAACTCCGGGGCTTAAAAATTGGCCAAAACCGGTATCGGCGAGACCCGGAGCTAAGAACCTGAAATTTGTTGTGATAATCGCAGGTTCCTTGTCATAGTCTAGGAGGCCCGAATGATACTTTCTGAAGCTTTCTTAGCGAAAAAAAAATTTTCAATTTTTGAAATTTTTTAGAATTTTTGAAAAAAATTCAACTCCGGGGCTTAAAAATTGGCCAACACCGGTATCGGCGAGACCCGGAGCTAGGAACCTGAAATTTGTTGTGATAATCGCAGGTTCCTTGTCATAGTCTAGGAGGCCCGAATGATACTTTCTGAAGCTTTCTGAGCGAAAAAAAAAAATTTTGAATTTTCGAAATTTTTTAGAATTTTTGAAAAAACTTCAACTCCGGGGCTTAAAATTTGGCCAAAACCGGTATCGGCGAGACCCGGAGCTAGGTACCTGAAATTTGTTGTGATAATCGCAGGTTCCTTGTCATAGTCTAGGAGGCCCGAATGATACTTTCTGAAGCTTTCTTAGCGAAAAAAAAAAATTTCAATTTTTGAAATTTTTTAGAATTTTTGAAAAAAATTCAACTCCGGGGCTTAAAAATTGGCCAAAACCGGTATCGGCGAGACCCGGAGCTAAGAACCTGAAATTTGTTGTGATAATCGCAGGTTCCTTGTCATAGTCTAGGAGGCCCGAATGATACTTTCTGAAGCTTTCTTAGCGAAAAAAAAATTTTCAATTTTTGAAATTTTTTAGAATTTTTGAAAAAAATTCAACTCCGGGGCTTAAAAATTGGCCAAAACCGGTATCGGCGAGACCCGGAGCTAGGTACCTGAAATTTGTTGTGATAATCGCAGGTTCCTTGTCATAGTCTAGGAGGCCCGAATGATACTTTCTGAAGCTTTCTGAGCGAAAAAAAAAAATTTTGAATTTTCGAAATTTTTTAGAATTTTTGAAAAAAATTCAACTCCGGGGCTTAAAATTTGGCCAAAACCGGTATCGGCGAGACCCGGAGCTAGGTACCTGAAATTTGTTGTGATAATCGCAGGTTCCTTGTCATAGTCTAGGAGGCCCGAATGATACTTTCTGAAGCTTTCTTAGCGAAAAAAAAAAATTTCAATTTTTGAAATTTTTTAGAATTTTTGAAAAAAATTCAACTCCGGGGCTTAAAAATTGGCCAAAACCGGTATCGGCGAGACCCGGAGCTAAGAACCTGAAATTTGTTGTGATAATCGCAGGTTCCTTGTCATAGTCTAGGAGGCCCGAATGATACTTTCTGAAGCTTTCTTAGCGAAAAAAAAATTTTCAATTTTTGAAATTTTTTAGAATTTTTTAAAAAAATTCAACTCCGGGGCTTAAAAATTGGCCAAAACCGGTATCGGCGAGACCCGGAGCTAGGTACCTGAAATTTGTTGTGATAATCGCAGGTTCCTTGTCATAGTCTAGGAGGCCCGAATGATACTTTCTGAAGCTTTCTGAGCGAAAAAAAAAATTTTTGAATTTTCGAAATTTTTTAGAATTTTTGAAAAAAATTCAACTCCGGGGCTTAAAATTTGGCCAAAACCGGTATCGGCGAGACCCGGAGCTAGGTACCTGAAATTTTTTGTGATAATCGCAGGTTCCTTGTCATAGTCTAGGAGGCCCGAATGATACTTTCTGAAGCTTTCTTAGCGAAAAAAAAATGTCAATTTTTGAAATTTTTTAGAATTTTTGAAAAAAATTCAACTCCGGGGCTTAAAATTTGGCCAAAACCGGTATCGGCGAGACCCGGAGCTAGGTACCTGAAATTTTTTGTGATAATCGCAGGTTCCTTGTCATAGTCTAGGAGGCCCGAATGATACTTTCTGAAGCTTTCTTAGCGAAAAAAAAATGTCAATTTTTGAAATTTTTTAGAATTTTTGAAAAAAATTCAACTCCGGGGCTTAAAAATTGGCCAAAACCGGTATCGGCGAGACCCGGAGCTAGGTACCTGAAATTTGTTGTGATAATCGCAGGTTCCTTGTCATAGTCTAGGAGGCCCAAATGATACTTTCTGAAGCTTTCTTAGCGAAAAAAAAAAATTTCAATTTTTGAAATTTTTTAGAATTTTTGAAAAAAATTCAACTCCGGGGCTTAAAAATTGGCCAAAACCGGTATCGGCGAGACCCGGAGCTAGGAACCTGAAATTTTTTGTGATAATCGCAGGTTCCTTGTCATAGTCTAGGAGGCCCGAATGATACTTTCTGAAGCTTTCTGAGCGAAAAAAAAAAATTTGAATTTTCGAAATTTTTTAGAATTTTTGAAAAAAATTCAACTCCGGGGCTTAAAATTTGGCCAAAACCGGTATCGGCGAGACCCGGAGCTAGGAACCTGAAATTTGTTGTGATAATCGCAGGTTCCTTGTCATAGTCTAAGAGGCCCGAATGATACTTTCTGAAGCTTTCTTAGCGAAGAAAAATTTTTTAAATTTTTGAAATTTTTTAGAATTTTTGAAAAAAATTCAACTCCGGGGCTTAAAAATTGGCCAAAACCGGTATCGGCGAGACCCGGAGCTAGGTACCTGAAATTTTTTGTGATAATCGCAGGTTCCTTGTCATAGTCTAGGAGGCCCGAATGATACTTTCTGAAGCTTTCTTAGCGAAAAAAAATATTTCAATTTTTGAAATTTTTTAGAATTTTTGAAAAAAATTCAACTCCGGGGCTTAAAAATTGGCCAAAACCGGTATCGGCGAGACCCGGAGCTAGGAACCTGAAATTTGTTGTGATAATCGCAGGTTCCTTGTCATAGTCTAGGAGGCCCGAATGATACTTTCTGAAGCTTTCTGAGCGAAAAAAAAAAAATTTGAATTTTCGAAATTTTTTAGAATTTTTGAAAAAAATTCAACTCCGGGGCTTAAAATTTGGCCAAAACCGGTATCGGCGAGACCCGGAGCTAGGAACCTGAAATTTGTTGTGATAATCGCAGGTTCCTTGTCATAGTCTAGGAGGCCCGAATGATACTTTCTGAAGCTTTCTTAGCGAAAAAAAAATTTTCAATTTTTGAAATTTTTTAGAATTTTTGAAAAAAATTCAACTCCGGGGCTTAAAAATTGGCCAAAACCGGTATCGGCGAGACCCGGAGCTAGGTACCTGAAATTTGTTGTGATAATCGCAGGTTCCTTGTCATAGTCTAGGAGGCCCGAATGATACTTTCTGAAGCTTTCTGAGCGAAAAAAAAAAATTTCAATTTTTGAAATTTTTTAGAATTTTTTAAAAAAATTCAATTCCGGTGCTTAAAAATTGGCCAAAACCGGTATCGGCGAGACCCGGAGCTAGGTACCTGAAATTTTTTGTGATAATCGCAGGTTCCTTGTCATAGTCTAGGAGGCCCGAATGATACTTTCTGAAGCTTTCTTAGCGAAAAAAAATATTTCAATTTTTGAAATTTTTTAGAATTTTTGAAAAAAATTCAACTCCGGGGCTTAAAAATTGGCCAAAACCGGTATCGGCGAGACCCGGAGCTAGGAACCTGAAATTTGTTGTGATAATCGCAGGTTCCTTGTCATAGTCTAGGAGGCCCGAATGATACTTTCTGAAGCTTTCTGAGCGAAAAAAAAAAATTTTGAATTTTCGAAATTTTTTAGAATTTTTGAAAAAAATTCAACTCCGGGGCTTAAAATTTGGCCAAAACCGGTATCGGCGAGACCCGGAGCTAGGTACCTGAAATTTTTTGTGATAATCGCAGGTTCCTTGTCATAGTCTAGGAGGCCCGAATGATACTTTCTGAAGCTTTCTTAGCGAAAAAAAAAATTTTCAATTTTTGAAATTTTTTAGAATTTTTGAAAAAAATTCAACTCCGGGGCTTAAAAATTGGCCAAAACCGGTATCGGCGAGACCCGGAGCTAGGTACCTGAAATTTGTTGTGATAATCGCAGGTTCCTTGTCATAGTCTAGGAGGCTCGAATGATACTTTCTGCAGCTTTCTGAGCGAAAAAAAAAATTTCAATTTTTGAAATTTTTTAGAATTTTTGAAAAAAATTCAACTCCGGGGCTTAAAAATTGGTCAAAACCGGTATCGGCGAGACCCGGAGCTAGGTACCTGAAATTTTTTGTGATAATCGCAGGTTCCTTGTCATAGTCTAGGAGGCCCGAATGATACTTTCTGAAGCTTTCTTAGCGAAAAAAAAAATTTTCAATTTTTGAAATTTTTTAGAATTTTTGAAAAAAAAATTCAACTCCGGGGCTTAAACATTGGCCAAAACCGGTATCGGCGAGACCCGGAGCTAGGTACCTGAAATTTTTTGTGATAATCGCAGGTTCCTTGTCATAGTCTAGGAGGCCCGAATGATACTTCTGAAGCTTTCTTAGCGAAAAAAAAAATTTTCAATTTTTGAAATTTTTTAGAATTTTCGAAAAAAATTCAACTCCGGGGCTTAAAAATTGGCCAAAACCGGTATCGGCGAGACCCGGAGCTAGGTACCTGAAATTTGTTGTGATAATCGCAGGTTCCTTGTCATAGTCTAGGAGGCTCGAATGATACTTTCTGCAGCTTTCTGAGCGAAAAAAAAAATTTCAATTTTTGAAATTTTTTAGAATTTTTGAAAAAAATTCAACTCCGGGGCTTAAAAATTGGTCAAAACCGGTATCGGCGAGACCCGGAGCTAGGTACCTGAAATTTTTTGTGATAATCGCAGGTTCCTTGTCATAGTCTAGGAGGCCCGAATGATACTTTCTGAAGCTTTTTGAGCGAAAAAAAAAATTTCAATTTTTGAAATTTTTTAGAATTTTTGAAAAAAAAATTCAACTCCGGGGCTTAAACATTGGCCAAAACCGGTATCGGCGAGACCCGGAGCTAGGTACCTGAAATTTGTTGTGATAATCGCAGGTTCCTTGTCATAGTCTAGGAGGCCCGAATGATACTTTCTGAAGCTTTCTTAGCGAAAAAAAAAATTTCAATTTTTGAAATTGTTTAGAATTTTTGAAAAAAATTCAACTCCGGGGCTTAAAAATTGGCCAAAACCGGTATCGGCGAGACCCGGAGCTAGGTACCTGAATTTTTTTGTGATAATCGCAGGTTCCTTGTCATAGTCTAGGAGGCCCGAATGATACTTCTGAAGCTTTCTGAGCGAAAAAAAAAAATTTTCAATTTTTGAAATTTTTTAGAATTTTTGAAAAAAATTCAACTCCGGGGCTTAAAAATTGGCCAACACCGGTATCGGCGAGACCCGGAGCTAGGAACCTGAAATTTGTTGTGATAATCGCAGGTTCCTTGTCATAGTCTAGGAGGCCCGAATGATACTTTCTGAAGCTTTCTTAGCGAAAAAAAAATGTCAATTTTTGAAATTTTTTAGAATTTTTGAAAAAAATTCAACTCCGGGGCTTAAAAATTGGCCAAAACCGGTATCGGCGAGACCCGGAGCTAGGTACCTGAAATTTGTTGTGATAATCGCAGGTTCCTTGTCATAGTCTAGGAGGCCCAAATGATACTTTCTGAAGCTTTCTTAGCGAAAAAAAAAAATTTCAATTTTTGAAATTTTTTAGAATTTTTGAAAAAAATTCAACTCCGGGGCTTAAAAATTGGCCAAAACCGGTATCGGCGAGACCCGGAGCTAGGAACCTGAAATTTTTTGTGATAATCGCAGGTTCCTTGTCATAGTCTAGGAGGCCCGAATGATACTTTCTGAAGCTTTCTTAGCGAAAAAATTTTTTTTCAATTTTTGAAATTTTTTAGAATTTTTGAAAAAAAATCAACTCCGGGGCTTAAAAATTGGCCAAAACCGGTATCGGCGAGACCCGGAGCTAGGTACCTGAAATTTTTTGTGATAATCGCAGGTTCCTTGTCATAGTCTAGGAGGCCCGAATGATACTTTCTGAAGCTTTCTTAGCGAAAAAAAAAAATTTCAATTTTTGAAATTGTTTAGAATTTTTGAAAAAAATTCAACTCCGGGGCTTAAAAATTGGCCAAAACCGGTATCGGCGAGATCCGGAGCTAGGAACCTGAAATTTGTTGTGATAATCGCAGGTTCCTTGTCATAGTCTAGGAGGCCCGAATGATACTTTCTGAAGCTTTCTTAGCGAAAAAAAAAATGTCAATTTTTGAAATTTTTTAGAATTTTTGAAAAAAATTCAACTCCGGGGCTTAAAAATTGGCCAAAACCGGTATCGGCGAGACCCGGAGCTAGGTACCTGAAATTTGTTGTGATAATCGCAGGTTCCTTGTCATAGTCTAGGAGGCCCGAATGATACTTTCTGAAGCTTTCTTAGCGAAAAAAAAATTTTCAATTTTTGAAATTTTTTAGAATTTTTGAAAAAAATTCAACTCCGGGGCTTAAAAATTGGTCAAAACCGGTATCGGCGAGACCCGGAGCTAGGTACCTGAAATTTTTTGTGATAATCGCAGGTTCCTTGTCATAGTCTAGGAGGCCCGAATGATACTTTCTGAAGCTTTTTGAGCGAAAAAAAAAAAATTTCAATTTTTGAAATTTTTTAGAATTTTTGAAAAAAAAATTCAACTCCGGGGCTTAAACATTGGCCAAAACCGGTATCGGCGAGACCCGGAGCTAGGTACCTGAAATTTTTTGTGATAATCGCAGGTTCCTTGTCATAGTCTAGGAGGCCCGAATGATACTTTCTGAAGCTTTTTGAGCGAAAAAAAAAATTTCAATTTTTGAAATTGTTTAGAATTTTTGAAAAAAATTCAACTCCGGGGCTTAAAAATTGGCCAAAACCGGTATCGGCGAGACCCGGAGCTAGGTACCTGAAATTTTTTGTGATAATCGCAGGTTCCTTGTCATAGTCTAGGAGGCCCGAATGATACTTCTGAAGCTTTCTGAGCGAAAAAAAAAAATTTTCAATTTTTGAAATTTTTTAGAATTTTTGAAAAAAATTCAACTCCGGGGCTTAAAAATTGGCCAACACCGGTATCGGCGAGACCCGGAGCTAGGAACCTGAAATTTGTTGTGATAATCGCAGGTTCCTTGTCATAGTCTAGGAGGCCCGAATGATACTTTCTGAAGCTTTCTTAGCGAAAAAAAAATGTCAATTTTTGAAATTTTTTAGAATTTTTGAAAAAAATTCAACTCCGAGGCTTAAAAATTGGCCAAAACCGGTATCGGCGAGACCCGGAGCTAGGTACCTGAAATTTGTTGTGATAATCGCAGGTTCCTTGTCATAGTCTAGGAGGCCCAAATGATACTTTCTGAAGCTTTCTGAGCGAAAAAAAAAAATTTCAATTTTTGAAATTTTTTAGAATTTTTGAAAAAAATTCAACTCCGGGGCTTAAAAATTGGCCAAAACCGGTTTCGGCGAGACCCGGAGCTAGGTACCTGAATTTTTTTGTGATAATCGCAGGTTCCTTGTCATAGTCTAGGAGGCCCGAATGATACTTTCTGAAGCTTTCTAAGCGAAAAAAAAATTTTCAATTTTTGAAATTTTTTAGAATTTTTGAAAAAAATTCAACTCCGGGGCTTAAAAATTGGCCAAAACCGGTATCGGCGAGACCCGGAGCTAGGAACCTGAAATTTGTTGTGATAATCGCAGGTTCCTTGTCATAGTCTAGGAGGCCCGAATGATACTTTCTGAAGCTTTCTTAGCGAAAAAAAAAATGTCAATTTTTGAAATTTTTTAGAATTTTTGAAAAAAATTCAACTCCGGGGCTTAAAAATTGGCCAAAACCGGTATCGGCGAGACCCGGAGCTAGGTACCTGAATTTTTTTGTGATAATCGCAGGTTCCTTGTCATAGTCTAGGAGGCCCGAATGATACTTTCTGAAGCTTTCTAAGCGAAAAAAAAATTTTCAATTTTTGAAATTTTTTAGAATTTTTGAAAAAAATTCAACTCCGGGGCTTAAAAATTGGCCAAAACCGGTATCGGCGAGACCCGGAGCTAGGTACCTGAAATTTGTTGTGATAATCGCAGGTTCCTTGTCATAGTCTAGGAGGCCCGAATGATACTTTCTGAAGCTTTCTTAGCGAAAAAAAAAAATTTCAATTTTTGAAATTGTTTAGAATTTTTGAAAAAAATTCAACTCCGGGGCTTAAAAATTGGCCAAAACCGGTATCGGCGAGACCCGGAGCTAGGAACCTGAAATTTGTTGTGATAATCGCAGGTTCCTTGTCATAGTCTAGGAGGCCCGAATGATACTTTCTGAAGCTTTCTTAGCGAAGAAAAATTTTTTTAATTTTTGAAATTTTTTAGAATTTTTGAAAAAAAAATTCAACTCCGGGGCTTAAAAATTGGCCAAAACCGGTATCGGCGAGACCCGGAGCTAGGTACCTGAAATTTTTTGTGATAATCGCAGGTTCCTTGTCATAGTCTAGGAGGCCCGAATGATACTTTCTGAAGCTTTCTTAGTGAAAAAAAAAATGTCAATTTTTGAAATTTTTTAGAATTTTTGAAAAAAATTCAACTCCGGGGCTTAAAAATTGGCCAAAACCGGTATCGGCGAGACCCGGAGCTTGGTACCTGAAATTTTTTGTGATAATCGCAGGTTCCTTGTCATAGTCTAGGAGGCCCGAATGATACTTTCTGAAGCTTTCTGAGCGAAAAAAAAAATTTGAATTTTTGAAATTTTTTAGAATTTTTGAAAAAAATTCAACTCCGGGGCTTAAAAATTGGCCAAAACCGGTATCGGCGAGACCCGGAGCTAGGAACCTGAAATTTGTTGTGATAATCGCAGGTTCCTTGTCATAGTCTAGGAGGCCCGAATGATACTTTCTGAAGCTTTCTTAGCGAAGAAAAATTTTTTTAATTTTTGAAATTTTTTAGAATTTTTGAAAAAAAAAATCAACTCCGGGGCTTAAAAATTGGCCAAAACCGGTATCGGCGAGACCCGGAGCTAGGTACCTGAAATTTTTTGTGATAATCGCAGGTTCCTTGTCATAGTCTAGGAGGCCCGAATGATACTTCTGAAGCTTTCTGAGCGAAAAAAAAAAATTTCAATTTTTGAAATTTTTTAGAATTTTTGAAAAAAATTCAACTCCGGGGCTTAAAAATTGGCCAAAACCGGTATCGGCGAGACCCGGAGCTAAGAACCTGAAATTTGTTGTGATAATCGCAGGTTCCTTGTCATAGTCTAGGAGGCCCGAATGATACTTTCTGAAGCTTTCTTAGTGAAAAAAAAAAAGTCAATTTTTGAAATTTTTTAGAATTTTTGAAAAAAATTCAACTCCGAGGCTTAAAAATTGGCCAAAACCGGTATCGGCGAGACCCGGAGCTAGGTACCTGAAATTTTTTGTGATAATCGCAGGTTCCTTGTCATAGTCTAGGAGGCCCGAATGATACTTTCTGAAGCTTTCTTAGCGAAAAAAAAAATTTCAGGTTTTGAAATTTTTAGAATTAAAAAAAAAAAAAATTCAACTCCGAGGCTTAAAAATTGGCCAAAACCGGTATCGGCGAGACCCGGAGCTAGGTACCTGAAATTTTTTGTGATAATCGCAGGTTCCTTGTCATAGTCTAGGAGGCCCGAATGATACTTTCTGAAGCTTTCTGAGCGAAAAAAAAATTTTCAATTTTTGAAATTTTTTAGAATTTTTGAAAAAAAATCAACTCCGGGGCTTAAAAATTGGCCAAAACCGGTATCGGCGAGACCCGGTACCTGAAATTTTTTGTGATAATCGCAGGTTCCTTGTCATAGTCTAGGAGGCCCGAATGATACTTCTGAAGCTTTCTGAGCGAAAAAAAAAAATTTCAATTTTTGAAATTTTTTAGAATTTTTGAAAAAAATTCAACTCCGGGGCTTAAAAATTGGCCAAAACCGGTATCGGCGAGACCCGGAGTTAGGAATCTGAAATTTGTTGTGATAATCGCAGGTTCCTTGTCATAGTCTAGGAGGCCCGAATGATACTTCTGAAGCTTTCTTAGTGAAAAAAAAAATGTCAATTTTTGAAATTTTTTAGAATTTTTGAAAAAAATTCAACTCCGGGGCTTAAAAATTGGCCAAAACCGGTATCGGCGAGACCCGGAGCTTGGTACCTGAAATTTGTTGTGATAATCGCAGGTTCCTTGTCATAGTCTAGGAGGCCCGAATGATACTTTCTGAAGCTTTCTGAGCGAAAAAAAAAAATTTCAATTTTTGAAATTGTTTAGAATTTTTGAAAAAAATTCAACTCCGGGGCTTAAAAATTGGCCAAAACCGGTATCGGCGAGACCCGGAGCTAAGAACCTGAAATTTGTTGTGATAATCGCAGGTTCCTTGTCATAGTCTAGGAGGCCCGAATGATACTTTCTGAAGCTTTCTTAGCGAAGAAAAATTTTTTAAATTTTTGAAATTTTTTAGAATTTTTGAAAAAAAAATTCAACTCCGGGGCTTAAAAATTGGCCAAAACCGGTATCGGCGAGACCCGGAGCTAAGAACCTGAAATTTGTTGTGATAATCGCAGGTTCCTTGTCATAGTCTAGGAGGCCCGAATGATACTTTCTGAAGCTTTCTTAGTGAAAAAAAAAATGTCAATTTTTGAAATTTTTTAGAATTTTTGAAAAAATTCAACTCCGGGGCTTAAAAATTGGCCAAAACCGGTATCGGCGAGACCCGGAGCTAGGTACCTGAAATTTGTTGTGATAATCGCAGGTTCCTTGTCATAGTCTAGGAGGCCCGAATGATACTTTCTGAAGCTTTCTTAGCGAAAAAAAAATTTTTCAATTTTTGAAATTTTTTAGAATTTTTGAAAAAAATTCAACTCCGAGGCTTAAAAATTGGCCAAAACCGGTATCGGCGAGACCCGGAGCTAGGTACCTGAAATTTGTTGTGATAATCGCAGGTTCCTTGTCATAGTCTAGGAGGCCCGAATGATACTTTCTGAAGCTTTCTTAGCGAAAAAAAAAATTTCAGGTTTTGAAATTTTTAGAATTAAAAAAAAAAAAAAATTCAACTCCGAGGCTTAAAAATTGGCCAAAACCGGTATCGGCGAGACCCGGAGCTAGGTACCTGAAATTTTTTGTGATAATCGCAGGTTCCTTGTCATAGTCTAGGAGGCCCGAATGATACTTTCTGAAGCTTTCTTAGCGAAAAAAAAAATTTTCAATTTTTGAAATTTTTTAGAATTTTTGAAAAAAATTCAACTCCGGGGCTTCAAAATTGGCCAAAACCGGTATCGGCGAGACCCGGAGCTAGGTACCTGAAATTTGTTGTGATAATCGCAGGTTCCTTGTCATAGTCTAGGAGGCTCGAATGATACTTTCTGCAGCTTTCTGAGCGAAAAAAAAAAATTTCAATTTTTGAAATTTTTTAGAATTTTTGAAAAAAATTCAACTCCGGGGCTTAAAAATTGGTCAAAACCGGTATCGGCGAGACCCGGAGCTAGGTACCTGAAATTTTTTGTGATAATCGCAGGTTCCTTGTCATAGTCTAGGAGGCCCGAATGATACTTTTTTGAAGCTTTTTGAGCGAAAAAAAAAATTTCAATTTTTGAAATTTTTTAGAATTTTTGAAAAAAAAATTCAACTCCGGGGCTTAAACATTGGCCAAAACCGGTATCGGCGAGACCCGGAGCTAGGTACCTGAAATTTTTTGTGATAATCGCAGGTTCCTTGTCATAGTCTAGGAGGCCCGAATGATACTTTCTGAAGCTTTTTGAGCGAAAAAAAAAATTTCAATTTTTGAAATTGTTTAGAATTTTTGAAAAAAATTCAACTCCGGGGCTTAAAAATTGGCCAAAACCGGTATCGGCGAGACCCGGAGCTAGGTACCTGAAATTTGTTGTGATAATCGCAGGTTCCTTGTCATAGTCTAGGAGGCCCGAATGATACTTCTGAAGCTTTCTGAGCGAAAAAAAAAATTTTCAATTTTTGAAATTTTTTAGAATTTTTGAAAAAAAAATTCAACTCCGGGGCTTAAAAATTGGCCAAAACCGGTATCGGCGAGACCCGGAGCTAGGTACCTGAAATTTTTTGTGATAATCGCAGGTTCCTTGTCATAGTCTAGGAGGCCCGAATGATACTTTCTGAAGCTTTCTGAGCGAAAAAAAAATTTTCAATTTTTGAAATTTTTTAGAATTTTTTAAAAAAATTCAACTCCGGGGCTTAAAAATTGGCCAAAACCGGTATCGGCGAGACCCGGAGCTAGGTACCTGAAATTTTTTGTGATAATCGCAGGTTCCTTGTCATAGTCTAGGAGGCCCGAATGATACTTCTGAAGCTTTCTGAGCGAAAAAAAAAAAATTTCAATTTTTGAAATTTTTTAGAATTTTTGAAAAAAATTCAACTCCGGGGCTTAAAAATTGGCCAAAACCGGTATCGGCGAGACCCGGAGCTAAGAACCTGAAATTTGTTGTGATAATCGCAGGTTCCTTGTCATAGTCTAGGAGGCCCGAATGATACTTTCTGAAGCTTTCTTAGTGAAAAAAAAAATGTCAATTTTTGAAATTTTTTAGAATTTTTGAAAAAATTCAACTCCGGGGCTTAAAAATTGGCCAAAACCGGTATCGGCGAGACCCGGAGCTAGGTACCTGAAATTTGTTGTGATAATCGCAGGTTCCTTGTCATAGTCTAGGAGGCCCGAATGATACTTTCTGAAGCTTTCTTAGCGAAAAAAAAATTTTTCAATTTTTGAAATTTTTTAGAATTTTTGAAAAAAATTCAACTCCGAGGCTTAAAAATTGGCCAAAACCGGTATCGGCGAGACCCGGAGCTAGGTACCTGAAATTTTTTGTGATAATCGCAGGTTCCTTGTCATAGTCTAGGAGGCCCGAATGATACTTTCTGAAGCTTTCTTAGCGAAAAAAAATATTTCAGGTTTTGAAATTTTTAGAATTAAAAAAAAAAAAAATTCAACTCCGAGGCTTAAAAATTGGCCAAAACCGGTATCGGCGAGACCCGGAGCTAGGTACCTGAAATTTTTTGTGATAATCGCAGGTTCCTTGTCATAGTCTAGGAGGCCCGAATGATACTTTCTGAAGCTTTCTTAGCGAAAAAAAAAAATTTCCATTTTTGAAATTTTTTAGAATTTTTGAAAAAAATTCAACTCCGGGGCTTAAAAATTGGCCAAAACCGGTATCGGCGAGATCCGGAGCTAGGTACCTGAAATTTGTTGTGATAATCGCAGGTTCCTTGTCATAGTCTAGGAGGCTCGAATGATACTTTCTGCAGCTTTCTGAGCGAAAAAAAAAAATTTCAATTTTTGAAATTTTTTAGAATTTTTGAAAAAAAAATTCAACTCCGGGGCTTAAACATTGGCCAAAACCGGTATCGGCGAGACCCGGAGCTAGGTACCTGAAATTTTTTGTGATAATCGCAGGTTCCTTGTCATAGTCTAGGAGGCCCGAATGATACTTTCTGAAGCTTTTTGAGCGAAAAAAAAAATTTCAATTTTTGAAATTGTTTAGAATTTTTGAAAAAAAATCAACTCCGGGGCTTAAAAATTGGCCAAAACCGGTATCGGCGAGACCCGGAGCTAGGTACCTGAAATTTTTTGTGATAATCGCAGGTTCCTTGTCATAGTCTAGGAGGCCCGAATGATACTTCTGAAGCTTTCTGAGCGAAAAAAAAAAATTTTCAATTTTTGAAATTTTTTAGCATTTTTGAAAAAAATTCAACTCCGGGGCTTAAAAATTGGCCAACACCGGTATCGGCGAGACCCGGAGCTAGGAACCTTAAATTTGTTGTGATAATCGCAGGTTCCTTGTCATAGTCTAGGAGGCCCGAATGATACTTTCTGAAGCTTTCTTAGCGAAAAAAAAATGTCAATTTTTGAAATTTTTTAGAATTTTTGAAAAAAATTCAACTCCGGGGCTTAAAAATTGGCCAAAACCGGTATCGGCGAGACCCGGAGCTAGGTACCTGAAATTTGTTGTGATAATCGCAGGTTCCTTGTCATAGTCTAGGAGGCCCAAATGATACTTTCTGAAGCTTTCTGAGCGAAAAAAAAAAATGTCAATTTTTGAAATTTTTTAGAATTTTTGAAAAAAATTCAACTCCGGGGCTTAAAAATTGGCCAAAACCGGTATCGGCGAGACCCGGAGCTAGGAACCTGAATTTTTTTGTGATAATCGCAGGTTCCTTGTCATAGTCTAGGAGGCCCGAATGATACTTTCTGAAGCTTTCTTAGCGAAAAAAAATTTTTTCAATTTTTGAAATTTTTTAGAATTTTTGAAAAACATTCAACTCCGGGGCTTAAAAATTGGCCAAAACCGGTATCGGCGAGACCCGGAGCTAGGTACCTGAAATTTTTTGTGATAATCGCAGGTTCCTTGTCATAGTCTAGGAGGCCCGAATGATACTTTCTGAAGCTTTCTTAGCGAAAAAAAAAAATTTCAATTTTTGAAATTGTTTAGAATTTTTGAAAAAAATTCAACTCCGGGGCTTAAAAATTGGCCAAAACCGGTATCGGCGAGACCCGGAGCTAGGAACCTGAAATTTGTTGTGATAATCGCAGGTTCCTTGTCATAGTCTAGGAGGCCCGAATGATACTTTCTGAAGCTTTCTTAGCGAAAAAAAAATGTCAATTTTTGAAATTTTTTAGAATTTTTGAAAAAAATTCAACTCCGGGGCTTAAAAATTGGCCAAAACCGGTATCGGCGAGACCCGGAGCTAGGTACCTGAAATTTTTTGTGATAATCGCAGGTTCCTTGTCATAGTCTAGGAGGCCCGAATGATACTTTCTGAAGCTTTCTTAGCGAAAAAAAAATTTTCAATTTTTGAAATTTTTTAGAATTTTTGAAAAAAATTCAACTCCGGGGCTTAAAAATTGGCCAAAACCGGTATCGGCGAGACCCGGAGCTAGGTACCTGAAATTTGTTGTGATAATCGCAGGTTCCTTGTCATAGTCTAGGAGGCCCGAATGATACTTTCTGAAGCTTTCTTAGCGAAAAAAAAGTTTTTCAATTTTTGAAATTTTTTAGAATTTTTGAAAAAAATTCAACTCCGGGGCTTAAAAATTGGCCAAAACCGGTATCGGCGAGACCCGGAGCTAGGTACCTGAAATTTGTTGTGATAATCGCAGGTTCCTTGTCATAGTCTAGGAGGCCCGAATGATACTTTCTGAAGCTTTCTTAGCGAAGAAAAATTTTTTAAATTTTTGAAATTTTTTAGAATTTTTGAAAAAAAAATTCAACTCCGGGGCTTAAAAATTGGCCAAAACCGGTATCGGCGAGACCCGGAGCTAGGTACCTGAAATTTTTTGTGATAATCGCAGGTTCCTTGTCATAGTCTAGGAGGCCCGAATGATACTTTCTGAAGCTTTCTTAGCGAAAAAAAAATTTTCAATTTTTGAAATTTTTTAGAATTTTTGAAAAAAATTCAACTCCGGGGCTTAAAAATTGGCCAAAACCGGTATCGGCGAGACCCGGAGCTAGGTACCTGAAATTTGTTGTGGTAATCGCAGGTTCCTTGTCATAGTCTAGGAGGCCCGAATGATACTTTCTGAAGCTTTCTTAGCGAAAAAAAAGTTTTTCAATTTTTGAAATTTTTTAGAATTTTGAAAAAAATTCAACTCCTAGGCTTAAAAATTGGCCAAAACCGGTATCGGCGAGACCCGGAGCTAGGTACCTGAAATTTTTTGTGATAATCGCAGGTTCCTTGTCATAGTCTAGGAGGCCCGAATGATACTTTCTGAAGCTTTCTTAGCGAAAAAAAAAATTTCATGTTTTGAAATTTTTAGAATTTAAAAAAAAAAAATTCAACTCCGGGGCTTAAAAATTGGCCAAAACCGGTATCGGCGAGACCCGGAGCTAGGTACCTGAAATTTTTTGTGATAATCGCAGGTTCCTTGTCATAGTCTAGGAGGCCCGAATGATACTTCCTGAAGCTTTCTTAGCGAAAAAAACAATTTTCAATTTTTGAAATTTTTTAGAAGTTTTGAAAAAAATTCAACTCCGGGGCTTAAAAATTGGCCAAAACCGGTATCGGCGAGACCCGGAGCTAGGTACCTGAAATTTGTTGTGATAATCGCAGGTTCCTTGTCATAGTCTAGGAGGCCCGAATGATACTTTCTGAAGCTTTTTGAGCGAAAAAAAAAATTTCAATTTTTTAAATTTTTTAAAATTTTTGAAAAAAATTCAACTCCGGGGCTTAAAAATTGGCCAAAACCGGTATCGGCGAGACCCGGAGCTAGGTACCTGAAATTTTTTGTGATAATCGCAGGTTCCTTGTCATAGTCTAGGAGGCCCGAATGATACTTCTGAAGCTTTTTGAGCGAAAAAAAAAATTTCAATTTTTGAAATTGTTTAGAATTTTTGAAAAAAATTCAACTCCGGGGCTTAAAAATTGGCCAAAACCGGTATCGGCGAGACCCGGAGCTAGGTACCTGAAATTTTTTGTGATAATCGCAGGTTCCTTGTCATAGTCTAGGAGGCCCGAATGATACTTTCTGAAGCTTTCTTAGCGAAAAAAAAAATTTTCAATTTTTGAAATTTTTTAGAATTTTTGAAAAAAAAATTCAACTCCGGGGCTTAAAAATTGGCCAAAACCGGTATCGGCGAGACCCGGAGCTAGGTACCTGAAATTTGTTGTGATAATCGCAGGTTCCTTGTCATAGTCTAGGAGGCCCGAATGATACTTTCTGAAGCTTTCTTAGCGAAAAAAAAATTTTTCAATTTTTGAAATTTTTTAGAATTTTTGAAAAAAATTCAACTCCGAGGCTTAAAAATTGGCCAAAACCGGTATCGGCGAGACCCGGAGCTAGGTACCTGAAATTTTTTGTGATAATCGCAGGTTCCTTGTCATAGTCTAGGAGGCCCGAATGATACTTTCTGAAGCTTTCTGAGCGAAAAAAAAAAATTCAATTTTTGAAATTGTTTAGAATTTTTGAAAAAAATTCAACTCCGGGGCTTAAAAATTGGCCAAAACCGGTATCGGCGAGACCCGGAGCTAGGTACCTGAAATTTGTTGTGATAATCGCAGGTTCCTTGTCATAGTCTAGGAGGCCCGAATGATACTTTCTGCAGCTTTCTGAGCGAAAAAAAAAATTTCAATTTTTGAAATTTTTTAGAATTTTTGAAAAAAAATCAACTCCGGGGCTTAAAAATTGGTCAAAACCGGTATCGGCGAGACCCGGAGCTAGGTACCTGACATTTTTTGTGATAATCGCAGGTTCCTTGTCATAGTCTAGGAGGCCCGAATGATACTTTCTGAAGCTTTCTGAGCGAAAAAAAAAAATTCAATTTTTGAAATTTTTTAGAATTTTTGAAAAAAAAATTCAACTCCGGGGCTTAAACATTGGCCAAAACCGGTATCGGCGAGACCCGGAGCTAGGTACCTGAAATTTTTTGTGATAATCGCAGGTTCCTTGTCATAGTCTAGGAGGCCCGAATGATACTTCTGAAGCTTTTTGAGCGAAAAAAAAAAATTTCAATTTTTGAAAATGTTTAGAATTTTTGAAAAAAATTCAACTCCGGGGCTTAAAAATTGGCCAAAACCGGTATCGGCGAGACCCGGAGCTAGGTACCTGAAATTTTTTGTGATAATCGCAGGTTCCTTGTCATAGTCTAGGAGGCCCGAATGATACTTTCTGAAGCTTTCTTAGCGAAAAAAAAAAAATTTCAATTTTTGAAATTTTTTAGAATTTTTGAAAAAAATTCAACTCCGGGGCTTAAAAATTGGCCAAAACCGGTATCGGCGAGACCCGGAGCTAGGTACCTGAAATTTTTTGTGATAATCGCAGGTTCCTTGTCATAGTCTAGGAGGCCCGAATGATACTTTCTGAAGCTTTCTTAGCGAAAAAAAATATTTCAATTTTTGAAATTTTTTAGAATTTTTGAAAAAAATTCAACTCCGGGGCTTAAAAATTGGCCAAAACCGGTATCGGCGAGACCCGGAGCTAGGTACCTGAAATTTTTTGTGATAATCGCAGGTTCCTTGTCATAGTCTAGGAGGCCCGAATGATACTTTCTGAAGCTTTCTGAGCGAAAAAAAAAATTTTCAATTTTTGAAATTTTTTAGAATTTTTGAAAAAAATTCAACTCCGGGGCTTAAAAATTGGCCAAAACCGGTATCGGCGAGACCCGGAGCTAGGAACCTGAAATTTGTTGTGATAATCGCAGGTTCCTTGTCATAGTCTAGGAGGCCCGAATGATACTTTCTGAAGCTTTCTTAGCGAAGAAAAATTTTTTAAATTTTTGAAATTTTTTAGAATTTTTGAAAAAAAAATTCAACTCCGGGGCTTAAAAATTGGCCAAAACCGGTATCGGCGAGACCCGGAGCTAGGTACCTGAAATTTTTTGTGATAATCGCAGGTTCCTTGTCATAGTCTAGGAGGCCCGAATGATACTTTCTGAAGCTTTCTTAGCGAAAAAAAAAAATTCAATTTTTGAAATTTTTTAGAATTTTTGAAAAAAATTCAACTCCGGGGCTTAAAAATTGGCCAAAACCGGTATCGGCGAGACCCGGAGCTAGGTACCTGAAATTTTTTGTGATAATCGCAGGTTCCTTGTCATAGTCTAGGAGGCCCGAATGATACTTTCTGAAGCTTTCTTAGCGAAAAAAAAAAATTCAATTTTTGAAATTTTTTAGAATTTTTGAAAAAAATTCAACTCCGGGGCTTAAAAATTGGCCAAAACCGGTATCGGCGAGACCCGGAGCTACGTACCTGAAATTTTTTGTGATAATCGCAGGTTCCTTGTCATAGTCTAGGAGGCCCGAATGATACTTTCTGAAGCTTTCTTAGCGAAAAAAAAAATTTTTCAATTTTTGAAATTTTTTAGAATTTTTGAAAAAAATTCAACTCCGGGGCTTAAAAATTGGCCAAAACCGGTATCGGCGAGACCCGGAGCTAGGTACCTGAAATTTGTTGTGATAATCGCAGGTTCCTTATCATAGTCTAGGAGGCCCGAATGATACTTTCTGAAGCTTTCTTAGTGAAAAAAAAAATGTCAATTTTTGAAATTTTTTAGAATTTTTGAAAAAAATTCAACTCCGGGGCTTAAAAATTGGTCAAAACCGGTATCGGCGAGACCCGGAGCTAGGTACCTGAAATTTGTTGTGATAATCGCAGGTTCCTTGTCATAGTCTAGGAGGCCCGAATGATACTTTCTGAAGCTTTCTTAGCGAAAAAAAAAAATTAAATTTTTGAAATTTTTTAGAATTTTTGAAAAAAATTCAACTCCGGGGCTTAAAAATTGGCCAAAACCGGTATCGGCGAGACCCGGAGCTAGGTACCTGAAATTTGTTGTGATAATCGCAGGTTCCTTGTCATAGTCTAGGAGGCCCGAATGATACTTCTGAAGCTTTTTGAGCGAAAAAAAAAATTTCAATTTTTGAAATTGTTTAGAATTTTTGAAAAAAATTCAACTCCGGGGCTTAAAAATTGGCCAAAACCGGTATCGGCGAGACCCGGAGCTAGGTACCTGAAATTTGTTGTGATAATCGCAGGTTCCTTGTCATAGTCTAGGAGGCCCGAATGATACTTTCTGAAGCTTTCTTAGTGAAAAAAAAAATTAAATTTTTGAAATTTTTTAGAATTTTTGAAAAAAATTCAACTCCGGGGCTTAAAAATTGGCCAAAACCGGTATCGGCGAGACCCGGAGCTAGGTACCTGAAATTTTTTGTGATAATCGCAGGTTCCTTGTCATAGTCTAGGAGGCCCGAATGATACTTTCTGAAGCTTTCTTAGCGAAAAAAAAAAATTCAATTTTTGAAATTTTTTAGAATTTTTGAAAAAAATTCAACTCCGGGGCTTAAAAATTGGCCAAAACCGGTATCGGCGAGACCCGGAGCTAGGTACCTGAAATTTTTTGTGATAATCGCAGGTTCCTTGTCATAGTCTAGGAGGCCCGAATGATACTTTCTGAAGCTTTCTGAGCGAAAAAAAAAAATTTTCAATTTTTGAAATTTTTTAGAATTTTTGAAAAAAATTCAACTCCGGGGCTTAAAAATTGGCCAAAACCGGTATCGGCGAGACCCGGAGCTAGGTACCTGAAATTTTTTGTGATAATCGCAGGTTCCTTGTCATAGTCTAGGAGGCCCGAATGATACTTTCTGAAGCTTTCTTAGTGAAAAAAAAATGTCAATTTTTGAAATTTTTTAGAATTTTTGAAAAAAATTCAACTCCGGGGCTTAAAAATTGGCCAAAACCGGTATCGGCGAGACCCGGAGCTAGGTACCTGAAATTTGTTGTGATAATCGCAGGTTCCTTGTCATAGTCTAGGAGGCCCGAATGATACTTTCTGAAGCTTTCTGAGCGAAAAAAAAAATTTTCAATTTTTGAAATTTTTTAGAATTTTTGAAAAAAATTCAACTCCGGGGCTTAAAAATTGGCCAAAACCGGTATCGGCGAGACCCGGAGCTAGGTACCTGAAATTTGTTGTGATAATCGCAGGTTCCTTGTCATAGTCTAGGAGGCCCGAATGATACTTTCTGAAGTTTTCTTAGTGAAAAAAAAAATGTCAATTTTTGAAATTTTTTAGAATTTTTGAAAAAAATTCAACTCCGGGGCTTAAAAATTGGCCAAAACCGGTATCGGCGAGACCCGGAGCTAGGTACCTGAAATTTTTTGTGATAATCGCAGGTTCCTTGTCATAGTCTAGGAGGCCCGAATGATACTTTCTGCAGCTTTTTTAGCGAAAAAAAAAATTTCAGGTTTTGAAATTTTTAGAATTTTTGAAAAAAATTCAACTCCGGGGCTTAAAAATTGGCCAAAACCGGTATCGGCGAGACCCGGAGCTAGGTACCTGAAATTTGTTGTGATAATCGCAGGTTCCTTGTCATAGTCTAGGAGGCCCGAATGATACTTTCTGAAGCTTTCTGAGCGAAAAAAAAAAATTTCAATTTTTGAAATTTTTTAGAATTTTTGAAAAAAATTCAACTCCGGGGCTAAAAAATTGGTCAAAACCGGTATCGGCGAGACCCGGAGCTAGGTACCTGAAATTTTTTGTGATAATCGCAGGTTCCTTGTCATAGTCTAGGAGGCCCGAATGATACTTTCTGAAGCTTTCTTAGCGAAAAAAGATAATTCAATTTTTGAAATTTTTTAGAATTTTTGAAAAAAATTCAACTCCGGGGCTTAAAAATTGGCCAAAACCGGTATCGGCGAGACCCGGAGCTAGGTACCTGAAATTTTTTGTGATAATCGCAGGTTCCTTGTCATAGTCTAGGAGGCCCGAATGATACTTTCTGAAGCTTTCTGAGCGAAAAAAAAAATTTTCAATTTTTGAAATTTTTTAGAATTTTTGAAAAAAATTCAACTCCGGGGCTTAAAAATTGGCCAAAACCGGTATCGGCGAGACCCGGAGCTAGGTACCTGAAATTTTTTGTGATAATCGCAGGTTCCTTGTCATAGTCTAGGAGGCCCGAATGATACTTTCTGAAGCTTTCTTAGCGAAAAAAAAAAATTCAATTTTTGAAATTTTTTAGAATTTTTGAAAAAAATTCAACTCCGGGGCTTAAAAATTGGCCAAAACCGGTATCGGCGAGACCCGGAGCTAGGTACCTGAAATTTTTTGTGATAATCGCAGGTTCCTTGTCATAGTCTAGGAGGCCCGAATGATACTTCTGAAGCTTTTTGAGCGAAAAAAAAAAATTTCAATTTTTGAAATTGTTTAGAATTTTTGAAAAAAAAAATCAACTCCGGGGCTTAAAAATTGGCCAAAACCGGTATCGGCGAGACCCGGAGCTAGGTACCTGAAATTTGTTGTGATAATCGCAGGTTCCTTGTCATAGTCTAGGAGGCCCGAATGATACTTTCTGAAGCTTTCTTAGCGAAAAAAAAAATTTTCAATTTTTGAATTTTTTTAGAATTTTTGAAAAAAAATCAACTCCGGGGCTTAAAAATTGGCCAAAACCGGTATCGGCGAGACCCGGAGCTAGGAACCTGAAATTTGTTGTGATAATCGCAGGTTCCTTGTCATAGTCTAGGAGGCCCGAATGATACTTTCTGAAGCTTTCTTAGCGAAGAAAATTTTTTTTAATTTTTGAAATTTTTTAGAATTTTTGAAAAAAATTCAACTCCGGGGCTTAAAAATTGGCCAAAACCGGTATCGGCGAGACCCGGAGCTAGGAACCTGAAATTTGTTGTGATAATCGCAGGTTCCTTGTCATAGTCTAGGAGGCCCAAATGATACTTTCTGAAGCTTTCTTAGTGAAAAAAAAAATGTCAATTTTTGAAATTTTTTAGAATTTTTGAAAAAAATTCAACTCCGGGGCTTAAAAATTGGCCAAAACCGGTATCGGCGAGACCCGGAGCTAGGTACCTGAAATTTTTTGTGATAATCGCAGGTTCCTTGTCATAGTCTAGGAGGCCCGAATGATACTTTCTGAAGCTTTTTGAGCGAAAAAAAAAATTTAAATTTTTGAAATTTTTAGAATTTAAAAAAAAAATTCAACTCCGGGGCTTAAAAATTGGCCAAAACCGGTATCGGCGAGACCCGGAGCTAGGTACCTGAAATTTGTTGTGATAATCGCAGGTTCCTTGTCATAGTCTAGGAGGCCCGAATGATACTTTCTGAAGCTTTCTTAGCGAAAAAAAAAATTTAAATTTTTGAAATTTTTTAGAATTTTTGAAAAAAATTCAACTCCGGGGCTTAAAAATTGGCCAAAACCGGTATCGGCGAGACCCGGAGCTAGGTACCTGAAATTTTTTGTGATAATCGCAGGTTCCTTGTCATAGTCTAGGAGGCCCGAATGATACTTTCTGAAGCTTTCTTAGCGAAAAAAAAAAAATTCAATTTTTGAAATTTTTTAGAATTTTTGAAAAAAAATCAACTCCGGGGCTTAAAAATTGGCCAAAACCGGTATCGGCGAGACCCGGAGCTAGGTACCTGAAATTTTTTGTGATAATCGCAGGTTCCTTGTCATAGTCTAGGAGGCCCGAATGATACTTTCTGAAGCTTTCTGAGCGAAAAAAAAAATTTCAATTTTTGAAATTTTTTAGAATTTTTGAAAAAAATTCAACTCCGGGGCTTAAAAATTGGCCAAAACCGGTATCGGCGAGACCCGGAGCTAGGTACCTGAAATTTGTTGTGATAATCGCAGGTTCCTTGTCATAGTCTAGGAGGCCCGAATGATACTTTCTGAAGCTTTCTTAGTGAAAAAAAAAATGTCAATTTTTGAAATTGTTTAGAATTTTTGAAAAAAATTCAACTCCGGGGCTTAAAAATTGGCCAAAACCGGTATCGGCGAGACCCGGAGCTAGGTACCTGAAATTTTTTGTGATAATCGCAGGTTCCTTGTCATAGTCTAGGAGGCCCGAATGATACTTCTGAAGCTTTCTTAGCGAAAAAAAAAATTTCAATTTTTGAAATTGTTTAGAATTTTTGAAAAAAATTCAACTCCGGGGCTTAAAAATTGGCCAAAACCGGTATCGGCGAGACCCGGAGCTAGGTACCTGAAATTTTTTGTGATAATCGCAGGTTCCTTGTCATAGTCTAGGAGGCCCGAATGATACTTCTGAAGCTTTCTTAGCGAAAAAAAAAATTTCAATTTTTGAAATTGTTTAGAATTTTTGAAAAAAATTCAACTCCGGGGCTTAAAAATTGGCCAAAACCGGTATCGGCGAGACCCGGAGCTAGGTACCTGAAATTTGTTGTGATAATCGCAGGTTCCTTGTCATAGTCTAGGAGGCCCGAATGATACTTCTGAAGCTTTCTTAGCGAAAAAAAAAATTTCAATTTTTGAAATTGTTTAGAATTTTTGAAAAAAATTCAACTCCGGGGCTTAAAAATTGGCCAAAACCGGTATCGGCGAGACCCGGAGCTAGGTACCTGAAATTTTTTGTGATAATCGCAGGTTCCTTGTCATAGTCTAGGAGGCCCGAATGATACTTCTGAAGCTTTCTTAGCGAAAAAAAAAATTTCAATTTTTGAAATTGTTTAGAATTTTTGAAAAAAATTCAACTCCGGGGCTTAAAAATTGGCCAAAACCGGTATCGGCGAGACCCGGAGCTAGGTACCTGAAATTTTTTGTGATAATCGCAGGTTCCTTGTCATAGTCTAGGAGGCCCGAATGATACTTCTGAAGCTTTCTTAGCGAAAAAAAAAATTTCAATTTTTGAAATTTTTTAGAATTTTTGAAAAAAATTCAACTCCGGGGCTTAAAAATTGGCCAAAACCGGTATCGGCGAGACCCGGAGCTAGGTACCTGAAATTTTTTGTGATAATCGCAGGTTCCTTGTCATAGTCTAGGAGGCCCGAATGATACTTTCTGAAGCTTTTTGAGCGAAAAAAAAAATTTCAATTTTTGAAATTGTTTAGAATTTTTGAAAAAAATTCAACTCCGGGGCTTAAAAATTGGCCAAAACCGGTATCGGCGAGACCCGGAGCTAGGTACCTGAAATTTTTTGTGATAATCGCAGGTTCCTTGTCATAGTCTAGGACGCCCGAATGATACTTCTGAAGCTTTTTGAGCGAAAAAAAAAATTTCAATTTTTGAAATTGTTTAGAATTTTTGAAAAAAATTCAACTCCGGGGTTTAAAAATTGGCCAAAACCGGTATCGGCGAGACCCGGAGCTAGGTACCTGAAATTTTTTGTGATAATCGCAGGTTCCTTGTCATAGTCTAGGAGGCCCGAATGATACTTTCTGAAGCTTTCTGAGCGAAAAAAAAAATTTTCAATTTTTGAAATTTTTTAGAATTTTTGAAAAAAATTCAACTCCGGGGCTTAAAAATTGGCCAAAACCGGTATCGGCGAGACCCGGAGCTAGGAACCTGAAATTTGTTGTGATAATCGCAGGTTCCTTGTCATAGTCTAGGAGGCCCGAATGATACTTTCTGAAGCTTTCTTAGCGAAGAAAAATTTTTTAAATTTTTGAAATTTTTTAGAATTTTTGAAAAAAAAATTCAACTCCGGGGCTTAAAAATTGGCCAAAACCGGTATCGGCGAGACCCGGAGCTAGGTACCTGAAATTTGTTGTGATAATCGCAGGTTCCTTGTCATAGTCTAGGAGGCCCGAATGATACTTTCTGAAGCTTTCTTAGCGAAAAAAAAATTTTCAATTTTTGAAATTTTTTAGAATTTTTGAAAAAAATTCAACTCCGGGGCTTAAAAATTGGCCAAAACCGGTATCGGCGAGACCCGGAGCTAGGTACCTGAAATTTTTTGTGATAATCGCAGGTTCCTTGTCATAGTCTAGGAGGCCCGAATGATACTTCTGAAGCTTTTTGAGCGAAAAAAAAAAAATTTCAATTTTTGAAATTTTTTAGAATTTTTGAAAAAAATTCAACTCCGGGGCTTAAAAATTGGCCAAAACCGGTATCGGCGAGACCCGGAGCTAGGAACCTGAAATTTGTTGTGATAATCGCAGGTTCCTTGTCATAGTCTAGGAGGCCCGAATGATACTTTCTGAAGCTTTCTTAGTGAAAAAAAAATGTCAATTTTTGAAATTTTTTAGAATTTTTGAAAAAAATTCAACTCCGGGGCTTAAAAATTGGCCAAAACCGGTATCGGCGAGACCCGGAGCTAGGTACCTGAAATTTGTTGTGATAATCGCAGGTTCCTTGTCATAGTCTAGGAGGCCCGAATGATACTTTCTGAAGCTTTCTGAGCGAAAAAAAAAATTTTCAATTTTTGAATTTTTTTAGAATTTTTGAAAAAAATTCAACTCCGGGGCTTAAAAATTGGCCAAAACCGGTATCGGCGAGACCCGGAGCTAGGAACCTGAAATTTGTTGTGATAATCGCAGGTTCCTTGTCATAGTCTAGGAGGCCCGAATGATACTTTCTGAAGCTTTCTTAGCGAAGAAAATTTTTTTTAATTTTTGAAATTTTTTAGAATTTTTGAAAAAAATTCAACTCCGGGGCTTAAAAATTGGCCAAAACCGGTATCGGCGAGACCCGGAGCTAGGAACCTGAAATTTGTTGTGATAATCGCAGGTTCCTTGTCATAGTCTAGGAGGCCCAAATGATACTTTCTGAAGCTTTCTTAGTGAAAAAAAAAATGTCAATTTTTGAAATTTTTTAGAATTTTTGAAAAAAATTCAACTCCGGGGCTTAAAAATTGGCCAAAACCGGTATCGGCGAGACCCGGAGCTAGGTACCTGAAATTTTTTGTGATAATCGCAGGTTCCTTGTCATAGTCTAGGAGGCCCGAATGATACTTTCTGAAGCTTTTTGAGCGAAAAAAAAAATTTAAATTTTTGAAATTTTTAGAATTTAAAAAAAAAAATTCAACTCCGGGGCTTAAAAATTGGCCAAAACCGGTATCGGCGAGACCCGGAGCTAGGTACCTGAAATTTGTTGTGATAATCGCAGGTTCCTTGTCATAGTCTAGGAGGCCCGAATGATACTTTCTGAAGCTTTCTTAGCGAAAAAAAAAATTTCAATTTTTGAAATTTTTTAGAATTTTTGAAAAAAATTCAACTCCGGGGCTTAAAAATTGGCCAAAACCGGTATCGGCGAGACCCGGAGCTAGGTACCTGAAATTTTTTGTGATAATCGCAGGTTCCTTGTCATAGTCTAGGAGGCCCGAATGATACTTTCTGAAGCTTTCTTAGCGAAAAAAAAAAAATTCAATTTTTGAAATTTTTTAGAATTTTTGAAAAAAAATCAACTCCGGGGCTTAAAAATTGGCCAAAACCGGTATCGGCGAGACCCGGAGCTAGGTACCTGAAATTTTTTGTGATAATCGCAGGTTCCTTGTCATAGTCTAGGAGGCCCGAATGATACTTTCTGAAGCTTTCTGAGCGAAAAAAAAAAATTTCAATTTTTGAAATTTTTTAGAATTTTTGAAAAAAATTCAACTCCGGGGCTTAAAAATTGGCCAAAACCGGTATCGGCGAGACCCGGAGCTAGGAACCTGAAATTTGTTGTGATAATCGCAGGTTCCTTGTCATAGTCTAGGAGGCCCGAATGATACTTTCTGAAGCTTTCTTAGTGAAAAAAAAAATGTCAATTTTTGAAATTGTTTAGAATTTTTGAAAAAAATTCAACTCCGGGGCTTAAAAATTGGCCAAAACCGGTATCGGCGAGACCCGGAGCTAGGTACCTGAAATTTTTTGTGATAATCGCAGGTTCCTTGTCATAGTCTAGGAGGCCCGAATGATACTTCTGAAGCTTTCTTAGCGAAAAAAAAAATTTCAATTTTTGAAATTGTTTAGAATTTTTGAAAAAAATTCAACTCCGGGGCTTAAAAATTGGCCAAAACCGGTATCGGCGAGACCCGGAGCTAGGTACCTGAAATTTTTTGTGATAATCGCAGGTTCCTTGTCATAGTCTAGGAGGCCCGAATGATACTTCTGAAGCTTTCTTAGCGAAAAAAAAAATTTCAATTTTTGAAATTGTTTAGAATTTTTGAAAAAAATTCAACTCCGGGGCTTAAAAATTGGCCAAAACCGGTATCGGCGAGACCCGGAGCTAGGTACCTGAAATTTTTTGTGATAATCGCAGGTTCCTTGTCATAGTCTAGGAGGCCCGAATGATACTTCTGAAGCTTTCTTAGCGAAAAAAAAAATTTCAATTTTTGAAATTGTTTAGAATTTTTGAAAAAAATTCAACTCCGGGGCTTAAAAATTGGCCAAAACCGGTATCGGCGAGACCCGGAGCTAGGTACCTGAAATTTTTTGTGATAATCGCAGGTTCCTTGTCATAGTCTAGGAGGCCCGAATGATACTTCTGAAGCTTTCTTAGCGAAAAAAAAAATTTCAATTTTTGAAATTGTTTAGAATTTTTGAAAAAAATTCAACTCCGGGGCTTAAAAATTGGCCAAAACCGGTATCGGCGAGACCCGGAGCTAGGAACCTGAAATTTGTTGTGATAATCGCAGGTTCCTTGTCATAGTCTAGGAGGCCCGAATGATACTTCTGAAGCTTTTTGAGCGAAAAAAAAAATTTCAATTTTTGAAATTGTTTAGAATTTTTGAAAAAAATTCAACTCCGGGGCTTAAAAATTGGCCAAAACCGGTATCGGCGAGACCCGGAGCTAGGTACCTGAAATTTTTTGTGATAATCGCAGGTTCCTTGTCATAGTCTAGGAGGCCCGAATGATACTTTCTGAAGCTTTCTGAGCGAAAAAAAAAATTTTCAATTTTTGAAATTTTTTAGAATTTTTGAAAAAAATTCAACTCCGGGGCTTAAAAATTGGCCAAAACCGGTATCGGCGAGACCCGGAGCTAGGAACCTGAAATTTGTTGTGATAATCGCAGGTTCCTTGTCATAGTCTAGGAGGCCCGAATGATACTTTCTGAAGCTTTCTTAGCGAAGAAAAATTTTTTAAATTTTTTAAATTTTTTAGAATTTTTGAAAAAAAAATTCAACTCCGGGGCTTAAAAATTGGCCAAAACCGGTATCGGCGAGACCCGGAGCTAGGTACCTGAAATTTGTTGTGATAATCGCAGGTTCCTTGTCATAGTCTAGGAGGCCCGAATGATACTTTCTGAAGCTTTCTTAGCGAAAAAAAAATTTTCAATTTTTGAAATTTTTTAGAATTTTTGAAAAAAATTCAACTCCGGGGCTTAAAAATTGGCCAAAACCGGTATCGGCGAGACCCGGAGCTAGGTACCTGAAATTTTTTGTGATAATCGCAGGTTCCTTGTCATAGTCTAGGAGGCCCGAATGATACTTCTGAAGCTTTTTGAGCGAAAAAAAAAAAATTCAATTTTTGAAATTTTTTAGAATTTTTGAAAAAAATTCAACTCCGGGGCTTAAAAATTGGCCAAAACCGGTATCGGCGAGACCCGGAGCTAGGAACCTGAAATTTGTTGTGATAATCGCAGGTTCCTTGTCATAGTCTAGGAGGCCCGAATGATACTTTCTGAAGCTTTCTTAGTGAAAAAAAAATGTCAATTTTTGAAATTTTTTAGAATTTTTGAAAAAAATTCAACTCCGGGGCTTAAAAATTGGCCAAAACCGGTATCGGCGAGACCCGGAGCTAGGTACCTGAAATTTGTTGTGATAATCGCAGGTTCCTTGTCATAGTCTAGGAGGCCCGAATGATACTTTCTGAAGCTTTCTTAGCGAAAAAAAAATTTTCAATTTTTGAAATTTTTTAGAATTTTTGAAAAAAATTCAACTCCGGGGCTTAAAAATTGGCCAAAACCGGTATCGGCGAGACCCGGAGCTAGGTACCTGAAATTTTTTGTGATAATCGCAGGTTCCTTGTCATAGTCTAGGAGGCCCGAATGATACTTTCTGAAGCTTTCTTAGGGAAAAAAAAATTTTCAATTTTTGAAATTTTTTAGAATTTTTGAAAAAAATTCAACTCCGAGGCTTAAAAATTGGCCAAAACCGGTATCGGCGAGACCCGGAGCTAGGTACCTGAATTTTTTTGTGATAATCGCAGGTTCCTTGTCATAGTCTAGGAGGCCCGAATGATACTTTCTGAAGCTTTCTTAGTGAAAAAAAAAATTTCAATTTTTGAAATTTTTTAGAATTTTTGAAAAAAATTCAACTCCGGGGCTTAAAAATTGGCCAAAACCGGTATCGGCGAGACCCGGAGCTAGGTACCTGAAATTTGTTGTGATAATCGCAGGTTCCTTGTCATAGTCTAGGAGGCCCGAATGATACTTTCTGAAGCTTTCTTAGCGAAAAAAAAAATTTAAATTTTTGAAATTTTTTAGAATTTTTGAAAAAAATTCAACTCCGGGGCTTAAAAATTGGCCAAAACCGGTATCGGCGAGACCCGGAGCTAGGTACCTGAAATTTTTTGTGATAATCGCAGGTTCCTTGTCATAGTCTAGGAGGCCCGAATGATACTTTCTGAAGCTTTCTTAGCGAAAAAAGAAGTTTTCAATTTTTGAAATTTTTTAGAATTTTTGAAAAAAATTCAACTCCGGGGCTTAAAAATTGGCCAAAACCGGTATCGGCGAGACCCGGAGCTAGGTACCTGAAATTTTTTGTGATAATCGCAGGTTCCTTGTCATAGTCTAGGAGGCCCGAATGATACTTCTGAAGCTTTTTGAGCGAAAAAAAAATTTCAATTTTTGAAATTGTTTAGAATTTTTGAAAAAAATTCAACTCCGGGGCTTAAAAATTGGCCAAAACCGGTATCGGCGAGACCCGGAGCTAGGTACCTGAAATTTGTTGTGATAATCGCAGGTTCCTTGTCATAGTCTAGGAGGCCCGAATGATACTTTCTGAAGCTTTCTTAGCGAAAAACAAAAATTTCAATTTTTGAAATTTTTTAGAATTTTTGAAAAAAATTCAACTCCGGGGCTTAAAAATTGGCCAAAACCGGTATCGGCGAGACCCGGAGCTAGGTACCTGAAATTTGTTGTGATAATCGCAGGTTCCTTGTCATAGTCTAGGAGGCCCGAATGATACTTTCTGAAGCTTTCTTAGCGAAAAAAAAAAAATTCAATTTTTGAAATTTTTTAGAATTTTTGAAAAAAATTCAACTCCGGGGCTTAAAAATTGGCCAAAACCGGTATCGGCGAGACCCGGAGCTAGGTACCTGAAATTTGTTGTGATAATCGCAGGTTCCTTGTCATAGTCTAGGAGGCCCGAATGATACTTTCTGAAGCTTTCTTAGCGAAAAAAAAAATTTAAATTTTTGAAATTTTTTAGAATTTTTGAAAAAAATTCAACTCCGGGGCTTAAAAATTGGCCAAAACCGGTATCGGCGAGACCCGGAGCTAGGTACCTGAAATTTTTTGTGATAATCGCAGGTTCCTTGTCATAGTCTAGGAGGCCCGAATGATACTTTCTGAAGCTTTCTTAGCGAAAAAAGAAGTTTTCAATTTTTGAAATTTTTTAGAATTTTTGAAAAAAATTCAACTCCGGGGCTTAAAAATTGGCCAAAACCGGTATCGGCGAGACCCGGAGCTAGGTACCTGAAATTTGTTGTGATAATCGCAGGTTCCTTGTCATAGTCTAGGAGGCCCGAATGATACTTTCTGAAGCTTTCTTAGCGAAAAAAAAATTTTCAATTTTTGAAATTTTTTAGAATTTTTGAAAAAAATTCAACTCCGGGGCTTAAAAATTGGCCAAAACCGGTATCGGCGAGACCCGGAGCTAGGTACCTGAAATTTTTTGTGATAATCGCAGGTTCCTTGTCATAGTCTAGGAGGCCCGAATGATACTTCTGAAGCTTTTTGAGCGAAAAAAAAAAAAATTCAATTTTTGAAATTTTTTAGAATTTTTGAAAAAAATTCAACTCCGGGGCTTAAAAATTGGCCAAAACCGGTATCGGCGAGACCCGGAGCTAGGAACCTGAAATTTGTTGTGATAATCGCAGGTTCCTTGTCATAGTCTAGGAGGCCCGAATGATACTTTCTGAAGCTTTCTTAGTGAAAAAAAAATGTCAATTTTTGAAATTTTTTAGAATTTTTGAAAAAAATTCAACTCCGGGGCTTAAAAATTGGCCAAAACCGGTATCGGCGAGACCCGGAGCTAGGTACCTGAAATTTGTTGTGATAATCGCAGGTTCCTTGTCATAGTCTAGGAGGCCCGAATGATACTTTCTGAAGCTTTCTTAGCGAAAAAAAAATTTTCAATTTTTGAAATTTTTTAGAATTTTTGAAAAAAATTCAACTCCGGGGCTTAAAAATTGGCCAAAACCGGTATCGGCGAGACCCGGAGCTAGGTACCTGAAATTTTTTGTGATAATCGCAGGTTCCTTGTCATAGTCTAGGAAGCCCGAATGATACTTTCTGAAGCTTTCTTAGCGAAAAAAAAATTTTCAATTTTTGAAATTTTTTAGAATTTTTGAAAAAAATTCAACTCCGGGGCTTAAAAATTGGCCAAAACCGGTATCGGCGAGACCCGGAGCTAGGTACCTGAATTTTTTTGTGATAATCGCAGGTTCCTTGTCATAGTCTAGGAGGCCCGAATGATACTTTCTGAAGCTTTCTTAGTGAAAAAAAAAATTTCAATTTTTGAAATTTTTTAGAATTTTTGAAAAAAATTCAACTCCGGGGCTTAAAAATTGGCCAAAACCGGTATCGGCGAGACCCGGAGCTAGGTACCTGAAATTTGTTGTGATAATCGCAGGTTCCTTGTCATAGTCTAGGAGGCCCGAATGATACTTTCTGAAGCTTTCTTAGCGAAAAAAAAAATTTAAATTTTTGAAATTTTTTAGAATTTTTGAAAAAAATTCAACTCCGGGGCTTAAAAATTGGCCAAAACCGGTATCGGCGAGACCCGGAGCTAGGTACCTGAAATTTTTTGTGATAATCGCAGGTTCCTTGTCATAGTCTAGGAGGCCCGAATGATACTTTCTGAAGCTTTCTTAGCGAAAAAAGAAGTTTTCAATTTTTGAAATTTTTTAGAATTTTTGAAAAAAATTCAACTCCGGGGCTTAAAAATTGGCCAAAACCGGTATCGGCGAGACCCGGAGCTAGGTACCTGAAATTTTTTGTGATAATCGCAGGTTCCTTGTCATAGTCTAGGACGCCCGAATGATACTTCTGAAGCTTTTTGAGCGAAAAAAAAATTTCAATTTTTGAAATTGTTTAGAATTTTTGAAAAAAATTCAACTCCGGGGCTTAAAAATTGGCCAAAACCGGTATCGGCGAGACCCGGAGCTAGGTACCTGAAATTTGTTGTGATAATCGCAGGTTCCTTGTCATAGTCTAGGAGGCCCGAATGATACTTTCTGAAGCTTTCTTAGCGAAAAACAAAAATTTCAATTTTTGAAATTTTTTAGAATTTTTGAAAAAAATTCAACTCCGGGGCTTAAAAATTGGCCAAAACCGGTATCGGCGAGACCCGGAGCTAGGTACCTGAAATTTGTTGTGATAATCGCAGGTTCCTTGTCATAGTCTAGGAGGCCCGAATGATACTTTCTGAAGCTTTCTTAGCGAAAAAAAAAAAATTCAATTTTTGAAATTTTTTAGAATTTTTGAAAAAAATTCAACTCCGGGGCTTAAAAATTGGCCAAAACCGGTATCGGCGAGACCCGGAGCTAGGTACCTGAAATTTTTTGTGATAATCGCAGGTTCCTTGTCATAGTCTAGGAGGCCCGAATGATACTTCTGAAGCTTTTTGAGCGAAAAAAAAAAAATTTCAATTTTTGAAATTTTTTAGAATTTTTGAAAAAAATTCAACTCCGGGGCTTAAAAATTGGCCAAAACCGGTATCGGCGAGACCCGGAGCTAGGAACCTGAAATTTGTTGTGATAATCGCAGGTTCCTTGTCATAGTCTAGGAGGCCCGAATGATACTTTCTGAAGCTTTCTTAGTGAAAAAAAAATGTCAATTTTTGAAATTTTTTAGAATTTTTGAAAAAAATTCAACTCCGGGGCTTAAAAATTGGCCAAAACCGGTATCGGCGAGACCCGGAGCTAGGTACCTGAAATTTGTTGTGATAATCGCAGGTTCCTTGTCATAGTCTAGGAGGTCCGAATGATACTTTCTGAAGCTTTCTGAGCGAAAAAAAAAATTTTCAATTTTTGAAATTTTTTAGAATTTTTGAAAAAAAATCAACTCCGGGGCTTAAAAATTTGCCAAAACCGGTATCGGCGAGACCCGGAGCTAGGAACCTGAAATTTGTTGTGATAATCGCAGGTTCCTTGTCATAGTCTAGGAGGCCCGAATGATACTTTCTGAAGCTTTCTTAGCGAAGAAAAATTTTTTCAATTTTTGAAATTTTTTTAGAATTTTTGAAAAAAATTCAACTCCGGGGCTTAAAAATTGGCCAAAACCGGTATCGGCGAGACCCGGAGCTAGGAACCTGAAATTTGTTGTGATAATCGCAGGTTCCTTGTCATAGTCTAGGAGGCCCAAATGATACTTTCTGAAGCTTTTTGAGTGAAAAAAAAAATGTCAATTTTTGAAATTTTTTAGAATTTTGAAAAAAATTCAACTCCGGGGCTTAAAAATTGGCCAAAACCGGTATCGGCGAGACCCGGAGCTAGGTACCTGAAATTTTTTGTGATAATCGCAGGTTCCTTGTCATAGTCTAGGAGGCCCGAATGATACTTTCTGCAGCTTTCTTAGCGAAAAAAAAAATTTCAGGTTTTGAAATTTTTAGAATTTAAAAAAAAAAAATTCAACTCCGGGGCTTAAAAATTGGCCAAAACCGGTATCGGCGAGACCCGGAGCTAGGTACCTGAAATTTGTTGTGATAATCGCAGGTTCCTTGTCATAGTCTAGGAGGCCCGAATGATACTTTCTGAAGCTTTCTTAGCGAAAAAAAAAAATTTCAATTTTTGAAATTTTTTAGAATTTTTGAAAAAAAATCAACTCCGGGGCTTAAAAATTGGCCAAAACCGGTATCGGCGAGACCCGGAGCTAGGTACCTGAAATTTGTTGTGATAATCGCAGGTTCCTTGTCATAGTCTAGGAGGCCCGAATGATACTTTCTGAAGCTTTCTTAGCGAAAAAAAAAAAAATCAATTTTTGAAATTTTTTAGAATTTTTGAAAAAAAATCAACTCCGGGGCTTAAAAATTGGCCAAAACCGGTATCGGCGAGACCCGGAGCTAGGTACCTGAAATTTTTTGTGATAATCGCAGGTTCCTTGTCATAGTCTAGGAGGCCCGAATGATACTTTCTGAAGCTTTCTGAACGAAAAAAAAAAATTTTCAATTTTTGAAATTTTTTAGAATTTTTGAAAAAAATTCAACTCCGGGGCTTAAAAATTGGCCAAAACCGGTATCGGCGAGACCCGGAGCTAGGTACCTGAAATTTTTTGTGATAATCGCAGGTTCCTTGTCATAGTCTAGGAGGCCCGAATGATACTTTCTGAAGCTTTCTGAGCGAAAAAAAAAAATTTTCAATTTTTGAAATTTTTTTGAATTTTTGAAAAAAAAATTCAACTCCGGGGCTTAAACATTGGCCAAAACCGGTATCGGCGAGACCCGGAGCTAGGTACCTGAAATTTTTTGTGATAATCGCAGGTTCCTTGTCATAGTCTAGGAGGCCCGAATGATACTTTCTGAAGCTTTTTGAGCGAAAAAAAAATTTAAATTTTTGAAATTGTTTAGAATTTTTGAAAAAAATTCAACTCCGGGGCTTAAAAATTGGCCAAAACCGGTATCGGAGAGACCCGGAGCTAGGTACCTGAAATTTGTTGTGATAACCGCAGGTTCCTTGTCATAGTCTAGGAGGGCCGAATGATACTTTCTGAAGCTTTCTTAGTGAAAAAAAAAATGTCAATTTTCGAAATTTTTTAGAATTTTTGAAAAAAATTCAACTCCGGGGCTTAAAAATTGGCCAAAACCGGTATCGGCGAGACCCGGAGCTAGGTACCTGAAATTTGTTGTGATAATCGCAGGTTCCTTGTCATAGTCTAGGAGGCCCGAATGATACTTTCTGAAGCTTTCTGAGCGAAAAAAAAATTTTCAATTTTTGAAATTTTTTAGAATTTTTGAAAAAAATTCAACTCCGGGGCTTAAAAATTGGCCAAAACCGGTATCGGCGAGACCCGGAGCTAGGAACCTGAAATTTGTTGTGATAATCGCAGGTTCCTTGTCATAGTCTAGGAGGCCCGAATGATACTTTCTGAAGCTTTCTTAGCGAAGAAAAATTTTTTTAATTTTTGAAATTTTTTAGAATTTTTGAAAAAAATTCAACTCCGGGGCTTAAAAATTGGCCAAAACCGGTATCGGCGAGACCCGGAGCTAGGAACCTGAAATTTGTTGTGATAATCGCAGGTTCCTTGTCATAGTCTAGGAGGCCCAAATGATACTTTCTGAAGCTTTCTTAGTGAAAAAAAAAAATGTCAATTTTTGAAATTTTTTAGAATTTTTGAAAAAAATTCAACTCCGGGGCTTAAAAATTGGCCAAAACCGGTATCGGCGAGACCCGGAGCTAGGTACCTGAAATTTGTTGTGATAATCGCAGGTTCCTTGTCATAGTCTAGGAGGCCCGAATGATACTTTCTAAAGCTTTCTTAGCGAAGAAAAAAATTTTCAATTTTTGAAATTTTTTAGAATTTTTGAAAAAAAAATTCAACTCCGGGGCTTAAAAATTGGCCAAAACCGGTATCGGCGAGATCCGGAGCTAGGTACCTGAAATTTTTTGTGATAATCGCAGGTTCCTTGTCATAGTCTAGGAGGCCCGAATGATACTTCTGAAGCTTTCTGAGCGAAAAAAAAAATTTTCAATTTTTGAAATTTTTTAGAATTTTTGAAAAAAATTCAACTCCGGGGCTTAAAAATTGGCCAAAACCGGTATCGGCGAGACCCGGAGCTAGGAACCTGAAATTTTTTGTGATAATCGCAGGTTCCTTGTCATAGTCTAGGAGGCCCGAATGATACTTTCTGAAGCTTTCTTAGCGAAAAAAAAAATGTCAATTTTTGAAATTTTTTAGAATTTTTGAAAAAAATTCAACTCCGGGGCTTAAAAATTGGCCAAAACCGGTATCGGCGAGACCCGGAGCTAGGTACCTGAAATTTTTTGTGATAATCGCAGGTTCCTTGTCATAATCTAGGAGGCCCGAATGATACTTTCTGAAGCTTTCTGAGCGAAAAAAAAAATGTCAATTTTTGAAATTTTTTAGAATTTTTGAAAAAAATTCAACTCCGGGGCTTAAAAATTGGCCAAAACCGGTATCGGCGAGACCCGGAGCTAGGTACCTGAAATTTTTTTGTGATAATCGCAGGTTCCTTGTCATAGTCTAGGAGGCCCGAATGATACTTTCTGAAGCTTTCTGAGCGAAAAAAAAAATTTTGAATTTTTGAAATTTTTTTGAATTTTTGAAAAAAAAATTCATCTCCGGGGCTTAAATATTGGCCAAAACCGGTATCGGCGAGACCCGGAGCTAGGTACCTGAAATTTGTTGTGATAATCGCAGGTTCCTTGTCATAGTCTAGGAGGCCCGAATGATACTTTCTGAAGCTTTCTTAGCGAAAAAAAAAATGTCAATTTTTGAAATTTTTTAGAATTTTTGAAAAAAATTCAACTCCGGGGCTTAAAAATTGGCCAAAACCGGTATCGGCGAGACCCGGAGCTAGGTACCTGAAATTTTTTGTGATAATCGCAGGTTCCTTGTCATAGTCTAGGAGGCCCGAATGATACTTTCTGAAGCTTTTTGAGCGAAAAAAAAAATTAAATTTTTGAAATTTTTTAGAATTTTTGAAAAAAATTCAACTCCGGGGCTTAAAAATTGGCCAAAACCGGTATCGGCGAGACCCGGAGCTAGGTACCTGAATTTTTTTGTGATAATCGCAGGTTCCTTGTCAAAGTCTAGGAGGCCCGAATGATACTTCTGAAGCTTTCTGAGCGAAAAAAAAAATTTTCAATTTTTGAAATTTTTTTGAATTTTTGAAAAAAATTCAACTCCGGGGCTTAAAAATTGGCCAAAACCGGTATCGGCGAGACCCGGAGCTAGGAACCTGAAATTTTTTGTGATAATCGCAGGTTCCTTGTAATAGTCTAGGAGGCCCGAATGATACTTTCTGAAGCTTTCTTAGCGAAAAAAAAAATGTCAATTTTTGAAATTTTTTAGAATTTTTAAAAAAAATTCAACTCCGGGGCTTAAAAATTGGCCAAAACCGGTATCGGCGAGACCCGGAGCTAGGTACCTGAAATTTGTTGTGATAATCGCAGGTTCCTTGTCATAGTCTAGGAGGCCCGAATGATACTTTCTGAAGCTTTCTGAGCGAAAAAAAAAATTTTCAATTTTTGAAATTTTTTTGAATTTTTGAAAAAAAAATTCATCTCCGGGGCTTAAACATTGGCCAAAACCGGTATCGGCGAGACCCGGAGCTAGGTACCTGAAATTTTTTGTGATAATCGCAGGTTCCTTGTCATAGTCTAGGAGGCCCGAATGATACTTTCTGAAGCTTTTTGAGCAAAAAAAAAAAATTTAAATTTTTGAAATTGTTTAGAATTTTTGAAAAAAATTCAACTCCGGGGCTTAAAAATTGGCCAAAACCGGTATCGGCGAGACCCGGAGCTAGGTACCTGAATTTTTTGTGATAATCGCAGGTTCCTTGTCATAGTCTAGGAGGCCCGAATGATACTTCTGAAGCTTTCTGAGCGAAAAAAAAAATTTTCAATTTTTGAAATTTTTTAGAATTTTTGAAAAAAATTCAACTCCGGGGCTTAAAAATTGGCCAAAACCGGTATCGGCGAGACCCGGAGCTAGGAACCTGAAATTTGTTGTGATAATCGCAGGTTCCTTGTCATAGTCTAGGAGGCCCGAATGATACTTTCTGAAGCTTTCTTAGCGAAAAAAAAAATGTCAATTTTTGAAATTTTTTAGAATTTTTGAAAAAAATTCAACTCCGGGGCTTAAAAATTGGCCAAAACCGGTATCGGCGAGACCCGGAGCTAGGTACCTGAAATTTTTTGTGATAATCGCAGGTTCCTTGTCATAGTCTAGGAGGCCCGAATGATACTTTCTGAAGCTTTCTTAGCGAAGAAAAAAATTTTCAATTTTTGAAATTTTTTAGAATTTTTGAAAAAAATTCAACTCCGGGGCTTAAAAATTGGCCAAAACCGGTATCGGCGAGACCCGGAGCTAGGTACCTGAAATTTGTTGTGATAATCGCAGGTTCCTTGTCATAGTCTAGGAGGCCCGAATGATACTTTCTGAAGCTTTCTGAGCGAAAAAAAAAATTTTCAATTTTTGAAATTTTTTAGAATTTTTGAAAAAAATTCAACTCCGAGGCTTAAAAATTGGCCAAAACCGGTATCGGCGAGACCCGGAGCTAGGTACCTGAAATTTTTGGTGATAATCGCAGGTTCCTTGTCATAGTCTAGGAGGCCCGAATGATACTTTCTGAAGCTTTCCTAGCGAAAAAAAAATTTTTCAATTTTTGAAATTTTTTAGAATTTTTGAAAAAAATTCAACTCCGGGGCTTAAAAATTGGCCAAAACCGGTATCGGCGAGACCCGGAGCTAGGAACCTGAAATTTTTTGTGATAATCGCAGGTTCCTTGTCATAGTCTAGGAGGCCCGAATGATACTTTCTGAAGCTTTCTTAGCGAAAAAAAAAATGTCAATTTTTGAAATTTTTTAGAATTTTTGAAAAAAATTCAACTCCGGGGCTTAAAAATTGGCCAAAACCGGTATCGGCGAGACCCGGAGCTAGGTACCTGAAATTTTTTGTGATAATCGCAGGTTCCTTGTCATAGTCTAGGAGGCCCGAATGATACTTTCTGAAGCTTTCTGAGCGAAAAAAAAAATGTCAATTTTTGAAATTTTTTAGAATTTTTGAAAAAAATTCAACTCCGGGGCTTAAAAATTGGCCAAAACCGGTATCGGCGAGACCCGGAGCTAGGTACCTGAAATTTTTTTGTGATAATCGCAGGTTCCTTGTCATAGTCTAGGAGGCCCGAATGATACTTTCTGAAGCTTTCTGAGCGAAAAAAAAAATTTTGAATTTTTGAAATTTTTTTGAATTTTTGAAAAAAAAATTCATCTCCGGGGCTTAAACATTGGCCAAAACCGGTATCGGCGAGACCCGGAGCTAGGTACCTGAAATTTTTTGTGATAATCGCAGGTTCCTTGTCATAGTCTAGGAGGCCCGAATGATACTTTCTGAAGCTTTCTTAGCGAAAAAAAAAATGTCAATTTTTGAAATTTTTTAGAATTTTTGAAAAAAATTCAACTCCGGGGCTTAAAAATTGGCCAAAACCGGTATCGGCGAGACCCGGAGCTAGGTACCTGAAATTTGTTGTGATAATCGCAGGTTCCTTGTCATAGTCTAGGAGGCCCGAATGATACTTTCTGAAGCTTTTTGAGCGAAAAAAAAAATTTAAATTTTTGAAATTGTTTAGAATTTTTGAAAAAAATTCAACTCCGGGGCTTAAAAATTGGCCAAAACCGGTATCGGCGAGACCCGGAGCTAGGTACCTGAATTTTTTTGTGATAATCGCAGGTTCCTTGTCAAAGTCTAGGAGGCCCGAATGATACTTCTGAAGCTTTCTGAGCGAAAAAAAAAATTTTCAATTTTTGAAATTTTTTAGAATTTTTGAAAAAAATTCAACTCCGGGGCTTAAAAATTGGCCAAAACCGGTATCGGCGAGACCCGGAGCTAGGAACCTGAAATTTTTTGTGATAATCGCAGGTTCCTTGTCATAGTCTAGGAGGCCCGAATGATACTTTCTGAAGCTTTCTTAGCGAAAAAAAAAATGTCAATTTTTGAAATTTTTTAGAATTTTTGAAAAAAATTCAACTCCGGGGCTTAAAAATTGGCCAAAACCGGTATCGGCGAGACCCGGAGCTAGGTACCTGAAATTTTTTGTGATAATCGCAGGTTCCTTGTCATAGTCTAGGAGGCCCGAATGATACTTTCTGAAGCTTTCTGAGCGAAAAAAAAAATTTTCAATTTTTGAAATTTTTTTGAATTTTTGAAAAAAAAATTCATCTCCGGGGCTTAAACATTGGCCAAAACCGGTATCGGCGAGACCCGGAGCTAGGTACCTGAATTTTTTTGTGATAATCGCAGGTTCCTTGTCATAGTCTAGGAGGCCCGAATGATACTTTCTGAAGCTTTCTTAGCGAAAAAAAAAATGTCAATTTTTGAAATTTTTTAGAATTTTTGAAAAAAATTCAACTCCGGGGCTTAAAAATTGGCCAAAACCGGTATCGGCGAGACCCGGAGCTAGGTACCTGAAATTTTTTGTGATAATCGCAGGTTCCTTGTCATAGTCTAGGAGGCCCGAATGATACTTTCTGAAGCTTTTTGAGCGAAAAAAAAAAATTAAATTTTTGAAATTTTTTAGAATTTTTGAAAAAAATTCAACTCCGGGGCTTAAAAATTGGCCAAAACCGGTATCGGCGAGACCCGGAGCTAGGTACCTGAATTTTTTTGTGATAATCGCAGGTTCCTTGTCAAAGTCTAGGAGGCCCGAATGATACTTCTGAAGCTTTCTGAGCGAAAAAAAAAATTTTCAATTTTTGAAATTTTTTTGAATTTTTGAAAAAAATTCAACTCCGGGGCTTAAAAATTGGCCAAAACCGGTATCGGCGAGACCCGGAGCTAGGTACCTGAAATTTGTTGTGATAATCGCAGGTTCCTTGTCATAGTCTAGGAGGCCCGAATGATACTTTCTGAAGCTTTCTTAGCGAAAAAAAAAATGTCAATTTTTGAAATTTTTTAGAATTTTTGAAAAAAATTCAACTCCGGGGCTTAAAAATTGGCCAAAACCGGTATCGGCGAGACCCGGAGCTAGGTACCTGAAATTTTTTGTGATAATCGCAGGTTCCTTGTCATAGTCTAGGAGGCCCGAATGATACTTTCTGAAGCTTTCTGAGCGAAAAAAAAAATTTTCAATTTTTGAAATTTTTTTGAATTTTTGAAAAAAAAATTCATCTCCGGGGCTTAAAAATTGGCCAAAACCGGTATCGGCGAGACCCGGAGCTAGGTACCTGAATTTTTTTGTGATAATCGCAGGTTCCTTGTCATAGTCTAGGAGGCCCGAATGATACTTCTGAAGCTTTTTGAGCGAAAAAAAAAATTTTCAATTTTTGAAATTGTTTAGAATTTTTGAAAAAAATTCAACTCCGGGGCTTAAAAATTGGCCAAAACCGGTATCGGCGAGACCCGGAGCTAGGAACCTGAAATTTTTTGTGATAATCGCAGGTTCCTTGTCATAGTCTAGGAGGCCCGAATGATACTTTCTGAAGCTTTCTTAGCGAAAAAAAAAATGTCAATTTTTGAAATTTTTTAGAATTTTTGAAAAAAATTCAACTCCGGGGCTTAAAAATTGGCCAAAACCGGTATCGGCGAGACCCGGAGCTAGGTACCTGAAATTTTTTGTGATAATCGCAGGTTCCTTGTCATAGTCTAGGAGGCCCGAATGATACTTTCTGAAGCTTTCTTAGCGAAAAAAAAATTTTCAATTTTTGAAATTTTTTAGAATTTTTGAAAAAAATTCAACTCCGGGGCTTAAAAATTGGCCAAAACCGGTATCGGCGAGACCCGGAGCTAGGTACCTGAAATTTTTTGTGATAATCGCAGGTTCCTTGTCATAGTCTAGGAGGCCCGAATGATACTTTCTGAAGCTTTCTGAGCGAAAAAAAAAATGTCAATTTTTGAAATTTTTTAGAATTTTTGAAAAAAATTCAACTCCGAGGCTTAAAAATTGGCCAAAACCGGTATCGGCGAGACCCGGAGCTAGGTACCTGAAATTTTTGGTGATAATCGCAGGTTCCTTGTCATAGTCTAGGAGGCCCGAATGATACTTTCTGAAGCTTTCCTAGCGAAAAAAAAATTTTTCAATTTTTGAAATTTTTTAGAATTTTTGAAAAAAATTCAACTCCGGGGCTTAAAAATTGGCCAAAACCGGTATCGGCGAGACCCGGAGCTAGGAACCTGAAATTTTTTGTGATAATCGCAGGTTCCTTGTCATAGTCTAGGAGGCCCGAATGATACTTTCTGAAGCTTTCTTAGCGAAAAAAAAAATGTCAATTTTTGAAATTTTTTAGAATTTTTTAAAAAAATTCAACTCCGGGGCTTAAAAATTGGCCAAAACCGGTATCGGCGAGACCCGGAGCTAGGTACCTGAAATTTTTTGTGATAATCGCAGGTTCCTTGTCATAGTCTAGGAGGCCCGAATGATACTTTCTGAAGCTTTCTGAGCGAAAAAAAAAATGTCAATTTTTGAAATTTTTTAGAATTTTTGAAAAAAATTCAACTCCGGGGCTTAAAAATTGGCCAAAACCGGTATCGGCGAGACCCGGAGCTAGGTACCTGAAATTTGTTGTGATAATCGCAGGTTCCTTGTCATAGTCTAGGAGGCCCGAATGATACTTTCTGAAGCTTTCTGAGCGAAAAAAAAAATTTTCAATTTTTGAAATTTTTTTGAATTTTTGAAAAAAAAATTCAACTCCGGGGCTTAAACATTGGCCAAAACCGGTATCGGCGAGACCCGGAGCTAGGTACCTGAAATTTTTTGTGATAATCGCAGGTTCCTTGTCATAGTCTAGGAGGCCCGAATGATACTTTCTGAAGCTTTCTTAGCGAAAAAAAAAATGTCAATTTTTGACATTTTTTAGAATTTTTGAAAAAAATTCAACTCCGGGGCTTAAAAATTGGCCAAAACCGGTATCGGCGAGACCCGGAGCTAGGTACCTGAAATTTTTTGTGATAATCGCAGGTTCCTTGTCATAGTCTAGGAGGCCCGAATGATACTTTCTGAAGCTTTTTGAGCGAAAAAAAAAATTTAAATTTTTGAAATTGTTTAGAATTTTTGAAAAAAATTCAACTCCGGGGCTTAAAAATTGGCCAAAACCGGTATCGGCGAGACCCGGAGCTAGGTACCTGAATTTTTTTGTGATAATCGCAGGTTCCTTGTCAAAGTCTAGGAGGCCCGAATGATACTTCTGAAACTTTCTGAGCGAAAAAAAAAATTTTCAATTTTTGAAATTTTTTAGAATTTTTGAAAAAAATTCAACTCCGGGGCTTAAAAATTGGCCAAAACCGGTATCGGCGAGACCCGGAGCTAGAAACCTGAAATTTTTTGTGATAATCGCAGGTTCCTTGTCATAGTCTAGGAGGCCCGAATGATACTTTCTGAAGCTTTCTTAGCGAAAAAAAAAATGTCAATTTTTGAAATTTTTTAGAATTTTTGAAAAAAATTCAACTCCGGGGCTTAAAAATTGGCCAAAACCGGTATCGGCGAGACCCGGAGCTAGGTACCTGAAATTTTTTGTGATAATCGCAGGTTCCTTGTCATAGTCTAGGAGGCCCGAATGATACTTTCTGAAGCTTTCTGAGCGAAAAAAAAAATTTTCAATTTTTGAAATTTTTTTGAATTTTTGAAAAAAAAATTCATCTCCGGGGCTTAAACATTGGCCAAAACCGGTATCGGCGAGACCCGGAGCTAGGTACCTGAAATTTTTTGTGATAATCGCAGGTTCCTTGTCATAGTCTAGGAGGCCCGAATGATACTTTCTGAAGCTTTCTTAGCGAAAAAAAAATTTTCAATTTTTGAAATTTTTTAGAATTTTTGAAAAAAATTCAACTCCGGGGCTTAAAAATTGGCCAAAACCGGTATCGGCGAGACCCGGAGCTAGGTACCTGAAATTTTTTGTGATAATCGCAGGTTCCTTGTCATAGTCTAGGAGGCCCGAATGATACTTCTGAAGCTTTCTGAGCGAAAAAAAAAATTTTCAATTTTTGAAATTTTTTAGAATTTTTGAAAAAAATTCAACTCCGGGGCTTAAAAATTGGCCAAAACCGGTATCGGCGAGACCCGGAGCTAGGAACCTGAAATTTTTTGTGATAATCGCAGGTTCCTTGTCATAGTCTAGGAGGCCCGAATGATACTTTCTGAAGCTTTCTTAGCGAAAAAAAAAATGTCAATTTTTGAAATTTTTTAGAATTTTTGAAAAAAATTCAACTCCGGGGCTTAAACATTGGCCAAAACCGGTATCGGCGAGACCCGGAGCTAGGTACCTGAAATTTTTTGTGATAATCGCAGGTTCCTTGTCATAGTCTAGGAGGCCCGAATGATACTTTCTGAAGCTTTCTTAGCGAAAAAAAAATTTTCAATTTTTGAAATTTTTTAGAATTTTTGAAAAAAATTCAACTCCGGGGCTTAAAAATTGGCCAAAACCGGTATCGGCGAGACCCGGAGCTAGGTACCTGAAATTTGTTGTGATAATCGCAGGTTCCTTGTCATAGTCTAGGAGGCCCGAATGATACTTTCTGAAGCTTTCCAAGCGAAAAAAAAATTTTTCAATTTTTGAAATTTTTTAGAATTTTTGAAAAAAATTCAACTCCGAGGCTTAAAAATTGGCCAAAACCGGTATCGGCGAGACCCGGAGCTAGGTACCTGAAATTTTTGGTGATAATCGCAGGTTCCTTGTCATAGTCTAGGAGGCCCGAATGATACTTTCTGAAGCTTTCTTAGCGAAAAAAAAAATGTCAATTTTTGAAATTTTTTAGAATTTTTGAAAAAAATTCAACTCCGGGGCTTAAAAATTGGCCAAAACCGGTATCGGCGAGACCCGGAGCTAGGTACCTGAAATTTTTTGTGATAATCGCAGGTTCCTTGTAATAGTCTAGGAGGCCCGAATGATACTTTCTAAAGCTTTCTTAGCGAAGAAAAATTTTTTCAATTTTTGAAATTTTTTAGAATTTTTGAAAAAAAAATTCAACTCCGGGGCTTAAAAATTGGCCAAAACCGGTATCGACGAGATCCGGAGCTAGGTACCTGAAATTTTTTGTGATAATCGCAGGTTCCTTGTCATAGTCTAGGAGGCCCGAATGATACTTCTGAAGCTTTCTGAGCGAAAAAAAAAAATTTCAATTTTTGAAATTGTTTAGAATTTTTGAAAAAAATTCAACTCCGGGGCTTAAAAATTGGCCAAAACCGGTATCGGCGAGACCCGGAGCTAGGAACCTGAAATTTTTTGTGATAATCGCAGGTTCCTTGTCATAGTCTAGGAGGCCCGAATGATACTTTCTGAAGCTTTCTTAGCGAAAAAAAAAATGTCAATTTTTGAAATTTTTTAGAATTTTTGAAAAAAATTCAACTCCGGGGCTTAAAAATTGGCCAAAACCGGTATCGGCGAGACCCGGAGCTAGGTACCTGAAATTTTTTGTGATAATCGCAGGTTCCTTGTCATAGTCTAGGAGGCCCGAATGATACTTTCTGAAGCTTTCTTAGCGAAAAAAAAAATGTCAATTTTTGAAATTTTTTAGAATTTTTGAAAAAAATTCAACTCCGGGGCTTAAAAATTGGCCAAAACCGGTGTCGGCGAGACCCGGAGCTAGGTACCTGAATTTTTTTGTGATAATCGCAGGTTCCTTGTCATAGTCTAGGAGGCCCGAATGATACTTCTGAAGCTTTCTGAGCGAAAAAAAAAATTTTCAATTTTCGAAATTTTTTAGAATTTTTGAAAAAAATTCAACTCCGGGGCTTAAAAATTGGCCAAAACCGGTATCGGCGAGACCCGGAGCTAGGAATCTGAAATTTTTTGTGATAATCGCAGGTTCCTTGTCATAGTCTAGGAGGCCCGAATGATACTTTCTGAAGCTTTCTTAGCGAAAAAAAAATTTTTCAATTTTTGAAATTTTTTAGAATTTTTGAAAAAAATTCAACTCCGAGGCTTAAAAATTGGCCAAAACCGGTATCGGCGAGACCCGGAGCTAGGTACCTGAAATTTTTTGTGATAATCGCAGGTTCCTTGTCATAGTCTAGGAGGCCCGAATGATACTTTCTAAAGCTTTCTTAGCGAAGAAAAATTCTTTCAATTTTTGAAATTTTTTAGAATTTTTGAAAAAAAAATTCAACTCCGGGGCTTAAAAATTGGCCAAAACCGGTATCGGCGAGATCCGGAGCTAGGTACCTGAAATTTTTTGTGATAATCGCAGGTTCCTTGTCATAGTCTAGGAGGCCCGAATGATACTTCTGAAGCTTTCTTAGCGAAAAAAAAAATTTTCAATTTTTGAAATTTTTTAGAATTTTTGAAAAAAATTCAACTCCGGGGCTTAAAAATTGGCCAAAACCGGTATCGGCGAGACCCGGAGCTAGGAACCTGAAATTTTTTGTGATAATCGCAGGTTCCTTGTCATAGTCTAGGAGGCCCGAATGATACTTTCTGAAGCTTTCTTAGCGAAAAAAAAAATGTCAATTTTTGAAATTTTTCAGAATTTTTGAAAAAAATTCAACTCCGGGGCTTAAAAATTGGCCAAAACCGGTATCGGCGAGACCCGGAGCTAGGTACCTGAAATTTTTTGTGATAATCGCAGGTTCCTTGTCATAGTCTAGGAGGCCCGAATGATACTTTCTGAAGCTTTGTTAGCGAAAAAAAAAATGTCAATTTTTGAAATTTTTTAGAATTTTTGAAAAAAATTCAACTCCGGGGCTTAAAAATTGGCCAAAACCGGTATCGGCGAGACCCGGAGCTAGGTACCTGAAATTTGTTGTGATAATCGCAGGTTCCTTGTCATAGTCTAGGAGGCCCGAATGATACTTTCTGAAGCTTTCTGAGCGAAAAAAAAAATTTTCAATTTTTGAAATTTTTTTGAATTTTTGAAAAAAAAATTCATCTCCGGGGCTTAAACATTGGCCAAAACCGGTATCGGCGAGACCCGGAGCTAGGTACCTGAAATTTTTTGTGATAATCGCAGGTTCCTTGTCATAGTCTAGGAGGCCCGAATGATACTTTCTGAAGCTTTCTGAGCGAAAAAAAAAATTTTCAATTTTTGAAATTTTTTTGAATTTTTGAAAAAAAAATTCATCTCCGGGGCTTAAACATTGGCCAAAACCGGTATCGGCGAGACCCGGAGCTAGGTACCTGAAATTTTTTGTGATAATCGCAGGTTCCTTGTCATAGTCTAGGAGGCCCGAATGATACTTTCTGAAGCTTTTTGAGCGAAAAAAAAATTTCAAGTTTAGAATTTTTGAAACAAATTCAACTCCGGGGCTTAAAAATTGGCCAAAACCGGTATCGGCGAGACCCGGAGCTAGGTACCTGAATTTTTTTGTGATAATCGCAGGTTCCTTGTCATAGTCTAGGAGGCCCGAATGATACTTCTGAAGCTTTCTGAGCGAAAAAAAAAATTTTCAATTTTTGAAATTTTTTAGAATTTTTGAAAAAAATTCAACTCCGGGGCTTAAAAATTGGCCAAAACCGGTATCGGCGAGACCCGGAGCTAGGAACCTGAAATTTTTTGTGATAATCGCAGGTTCCTTGTCATAGTCTAGGAGGCCCGAATGATACTTTCTGAAGCTTTCTTAGCGAAAAAAAAAATGTCAATTTTTGAAATTTTTTAGAATTTTTGAAAAAAAATCAACTCCGGGGCTTAAAAATTGGCCAAAACCGGTATCGGCGAGACCCGGAGCTAGGTACCTGAAATTTTTTGTGATAATCGCAGGTTCCTTGTCATAGTCTAGGAGGCCCGAATGATACTTTCTGAAGCTTTCTGAGCGAAAAAAAAAATTTTCAATTTTTGAAATTTTTTTGAATTTTTGAAAAAAAAATTCATCTCCGGGGCTTAAACATTGGCCAAAACCGGTATCGGCGAGACCCGGAGCTAGGTACCTGAAATTTTTTGTGATAATCGCAGGTTCCTTGTCATAGTCTAGGAGGCCCGAATGATACTTTCTGAAGCTTTTTGAGCGAAAAAAAAAATTTAAATTTTTGAAATTGTTTAGAATTTTTGAAAAAAAATTCAACTCCGGGGCTTAAAAATTGGCCAAAACCGGTATCGGCGAGACCCGGAGCTAGGTACCTGAAATTTTTTGTGATAATCGCAGGTTCCTTGTCATAGTCTAGGAGGCCCGAATGATACTTCTGAAGCTTTCTGAGCGAAAAAAAAAATTTTCAATTTTTGAAATTTTTTAGAATTTTTGAAAAAAAATTCAACTCCGGGGCTTAAAAATTGGCCAAAACCGGTATCGGCGAGACCCGGAGCTAGGAACCTGAAATTTGTTGTGATAATCGCAGGTTCCTTGTCATAGTCTAGGAGGCCCGAATGATACTTTCTGAAGCTTTCTGAGCGAAAAAAAAAATTTTCAATTTTTGAAATTTTTTAGAATTTTTGAAAAAAATTCAACTCCGGGGCTTAAAAATTGGCCAAAACCGGTATCGGCGAGACCCGGAGCTAGGAACCTGAAATTTTTTTGGAATAATCGCAGGTTCCTTGTCATAGTCTAGGAGGCCCGAATGATACTTTCTGAAGCTTTCTTAGCGAAAAAAAAATGTCAATTTTTGAAATTGTTTAGAATTTTTGAAAAAAATTCAACTCCGGGGCTTAAAAATTGGCCAAAACCGGTATCGGCGAGACCCGGAGCTAGGTACCTGAAATTTGTTGTGATAATCGCAGGTTCCTTGTCATAGTCTAGGAGGCCCGAATGATACTTTCTGAAGCTTTCTTAGCGAAAAAAAAAATGTCAATTTTTGAAATTTTTTAGAATTTTTGAAAAAAATTCAACTCCGGGGCTTAAAAATTGGCCAAAACCGGTATCGGCGAGACCCGGAGCTAGGTACCTGAAATTTTTTGTGATAATCGCAGGTTCCTTGTCATAGTCTAGGAGGCCCGAATGATACTTTCTGAAGCTTTCTTAGCGAAAAAAAAAATGTCAATTTTTGAAATTTTTTAGAATTTTTGAAAAAAATTCAACTCCGGGGCTTAAAAATTGGCCAAAACCGGTATCGGCGAGACCCGGAGCTAGGTACCTGAAATTTTTTGTGATAATCGCAGGTTCCTTGTCATAGTCTAGGAGGCCCGAATGATACTTTCTGAAGCTTTCTGAGCGAAAAAAAAAATTTTCAATTTTTGAAATTTTTTTGAATTTTTGAAAAAAAAATTCATCTCCGGGGCTTAAACATTGGCCAAAACCGGTATCGGCGAGACCCGGAGCTAGGTACCTGAAATTTGTTGTGATAATCGCAGGTTCCTTGTCATAGTCTAGGAGGCCCGAATGATACTTTCTGAAGCTTTCTTAGCGAAAAAAAAAATGTCAATTTTTGAAATTTTTTAGAATTTTTGAAAAAAATTCAACTCCGGGGCTTAAAAATTGGCCAAAACCGGTATCGGCGAGACCCGGAGCTAGGTACCTGAAATTTTTTGTGATAATCGCAGGTTCCTTGTCATAGTCTAGGAGGCCCGAATGATACTTTCTAAAGCTTTCTTAGCGAAGAAAAATTTTTTCAATTTTTGAAATTTTTTAGAATTTTTGAAAAAAAAATTCAACTCCGGGGCTTAAAAATTGGCCAAAACCGGTATCGGCGAGATCCGGAGCTAGGTACCTGAAATTTTTTGTGATAATCGCAGGTTCCTTGTCATAGTCTAGGAGGCCCGAATGATACTTCTGAAGCTTTCAGAGCGAAAAAAAAAAAATTTTCAATTTTTGAAATTTTTTAGAATTTTTGAAAAAAATTCAACTCCGGGGCTTAAAAATTGGCCAAAACCGGTATCGGCGAGACCCGGAGCTAGGAACCTGAAATTTTTTGTGATAATCGCAGGTTCCTTGTCATAGTCTAGGAGGCCCGAATGATACTTTCTGAAGCTTTCTTAGCGAAAAAAAAAATGTCAATTTTTGAAATTTTTTAGAATTTTTGAAAAAAATTCAACTCCGGGGCTTAAAAATTGGCCAAAACCGGTATCGGCGAGACCCGGAGCTAGGTACCTGAAATTTGTTGTGATAATCGCAGGTTCCTTGTCATAGTCTAGGAGGCCCGAATGATACTTTCTGAAGCTTTCTTAGCGAAAAAAAAAATGTCAATTTTTGAAATTTTTTAGAATTTTTGAAAAAAATTCAACTCCGGGGCTTAAAAATTGGCCAAAACCGGTATCGGCGAGACCCGGAGCTAGGTACCTGAAATTTTTTGTGATAATCGCAGGTTCCTTGTCATAGTCTAGGAGGCCCGAATGATACTTTCTGAAGCTTTCCTAGCGAAAAAAAAATTTTCAATTTTTGAAATTTTTTAGAATTTTTGAAAAAAATTCAACTCCGGGGCTTAAAAATTGGCCAAAACCGGTATCGGCGAGACCCGGAGCTAGGAACCTGAAATTTGTTGTGATAATCGCAGGTTCCTTGTCATAGTCTAGGAGGCCCGAATGATGCTTTCTGAAGCTTTCTTAGCGAAAAAAAATTTCTTCAATTTTTGAAATTTTTTAGAATTTTTGAAAAAAATTCAACTCCGGGGCTTAAAAATTGGCCAAAACCAGTATCGGCGAGATCCGGAGCTAGGTACCTGAAATTTTTTGTGATAATCGCAGGTTCCTTGTCATAGTCTAGGAGGCCCGAATGATACTTTCTGAAGCTTTCTTAGTGAAAAAAAAAATTTCAATTTTCGAAATTTTTTAGAATTTTTGAAAAAAATTCAACTCCGGGGCTTAAAAATTGGCCAAAACCGGTATCGGCGAGACCCGGAGCTAGGTACCTGAAATTTTTTGTGATAATCGCAGGTTCCTTGTCATAGTCTAGGAGGCGCGAATGATACTTTCTGAAGCTTTCTTAGCGAAAAAAAAATTTTCAATTTTTGAAATTTTTTAGAATTTTTGAAAAAAATTCAACTCCGGGGCTTAAAAATTGGCCAAAACCGGTATCGGCGAGACCCAGAGCTAGGAACCTGAAATTTGTTGTGATAATCGCAGGTTCCTTGTCATAGTCTAGGAGGCCCGAATGATACTTTCTGAAGCTTTCTTAGCGAAGAAAAATTTTTTTAATTTTTGAAATTTTTTAGAATTTTTGAAAAAAATTCAACTCCGGGGCTTAAAAATTGGCCAAAACCGGTATCGGCGAGACCCGGAGCTAGGAACCTGAAATTTGTTGTGATAATCGCAGGTTCCTTGTCATAGTCTAGGAGGCCCGAATGATACTTTCTGAAGCTTTCTTAGTGAAAAAAAAAATGTCAATTTTTGAAATTTTTTAGAATTTTTGAAAAAAATTCAACTCCGGGGCTTAAAAATTGGCCAAAACCGGTATCGGCGAGACCCGGAGCTAGGTACCTGAAATTTTTTGTGATAATCGCAGGTTCCTTGTCATAGTCTAGGAGGCCCGAATGATACTTTCTGAAGCTTTCTGAGCGAAAAAAAAAATTTTCAATTTTTGAAATTTTTTAGAATTTTTGAAAAAAATTCAACTCCGGGGCTTAAAAATTGGCCAAAACCGGTATCGGCGAGACCCGGAGCTAGGTACCTGAAATTTGTTGTGATAATCGCAGGTTCCTTGTCATAGTCTAGGAGGCCCGAATGATACTTTCTGAAGCTTTCTGAGCGAAAAAAAAAATTTTCAATTTTTGAAATTTTTTAGAATTTTTGAAAAAAAAATTCATCTCCGGGGCTTAAACATTGGCCAAAACCGGTATCGGCGAGACCCGGAGCTAGGTACCTGAAATTTTTTGTGATAATCGCAGGTTCCTTGTCATAGTCTAGGAGGCCCGAATGATACTTTCTGAAGCTTTCTTAGCGAAAAAAAAAATGTCAATTTTTGAAATTTTTTAGAATTTTTGAAAAAAATTCAACTCCGGGGCTTAAAAATTGGCCAAAACCGGTATCGGCGAGACCCGGAGCTAGGTACCTGAAATTTTTTGTGATGATCGCAGGTTCCTTGTCATAGTCTAGGAGGCCCGAATGATACTTTCTAAAGCTTTCTTAGCGAAGAAATTTTTTTTCAATTTTTGAAATTTTTTAGAATTTTTGAAAAAAAAATTCAACTCCGGGGCTTAAAAATTGGCCAAAACCGGTATCGGCGAGATCCGGAGCTAGGTACCTGAAATTTTTTGTGATAATCGCAGGTTCCTTGTCATAGTCTAGGAGGCCCGAATGATACTTCTGAAGCTTTCTGAGCGAAAAAAAAAATTTTCAATTTTTGAAATTTTTTAGAATTTTTGAAAAAAATTCAACTCCGGGGCTTAAAAATTGGCCAAAACCGGTATCGGCGAGACCCGGAGCTAGGAACCTGAAATTTTTTGTGATAATCGCAGGTTCCTTGTCATAGTCTAGGAGGCCCGAATGATACTTTCTGAAGCTTTCTTAGCGAAAAAAAAAATGTCAATTTTTGAAATTTTTTAGAATTTTTGAAAAAAATTCAACTCCGGGGCTTAAAAATTGGCCAAAACCGGTATCGGCGAGACCCGGAGCTAGGTACCTGAAATTTGTTGTGATAATCGCAGGTTCCTTGTCATAGTCTAGGAGGCCCGAATGATACATTCTGAAGCTTTCTTAGCGAAAAAAAAAATGTCAATTTTTGAAATTTTTTAGAATTTTTGAAAAAAAATCAACTCCGGGGCTTAAAAATTGGCCAAAACCGGTATCGACGAGACCCGGAGCTAGGTACCTGAAATTTTTTGTGATAATCGCAGGTTCCTTGTCATAGTCTAGGAGGCCCGAATGATACTTTCTGAAGCTTTCTTAGCGAAAACAAAATTTTCAATTTTTGAAATTTTTTAGAATTTTTGAAAAAAATTCAACTCCGGGGCTTAAAAATTGGCCAAAACCGGTATCGGCGAGACCCGGAGCTAGGAACCTGAAATTTGTTGTGATAATCGCAGGTTCCTTGTCATAGTCTAGGAGGCCCGAATGATGCTTTCTGAAGCTTTCTTAGCGAAAAAAAATTTTTTCAATTTTTGAAATTTTTTAGAATTTTTGAAAAAAATTCAACTCCGGGGCTTAAAAATTGGCCAAAACCAGTATCGGCGAGACCCGGAGCTAGGTACCTGAATTTTTTTGTGATAATCGCAGGTTCCTTGTCATAGTCTAGGAGGCCCGAATGATACTTTCTGAAGCTTACTTAACGAAAAAAAAAAAATTTCAATTTTTGAAATTTTTTAGAATTTTTGAAAAAAAAAATTCAACTCCGGGGCTTAAAAATTGGCCAAAACCGGTATCGGCGAGACCCGGAGCTAGGTACCTGAAATTTTTTGTGATAATCGCAGGTTCCTTGTCATAGTCTAGGAGGCCCGAATGATACTTTCTGAAGCTTTCTTAGCGAAAAACAAATTTTCAATTTTTGAAATTTTTTAGAATTTTTGAAAAAAATTCAACTCCGGGGCTTAAAAATTGGCCAAAACCGTTATCGGCGAGACCCGGAGCTAGGTACCTGAAATTTTTTGTGAAAATCGCAGGTTCCTTGTCATAGTCTAGGAGGCCCGAATGATACTTTCTGAAGCTTTCTTAGCGAAAAAAAAATGTCAATTTTTGAAATTTTTTAGAATTTTTGAAAAAAATTCAACTCCGGGGCTTAAAAATTGGCCAAAACCGGTATCGGCGAGACCCGGAGCTAGGTACCTGAAATTTGTTGTGATAATCGCAGGTTCCTTGTCATAGTCTAGGAGGCCCGAATGATACTTTCTGAAGCTTTCCTAGCGAAAAAAAAATTTTTCAATTTTTGAAATTTTTTAGAATTTTTGAAAAAAATTCAACTCCGAGGCTTAAAAATTGGCCAAAACCGGTATCGGCGAGACCCGGAGCTAGGTACCTGAAATTTTTTGTGATAATCGCAGGTTCCTTGTCATAGTCTAGGAGGCCCGAATGATACTTTCTGAAGCTTTCTTAGCGAAGAAAAATTTTTTCAATTTTTGAAATTTTTTAGAATTTTTGAAAAAAAAATTCAACTCCGGGGCTTAAAAATTGGCCAAAACCGGTATCGGCGAGATCCGGAGCTAGGTACCTGAAATTTTTTGTGATAATCGCAGGTTCCTTGTCATAGTCTAGGAGGCCCGAATGATACTTTCTGAAGCTTTCTTAGTGAAAAAAAAAATGTCAATTTTCGAAATTTTTTAGAATTTTTGAAAAAAATTCAACTCCGGGGCTTAAAAATTGGCCAAAACCGGTATCGGCGAGACCCGGAGCTAGGAACCTGAAATTTGTTGTGATAATCGCAGGTTCCTTGTCATAGTCTAGGAGGCCCGAATGATACTTTCTGAAGCTTTCTTAGCGAAGAAAAATTTTTTTAATTTTTGAAATTTTTTAGAATTTTTGAAAAAAATTCAACTCCGGGGCTTAAAAATTGGCCAAAACCGGTATCGGCGAGACCCGGAGCTAGGAACCTGAAATTTGTTGTGATAATCGCAGGTTCCTTGTCATAGTCTAGGAGGCCCAAATGATACTTTCTGAAGCTTTCTTAGTGAGAAAAAAAATGTCATTTTTTGAAATTTTTTAGAATTTTTGAAAAAAATTCAACTCCGGGGCTTAAAAATTGGCCAAAACCGGTATCGGCGAGACCCGGAGCTAGGTACCTGAAATTTTTTGTGATAATCGCAGGTTCCTTGTCATAGTCTAGGAGGCCCGAATGATACTTTCTGAAGCTTTCTGAGCGAAAAAAAAAATTTTCAATTTTTGAAATTTTTTAGAATTTTTGAAAAAAATTCAACTCCGGGGCTTAAAAATTGGCCAAAACCGGTATCGGCGAGACCCGGAGCTAGGTACCTGAAATTTTTTGTGATAATCGCAGGTTCCTTGTCATAGTCTAGGAGGCCCGAATGATACTTTCTGAAGCTTTCTTAGTGAAAAAAAAAATGTCAATTTTCGAAATTTTTTAGAATTTTTGGAAAAAATTCAACTCCGGGGCTTAAAAATTGGCCAAAACCGGTATCGGCGAGACCCGGAGCTAGGTACCTGAAATTTTTTGTGATAATCGCAGGTTCCTTGTCATAGTCTAGGAGGCCCGAATGATACTTTCTGAAGCTTTCTGAGCGAAAAAAAAAATTTTCAATTTTTGAAATTTTTTAGAATTTTTGAAAAAAATTCAACTCCGGGGCTTAAAAATTGGCCAAAACCGGTATCGGCGAGACCCGGAGCTAGGAACCTGAAATTTGTTGTGATAATCGCAGGTTCCTTGTCATAGTCTAGGAGGCCCGAATGATACTTTCTGAAGCTTTCTTAGCGAAGAAAAATTTTTTTAATTTTTGAAATTTTTTAGAATTTTTGAAAAAAATTCAACTCCGGGGCTTAAAAATTGGCCAAAACCGGTATCGGCGAGACCCGGAGCTAGGAACCTGAAATTTGTTGTGATAATCGCAGGTTCCTTGTCATAGTCTAGGAGGCCCAAATGATACTTTCTGAAGCTTTCTTAGTGAAAAAAAAAAATGTCATTTTTTGAAATTTTTTAGAATTTTTGAAAAAAATTCAACTCCGGGGCTTAAAAATTGGCCAAAACCGGTATCGGCGAGACCCGGAGCTAGGTACCTGAAATTTTTTGTGATAATCGCAGGTTCCTTGTCATAGTCTAGGAGGCCCGAATAATACTTTCTGCAGCTTTCTTACCGAAAAAAAAAATTTCAGGTTTTGAAATTTTTAGAATTTTTGAAAAAAAAATTCAACTCCGGGGCTTAAAAATTGGCCAAAACCGGTATCGGCGAGACCCGGAGCTAGGTACCTGAAATTTGTTGTGATAATCGCAGGTTCCTTGTCATAGTCTAGGAGGCCCGAATGATACTTTCTGAAGCTTTCTTAGCGAAAAAAAAAAATTTCAATTTTTGAAATTTTTTAGAATTTTTGAAAAAAATTCAACTCCGGGGCTTAAAAATTGGCCAAAACCGGTATCGGCGAGACCCGGAGCTAGGTACCTGAAATTTGTTGTGATAATCGCAGGTTCCTTGTCATAGTCTAGGAGGCCCGAATGATACATTCTGAAGCTTTCTTAGCGAAAAAAAAATTTTCAATTTTTGAAATTTTTTAGAATTTTTGAAAAAAATTCAACTCCGGGGCTTAAAAATTGGCCAAAACCGGTATCGGCGAGACCCGGAGCTAGGTACCTGAAATTTTTTGTGATAATCGCAGGTTCCTTGTCATAGTCTAGGAGGCCCGAATGATACTTTCTGAAGCTTTCCTAGCGAAAAAAAATTTTTTCAATTTTTGATATTTTTTAGAATTTTTGAAAAAAATTCAACTCCGAGGCTTAAAAATTGGCCAAAACCGGTATCGGCGAGACCCGGAGCTAGGTACCTGAAATTTTTTGTGATAATCGCAGGTTCCTTGTCATAGTCTAGGAGGCCCGAATGATACTTTCTGAAGCTTTCTGAGCGAAAAAAAAAATTTCAATTTTTGAAATTTTTTAGAATTTTTGAAAAAAATTCAACTCCGGGGCTTAAAAATTGGCCAAAACCGGTATCGGCGAGACCCGGAGCTAGGAACCTGAAATTTGTTGTGATAATCGCAGGTTCCTTGTCATAGTCTAGGAGGCCCGAATGATACTTTCTGAAGCTTTCTTAGCGAAGAAAAATTTTTTTAATTTTTGAAATTTTTTAGAAATTTTGAACAAAATTCAACTCCGGGGCTTAAAAATTGGCCAAAACCGGTATCGGCGAGACCCGGAGCTAGGTACCTGAAATTTGTTGTGATAATCGCAGGTTCCTTGTCATAGTCTAGGAGGCCCGAATGATACTTTCTGAAGCTTTCTGAGCGAAAAAAAAAATTTTCAATTTTTGAAATTTTTTAGAATTTTTGAAAAAAATTCAACTCCGGGGCTTAAAAATTGGCCAAAACCGGTATCGGCGAGACCCGGAGCTAGGTACCTGAAATTTTTTGTGATAATCGCAGGTTCCTTGTCATAGTCTAGGAGGCCCGAATGATACTTTCTGAAGCTTTCTTAGTGAAAAAAAAAATGTCAATTTTCGAAATTTTTTAGAATTTTTGAAAAAAATTCAACTCCGGGGCTTAAAAATTGGCCAAAACCGGTATCGGCGAGACCCGGAGCTAGGTACCTGAAATTTTTTGTGATAATCGCAGGTTCCTTGTCATAGTCTAGGAGGCCCGAATGATACTTTCTGAAGCTTTCTGAGCGAAAAAAAAAATTTTCAATTTTTGAAATTTTTTAGAATTTTTGAAAAAAATTCAACTCCGGGGCTTAAAAATTGGCCAAAACCGGTATCGGCGAGACCCGGAGCTAGGAACCTGAAATTTGTTGTGATAATCGCAGGTTCCTTGTCATAGTCTAGGAGGCCCGAATGATACTTTCTGAAGCTTTCTTAGCGAAGAAAAATTTTTTTAATTTTTGAAATTTTTTAGAATTTTTGAAAAAAATTCAACTCCGGGGCTTAAAAATTGGCCAAAACCGGTATCGGCGAGACCCGGAGCTAGGAACCTGAAATTTGTTGTGATAATCGCAGGTTCCTTGTCATAGTCTAGGAGGCCCAAATGATACTTTCTGAAGCTTTCTTAGTGAAAAAAAAAAATGTCATTTTTTGAAATTTTTTAGAATTTTTGAAAAAAATTCAACTCCGTGGCTTAAAAATTGGCCAAAACCGGTATCGGCGAGACCCGGAGCTAGGTACCTGAAATTTTTTGTGATAATCGCAGGTTCCTTGTCATAGTCTAGGAGGCCCGAATAATACTTTCTGCAGCTTTCTTAGCGAAAAAGAAAATTTCAGGTTTTGAAATTTTTAGAATTTTTGAAAAAAAAATTCAACTCCGAGGCTTAAAAATTGGCCAAAACCGGTATCGGCGAGACCCGGAGCTAGGTACCTGAAATTTGTTGTGATAATCGCAGGTTCCTTGTCATAGTCTAGGAGGCCCGAATGATACTTTCTGAAGCTTTCTTAGCGAAAAAAAAAAATTTCAATTTTTGAAATTTTTTAGAATTTTTGAAAAAAATTCAACTCCGGGGCTTAAAAATTGGCCAAAACCGGTATCGGCGAGACCCGGAGCTAGGTACCTGAAATTTGTTGTGATAATCGCAGGTTCCTTGTCATAGTCTAGGAGGCCCGAATGATACATTCTGAAGCTTTCTTAGCGAAAAAAAAATTTTCAATTTTTGAAATTTTTTAGAATTTTTGAAAAAAATTCAACTCCGGGGCTTAAAAATTGGCCAAAACCGGTATCGGCGAGACCCGGAGCTAGGTACCTGAAATTTGTTGTGATAATCGCAGGTTCCTTGTCATAGTCTAGGAGGCCCGAATGATACTTTCTGAAGCTTTCCTAGCGAAAAAAAAATTTTTCAATTTTTGAAATTTTTTAGAATTTTTGAAAAAAATTCAACTCCGAGGCTTAAAAATTGGCCAAAACCGGTATCGGCGAGACCCGGAGCTAGGTACCTGAAATTTTTTGTGATAATCGCAGGTTCCTTGTCATAGTCTAGGAGGCCCGAATGATACTTTCTGAAGCTTTCTGAGCGAAAAAAAAAATTTTCAATTTTTGAAATTTTTTAGAATTTTTGAAAAAAATTCAACTCCGGGGCTTAAAAATTGGCCAAAACCGGTATCGGCGAGACCCGGAGCTAGGAACCTGAAATTTGTTGTGATAATCGCAGGTTCCTTGTCATAGTCTAGGAGGCCCGAATGATACTTTCTGAAGCTTTCTTAGCGAAGAAAAATTTTTTTAATTTTTGAAATTTTTTAGAAATTTTGAACAAAATTCAACTCCGGGGCTTAAAAATTGGCCAAAACCGGTATCGGCGAGACCCGGAGCTAGGTACCTGAAATTTGTTGTGATAATCGCAGGTTCCTTGTCATAGTCTAGGAGGCCCGAGTGATACTTTCTGAAGCTTTCTGAGCGAAAAAAAAAATTTTCAATTTTTGAAATTTTTTAGAATTTTTGAAAAAAATTCAACTCCGGGGCTTAAAAATTGGCCAAAACCGGTATCGGCGAGACCCGGAGCTAGGTACCTGAAATTTTTTGTGATAATCGCAGGTTCCTTGTCATAGTCTAGGAGGCCCGAATGATACTTTCTGAAGCTTTCTTAGTGAAAAAAAAAATGTCAATTTTCGAAATTTTTTAGAATTTTTGGAAAAAATTCAACTCCGGGGCTTAAAAATTGGCCAAAACCGGTATCGGCGAGACCCGGAGCTAGGTACCTGAAATTTTTTGTGATAATCGCAGGTTCCTTGTCATAGTCTAGGAGGCCCGAATGATACTTTCTGAAGCTTTCTGAGCGAAAAAAAAAATTTTCAATTTTTGAAATTTTTTAGAATTTTTGAAAAAAATTCAACTCCGGGGCTTAAAAATTGGCCAAAACCGGTATCGGCGAGACCCGGAGCTAGGAACCTGAAATTTGTTGTGATAATCGCAGGTTCCTTGTCATAGTCTAGGAGGCCCGAATGATACTTTCTGAAGCTTTCTTAGCGAAGAAAAATTTTTTTAATTTTTGAAATTTTTTAAAATTCAACTCCGGGGCTTAAAAATTGGCCAAAACCGGTATCGGCGAGACCCGGAGCTAGGAACCTGAAATTTGTTGTGATAATCGCAGGTTCCTTGTCATAGTCTAGGAGGCCCAAATGATACTTTCTGAAGCTTTCTTAGTGAAAAAAAAAATGTCATTTTTAAAAATTTTTTAGAATTTTTGAAAAAAATTCAACTCCGTGGCTTAAAAATTGGCCAAAACCGGTATCGGCGAGACCCGGAGCTAGGTACCTGAAATTTGTTGTGATAATCGCAGGTTCCTTGTCATAGTCTAGGAGGCCCGAATAATACTTTCTGCAGCTTTCTTAGCGAAAAAGAAAATTTCAGGTTTTGAAATTTTTAGAATTTTTGAAAAAAAAATTCAACTCCGAGGCTTAAAAATTGGCCAAAACCGGTATCGGCGAGACCCGGAGCTAGGTACCTGAAATTTGTTGTGATAATCGCAGGTTCCTTGTCATAGTCTAGGAGGCCCGAATGATACTTTCTGAAGCTTTCTTAGCGAAAAAAAAAAATTTCAATTTTTGAAATTTTTTAGAATTTTTGAAAAAAATTCAACTCCGGGGCTTAAAAATTGGCCAAAACCGGTATCGGCGAGACCCGGAGCTAGGTACCTGAAATTTGTTGTGATAATCGCAGGTTCCTTGTCATAGTCTAGGAGGCCCGAATGATACATTCTGAAGCTTTCTTAGCGAAAAAAAAAATTTTCAATTTTTGAAATTTTTTAGAATTTTTGAAAAAAATTCAACTCCGGGGCTTAAAAATTGGCCAAAACCGGTATCGGCGAGACCCGGAGCTAGGTACCTGAAATTTGTTGTGATAATCGCAGGTTCCTTGTCATAGTCTAGGAGGCCCGAATGATACTTTCTGAAGCTTTCCTAGCGAAAAAAAAATTTTTCAATTTTTGAAATTTTTTAGAATTTTTGAAAAAAATTCAACTCCGAGGCTTAAAAATTGGCCAAAACCGGTATCGGCGAGACCCGGAGCTAGGTACCTGAAATTTTTTGTGATAATCGCAGGTTCCTTGTCATAGTCTAGGAGGCCCGAATAATACTTTCTGCAGCTTTCTTAACGAAAAAAAAAATTTCAGGTTTTGAAATTTTTAGAATTTTTGAAAAAAAAATTCAACTCCGGGGCTTAAAAATTGGCCAAAACCGGTATCGGCGAGACCCGGAGCTAGGTACCTGAAATTTGTTGTGATAATCGCAGGTTCCTTGTCATAGTCTAGGAGGCCCGAATGATACTTTCTGAAGCTTTCTTAGCGAAAAAAAAAAATTTCAATTTTTGAAATTTTTTTAAAATTTAAAAAAAAAATTCAACTCCGGGGCTTAAAAATTGGCCAAAACCGGTATCGGCGAGACCCGGAGCTAGGTACCTGAAATTTGTTGTGATAATCGCAGGTTCCTTGTCATAGTCTAGGAGGCCCTTGATACTTTCTGAAGCTTTCTGAGCGAAAAAAAAAATTTTCAATTTTTGAAATTTTTTAGAATTTTTGAAAAAAATTCAACTCCGGGGCTTAAAAATTGGCCAAAACCGGTATCGGCGAGACCCGGAGCTAGGTACCTGAAATTTGTTGTGATAATCGCAGGTTCCTTGTCATAGTCTAGGAGGCCCGAATGATACATTCTGAAGCTTTCTTAGCGAAAAAAAAATTTTCAATTTTTGAAATTTTTTAGAATTTTTGAAAAAAATTCAACTCCGGGGCTTAAAAATTGGCCAAAACCGGTATCGGCGAGACCCGGAGCTAGGTACCTGAAATTTGTTGTGATAATCGCAGGTTCCTTGTCATAGTCTAGGAGGCCCGAATGATACTTTCTGAAGCTTTCCTAGCGAAAAAAAAATTTTTCAATTTTTGAAATTTTTTAGAATTTTTGAAAAAAATTCAACTCCGAGGCTTAAAAATTGGCCAAAACCGGTATCGGCGAGACCCGGAGCTAGGTACCTGAAATTTTTTGTGATAATCGCAGGTTCCTTGTCATAGTCTAGGAGGCCCGAATGATACTTTCTGAAGCTTTCTTAGCGAAAAAAAAATTTTCAATTTTTGAAATTTTTTAGAATTTTTGAAAAAAATTCAACTCCGGGGCTTAAAAATTGGCCAAAACCGGTATCGGCGAGACCCGGAGCTAGGTACCTGAAATTTGTTGTGATAATCGCAGGTTCCTTGTCATAGTCTAGGAGGCCCGAATGATACTTTCTGAAGCTTTCTTAGCGAAAAAAAAATTTTTTAAATTTTTGAAATTTTTTAGAATTTTTGAAAAAAAAATTCAACTCCGGGGCTTAAAAATTGGCCAAAACCGGTATCGGCGAGACCCGGAGCTAGGTACCTGAAATTTTTTGTGATAATCGCAGGTTCCTTGTCATAGTCTAGGAGGCCCGAATGATACTTTCTGAAGCTTTCTGAGCGAAAAAAAAATTTTCAATTTTTGAAATTTTTTAGAATTTTTGAAAAAAAATCAACTCCGGGGCTTAAAAATTGGCCAAAACCGGTATCGGCGAGACCCGGTACCTGGTATTTTTTGTGATAATCGCAGGTTCCTTGTCATAGTCTAGGAGGCCCGAATGATACTTCTGAAGCTTTCTGAGCGAAAAAAAAAAATTTCAATTTTTGAAATTTTTTAGAATTTTTGAAAAAAATTCAACTCCGGGGCTTAAAAATTGGCCAAAACCGGTATCGGCGAGACCCGGAGCTAAGAACCTGAAATTTGTTGTGATAATCGCAGGTTCCTTGTCATAGTCTAGGAGGCCCGAATGATACTTTCTGAAGCTTTCTTAGTGAAAAAAAAAATGTCAATTTTTGAAATTTTTTAGAATTTTTGAAAAAAAAATTTTTCAATTTTTGAAATTTTTTAGAATTTTTGAAAAAAATTCAACTCCGAGGCTTAAAAATTGGCCAAAACCGGTATCGGCGAGACCCGGAGCTAGGTACCTGAAATTTTTTGTGATAATCGCAGGTTCCTTGTCATAGTCTAGGAGGCCCGAATGATACTTTCTGAAGCTTTCTTAGCGAAAAAAAATATTTCAGGTTTTGAAATTTTTAGAATTAAAAAAAAAAAAATTCAACTCCGAGGCTTAAAAATTGGCCAAAACCGGTATCGGCGAGACCCGGAGCTAGGTACCTGAAATTTTTTGTGATAATCGCAGGTTCCTTGTCATAGTCTAGGAGGCCCGAATGATACTTTCTGAAGCTTTCTTAGCGAAAAAAAAAATTTTCAATTTTTGAAATTTTTTAGAATTTTTGAAAAAAATTCAACTCCGGGGCTTCAAAATTGGCCAAAACCGGTATCGGCGAGACCCGGAGCTAGGTACCTGAAATTTGTTGTGATAATCGCAGGTTCCTTGTCATAGTCTAGGAGGCTCGAATGATACTTTCTGCAGCTTTCTGAGCGAAAAAAAAAAATTTCAATTTTTGAAATTTTTTAGAATTTTTGAAAAAAAAATTCAACTCCGGGGCTTAAACATTGGCCAAAACCGGTATCGGCGAGACCCGGAGCTAGGTACCTGAAATTTTTTGTGATAATCGCAGGTTCCTTGTCATAGTCTAGGAGGCCCGAATGATACTTTCTGAAGCTTTTTGAGCGAAAAAAAAAATTTCAATTTTTGAAATTTTTTAGAATTTTTGAAAAAAATTCAACTCCGGGGCTTAAAAATTGGCCAAAACCGGTATCGGCGAGACCCGGAGCTAGGTACCTGAAATTTTTTGTGATAATCGCAGGTTCCTTGTCATAGTCTAGGAGGCCCGAATGATACTTCTGAAGCTTTCTGAGCGAAAAAAAAAAATTTTCAATTTTTGAAATTTTTTAGAATTTTTGAAAAAAATTCAACTCCGGGGCTTAAAAATTGGCCAACACCGGTATCGGCGAGACCCGGAGCTAGGAACCTGAAATTTGTTGTGATAATCGCAGGTTCCTTGTCATAGTCTAGGAGGCCCGAATGATACTTTCTGAAGCTTTCTTAGCGAAAAAAAAATGTCAATTTTTGAAATTTTTTAGAATTTTTGAAAAAAATTCAACTCCGGGGCTTAAAAATTGGCCAAAACCGGTATCGGCGAGACCCGGAGCTAGGTACATGAAATTTGTTGTGATAATCGCAGGTTCCTTGTCATAGTCTAGGAGGCCCAAATGATACTTTCTGAAGCTTTCTGAGCGAAAAAAAAAAATTTCAATTTTTGAAATTTTTTAGAATTTTTGAAAAAAATTCAACTCCGGGGCTTAAAAATTGGCCAAAACCGGTATCGGCGAGACCCGGAGCTAGGAACCTGAATTTTTTTGTGATAATCGCAGGTTCCTTGTCATAGTCTAGGAGGCCCGAATGATACCTTCTGAAGCTTTCTTAGCGAAAAAAATTTTTTTCAATTTTTGAAATTTTTTAGAATTTTTGAAAAAAATTCAACTCCGGGGCTTAAAAATTGGCCAAAACCGGTATCGGCGAGACCCGGAGCTAGGTACCTGAAATTTTTTGTGATAATCGCAGGTTCCTTGTCATAGTCTAGGAGGCCCGAATGATACTTTCTGAAGCTTTCTTAGCGAAAAAAAAGATTTTCAATTTTTGAATTTTTTTTAGAATTTTTGAAAAAAATCAACTCCGGAGCTTAAAAATTGGCCAAAACCGGTATCGGCGAGACCCGGAGCTAGATACCTGAAATTTTTTGTGATAATCGCAGGTTCCTTGTCATAGTCTAGGAGGCCCGAATGATACTTTCTGAAGCTTTCTTAGCGAAAAAAAAAAATTTCAATTTTTGAAATTTTTTTAAAATTTAAAAAAAAAATTCAACTCCGGGGCTTAAAAATTGGCCAAAACCGGTATCGGCGAGACCCGGAGCTAGGAACCTGAAATTTGTTGTGATAATCGCAGGTTCCTTGTCATAGTCTAGGAGGCCCGAGTGATACTTTCTGAAGCTTTCTGAGCGAAAAAAAATATTTTTAATTTTTGAAATTTTTTAGAAATTTTGAAAAAAGTTCAACTCCGGGGCTTAAAAATTGGCCAAAACCGGTATCGGCGAGACCCGGAGCTAGGTACCTGAAATTTGTTGTGATAATCGCAGGTTCCTTGTCATAGTCTAGGAGGCCCGAGTGATACTTTCTGAAGCTTTCTGAGCGAAAAAAAAATTTTCAATTTTTGAAATTTTTTAGAAATTTTGAAAAAAATTCAACTCCGGGGCTTAAAAATTGGCCAAAACCGGTATCGGCGAGACCCGGAGCTAGGTACCTGAAATTTTTTGTGATAATCGCAGGTTCCTTGCCATAGTCTAGGAGGCCCGAATGATACTTTCTGAAGCTCTCTTAGCGAAAAAGAAAATTTCAATTTTTGAATTTTTTTAGAATTTTTGAAAAAAATTCAACTCCGGGGCTTAAAAATTGGCCAAAACCGGTATCGGCGAGACCCGGAGCTAGGTACCTGAAATTTTTTGTGATAATGGCAGGTTCCTTGTCATAGTCTAGGAGGCCCGAGTGATACTTTCTGAAGCTTTCTGAGCGAAAAAAAATATTTTCAATTTTTGAAATTTTTTAGAATTTTTGAAAAAAATTCAACTCCGGGGCTTAAAAATTGGCCAAAACCGGTATCGGCGAGACCCGGAGCTAGGTACCTGAAATTTTTTGTGATAATCGCAGGTTCCTTGTCATAGTCTAGGAGGCCCGAATGATACTTTCTGAAGTTTTCTTAGCGAAAAAAAAGATTTTCAATTTTTGAAATTTTTTTAGAATTTTTGAAAAAAATTCAACTCCGGGGCTTAAAAATTGGCCAAAACCGGTATCGGCGAGACCCGGAGCTAGGTACCTGAATTTTTTTGTGATAATCGCAGGTTCCTTGTCATAGTCTAGGAGGCCCGAATGATACTTTCTGAAGCTTTCTTAGCGAAAAAAAAAATTTTCAATTTTTGAAATTGTTTAGAATTTTTGAAAAAAATTCAACTCCGGGGCTTAAAAATTGGCCAAAACCGGTATCGGCGAGACCCGGAGCTAGGTACCTGAAATTTTTTGTGATAATCGCAGGTTCCTTGTCATAGTCTAGGAGGCCCGAATGATACTTTCTGAAGCTCTCTTAGCAAAAAAGAAAATTTCAATTTTTGAAATTTTTTAGAATTTTTGAAAAAAATTCAACTCCGGGGCTTAAAAATTGGCCAAAACCGGTATCGGCGAGACCCGGAGCTAGGTACCTGAAATTTGTTGTGATAATCGCAGGTTCCTTGTCATAGTCTAGGAGGCCCGAATGATACTTTCTGAAGCTCTCTTAGCGAAAAAGAAAATTTCAATTTTTGAAATTTTTTAGAATTTTTGAAAAAAATTCAACTCCGGGGCTTAAAAATTGGCCAAAACCGGTATCGGCGAGACCCGGAGCTAGGTACCTGAAATTTTTTGTGATAATGGCAGGTTCCTTGTCATAGTCTAGGAGGCCCGAATGATACTTTCTGAAGCTCTCTTAGCGAAAAAGAAAATTTCAATTTTTGAAATTTTTTAGAATTTTTGAAAAAAATTCAACTCCGGGGCTTAAAAATTGGCCAAAACCGGTATCGGCGAGACCCGGAGCTAGGTACCTGAAATTTTTTGTGATAATGGCAGGTTCCTTGTCATAGTCTAGGAGGCCCGAATGATACTTTCTGAAGCTTTCCGAGCGAAAAAAAATTTTCAATTTTTGAAATTGTTTAGAATTTTTGAAAAAAATTCAACTCCGGGGCTTAAAAATTGGCCAAAACCGGTATCGGCGAGACCCGGAGCTAGGTACCTGAAATTTTTTGTGATAATCGCAGGTTCCTTGTCATAGTCTAGGAGGCCCGAATGATACTTTCTGAAGCTTTCTTAGCGAAAAAAAAATGTCAATTTTTGAAATTTTTTAGAATTTTTGAAAAAAATTCAACTCCGGGGCTTAAAAATTGGCCAAAACCGGTATCGGCGAGACCCGGAGCTAGGTACCTGAAATTTTTTGTGATAATCGCAGGTTCCTTGTCATAGTCTAGGAGGCCCGAATGATACTTTCTGAAGCTTTCTTAGCGAAAAAAAAAAATTTCAATTTCTGAAATTTTTTAGAATTTTTGAAAAAAATTCAACTCCGGGGCTTAAAAATTGGCCAAAACCGGTATCGGCGAGACCCGGAGCTAGGTACCTGAAATTTGTTGTGATAATCGCAGGTTCCTTGTCATAGTCTAGGAGGCCCGAATGATACTTTCTGAAGCTTTCTTAGCGAAAAAAAAGATTTTCAATTTTTGAAATTTTTTTAGAATTTTTGAAAAAAATCAACTCCGGGGCTTAAAAATTGGCCAAAACCGGTATCGGCGAGACCCGGAGCTAGATACCTGAAATTTTTTGTGATAATCGCAGGTTCCTTGTCATAGTCTAGGAGGCCCGAATGATACTTTCTGAAGCTTTCTTAGCGAAAAAAAAAAAAATTTCAATTTTTGAAATTTTTTTAAAATTTTTGAAAAAAATTCAACTCCGGGGCTTAAAAATTGGCCAAAACCGGTATCGGCGAGACCCGGAGCTAGGAACCTGAAATTTGTTGTGATAATCGCAGGTTCCTTGTCATAGTCTAGGAGGCCCGAGTGATACTTTCTGAAGCTTTCTGAGCGAAAAAAAATATTTTCAATTTTTGAAATTTTTTAGAAATTTTGAAAAAAGTTCAACTCCGGGGCTTAAAAATTGGCCAAAACCGGTATCGGCGAGACCCGGAGCTAGGTACCTGAAATTTGTTGTGATAATCGCAGGTTCCTTGTCATAGTCTAGGAGGCCCGAGTGATACTTTCTGAAGCTTTCTGAGCGAAAAAATAATTTTCAATTTTTGAAATTTTTTAGAAATTTTGAAAAAAATTCAACTCCGGGGCTTAAAAATTGGCCAAAACCGGTATCGGCGAGACCCGGAGCTAGGTACCTGAAATTTGTTGTGATAATCGCAGGTTCCTTGTCATAGTCTAGGAGGCCCGAATGATACTTTCTGAAGCTTTCTTAGCGAAAAAAAAGATTTTCAATTTTTGAAATTTTTTTAGAATTTTTGAAAAAAATCAACTCCGGGGCTTAAAAATTGGCCAAAACCGGTATCGGCGAGACCCGGAGCTAGATACCTGAAATTTTTTGTGATAATCGCAGGTTCCTTGTCATAGTCTAGGAGGCCCGAATGATACTTTCTGAAGCTTTCTTAGCGAAAAAAAAAAAAATTTCAATTTTTGAAATTTTTTTAAAATTTTTGAAAAAAATTCAACTCCGGGGCTTAAAAATTGGCCAAAACCGGTATCGGCGAGACCCGGAGCTAGGAACCTGAAATTTGTTGTGATAATCGCAGGTTCCTTGTCATAGTCTAGGAGGCCCGAGTGATACTTTCTGAAGCTTTCTTAGCGAAAAAAAAAAAATTTCAATTTTTGAAATTTTTTTAAAATTTTTGAAAAAAATTCAACTCCGGGGCTTAAAAATTGGCCAAAACCGGTATCGGCGAGACCCGGAGCTAGGTACCTGAAATTTTTTGTGATAATGGCAGGTTCCTTGTCATAGTCTAGGAGGCCCGAATGATACTTTCTGAAGCTCTCTTAGCGAAAAAGAAAATTTCAATTTTTGAAATTTTTTAGAATTTTTGAAAAAAATTCAACTCCGGGGCTTAAAAATTGGCCAAAACCGGTATCGGCGAGACCCGGAGCTAGGTACCTGAAATTTTTTGTGATAATGGCAGGTTCCTTGTCATAGTCTAGGAGGCCCGAATGATACTTTCTGAAGCTTTCCGAGCGAAAAAAAATTTTCAATTTTTGAAATTGTTTAGAATTTTTGAAAAAAATTCAACTCCGGGGCTTAAAAATTGGCCAAAACCGGTATCGGCTAGACCCGGAGCTAGGTACCTGAAATTTTTTGTGATAATCGCAGGTTCCTTGTCATAGTCTAGGAGGCCCGAATGATACTTTCTGAAGCTTTCTTAGCGAAAAAAAAAGATTTTCAATTTTTGAAATTTTTTTAGAATTTTTGAAAAAAATTCAACTCCGGGGCTTAAAAATTGGCCAAAACCGGTATCGGCGAGACCCGGAGCTAGGTACCTGAAATTTTTTGTGATAATCGCAGGTTCCTTGTCATAGTCTAGGAGGCCCGAATGATACTTTCTGAAGCTTTCTTAGCGAAAAAAAAAAATTTCAATTTCTGAAATTTTTTAGAATTTTTGAAAAAAATTCAACTCCGGGGCTTAAAAATTGGCCAAAACCGGTATCGGCGAGACCCGGAGCTAGGTACCTGAAATTTGTTGTGATAATCGCAGGTTCCTTGTCATAGTCTAGGAGGCCCGAATGATACTTTCTGAAGCTTTCTTAACAAAAAAAAAATTTTTCAATTTTTGAAATTTTTTAGAATTTTTGAAAAAAATTCAACTCCGGGGCTTAAAAATTGGCCAAAACCGGTATCGGCGAGACCCGGAGCTAGGTACCTGAAATTTGTTGTGATAATCGCAGGTTCCTTGTCATAGTCTAGGAGGCCCGAGTGATACTTTCTGAAGCTTTCTGAGTAAAAAAAAAAATTTTCAATTTTTGAAATTTTTTAGAAATTTTGAAAAAAGTTCAACTCCGGGGCTTAAAAATTGGCCAAAACCGGTATCGGCGAGACCCGGAGCTAGGTACCTGAAATTTGTTGTGATAATCGCAGGTTCCTTGTCATAGTCTAGGAGGCCCGAGTGATACTTTCTGAAGCTTTCTGAGCGAAAAAAAAAATTTTCAATTTTTGAAATTTTTTAGAATTTTTGAAAAAAATTCAACTCCGGGGCTTAAAAATTGGCCAAAACCGGTATCGGCGAGACCCGGAGCTAGGTACCTGAAATTTTTTGTGATAATCGCAGGTTCCTTGTCATAGTCTAGGAGGCCCGAATGATACTTTCTGAAGCTTTCTGAGCGAAAAAAAAAATTTTCAATTTTTGAAATTTTTTAGAATTTTTGAAAAAATTCAACTCCGGGGCTTAAAAATTGGCCAAAACCGGTATCGGCGAGACCCGGAGCTAGGTACCTGAAATTTTTTGTGATAATCACAGGTTCCTTGTCATAGTCTAGGAGGCCCGAATGATACTTACTGAAGCTTTCTTAGCGAAAAAAAAGATATTCAATTTTTGAAATTTTTTAGAATTTTTGAAAAAAAAATTCAACTCCGGGGCTTAAAAATTGGCCAAAACCGGTATCGGCGAGACCCGGAGCTAGGTACCTGAAATTTTTTGTGATAATGGCAGGTTCCTTGTCATAGTCTAGGAGGCCCGAATGATACTTTCTGAAGCTTTCTGAGCGAAAAAAAATATTTTCAATTTTTGAAATTTTTTAGAAATTTTGAAAAAAGTTCAACTCCGGGGCTTAAAAATTGGCCAAAACCGGTATCGGCGAGACCCGGAGCTAGGTACCTGAAATTTGTTGTGATAATCGCAGGTTCCTTGTCATAGTCTAGGAGGCCCGAATGATACTTTCTGAAGCTTTCTTAGCGAAAAAAAAAAAATTTCAATTTTTGAAATTTTTTTAAAATTTAAAAAAAAAATTCAACTCCGGGGCTTAAAAATTGGCCAAAACCGGTGTGATATCTCAGCGGAACTCTACTGATAGTTAGACTGTCGGTATTTTCTTTAAACGCACAAGAGGTTACTTTATTGATCCAACACTTGCGACTTATCTGTATCGCTATACACATCATACTGATCGTGCGCAGGACCTGCTCCCCGCTTAAGTTCGATTAACGGTACTCTTATTATCGCCCCGCTGCAACCGCGATATTTCAATTTGTCGCCTCTCACTCTTTCTCTCTTTCGTTCCGATGAAACGGAACATCCTCCCCCCCTACCAGGGGATATTACAGATTCGGCATGGGAAGAAGCGCCAACTTATGTATAGGACGTTTGAATAAACCGTGTTTCGTACGCACGTCCACTACTCGTATCAACCCATCTTCTCCTGGATACACCTTGGAAATTCGTCCTAATTTCCAAAACTGTGGCGGCATGTTGTCTTCCTTCATCAGCACTAGTGCTCCTTCCTTTACATTGTCCCTCTGTTTTGTCCACTTGTGTCTAGTCTGCAGTTCACTTAAATACTCCTTCTGCCATCGCCTCCAGAAGTGCTGTCGAAGTTGTTGAAGCCTCTGCCACTTGTTCAGTCGATTATCTGGAAGATCCAGATATGATGGTTCCGCAACTCCAATCAATGGACGATCGATAGTAAAATGCGCAGGAGTAAGGCAGTCCAGATCATGTGGATCGTTTGAGAGGGCGTATAACGGTCTAGAGTTTAGGATGGCCTCAATTTGACACAGAAGAGTGTAGAAATCGGTGATCGTTAAAGATGCCGACTTATAAACCTTTTTCAATACACTTTTAACACTCTTGACGCCTGCCTCCCAAATCCCTCCAAAATGAGGAGCACCAGGCGGGATCATTCTCCACACAATCTCTCTTTCTTGGCAGAACTGGAAAATGTCTTGTCTTGTTGCTTCATTCCTAAACAATTCGCACAACTCACGAAGTTCATTTTTCGCTCCAACAAAATTGGTGGCATTGTCACTGTAAACTTCTTCGGGAATTCCTCTTCTGGACACAAATCGTCTAAAGGCTGAAAGAAACGCACCAGTTGATAAGTCTTCTACAGCTTCCAAATGAATAGCCTTTGTGACCATGCACACAAATACGCATATGTATCCCTTTACAGCAATGACACGACGAATGCCTGATTTTAACATGATTGGCCCAGCGAAATCCAGACCAACTCGTTGAAACGTAGGAGCAGCTGTTACTCGACAGCTTGGTAGATCGCCCATTTGTTGATCCATGGTGCTTGGTCTACTTCTAAAACAAAGAATGCATTCATGCAGCACCTTTCGAACCGTAGATCGAGCATTCACTATCCAGAATTGCTGACGCAGAATTGAAATCACCCCGGATGGGCCTATGTGCAGATTTTCTCGGTGAATTGCTGAAATCAAGCGTCTGGTTACTACATTTCGATGTGGAAGCAGCATTTGATGCTTATTCTCATACGGCAGATCTGCCTTACGTATACGGCCACCAACTCTCACTACATCACCATCCAGGAATAGGTTGAGATTCCGGCAACGTTGCACAGGTTTGTCACTTTTAACGGCTGATATTACATCTGACAGCTCCTTATGTTGAATAGCACGTACAATCCAACGCGTAGATTCTCGCAGTTCTGCAATTGTTGGGTTTTTCTCATCAATTCGATCACCCTTACGTCGCTTGGCATTCTGTTTGAATCGCACAACATACGCTAATATTCGCTGCGTCTTTTGAAAGGATTCAAACTTTTCCAGAATCGGCAGGGTTTCAGACGGTACTGTGGCGTTGCAGGTAACTTCCTTGCACAGTTCGGGAATCTCTTCATCATTATTAGGATTCCACATCAAGCCTAACGTTTTTATATACTCGTTAGCTTGACAGTCATCGAACCTTGCTAGTGCATCGCGATCTTCGATGGGAATAGATTCCAAAAGCCTTTCGTCGTTAGCTGTCCATTTATGTAGCTTCATACCTGCCGTTTTGAACACTTCGATGATTTGAGATTGCGCCTCATGCACCGTATTAACGTCGTCTGCCCCAAACAAACCATCGTCAACATAGAAATTTTCCTCGATGATTTGACTTGCTAAAGGAAAACGTTCTCTCTCATCACGAGCAAGTTGTAACAGCGTTCGTGTCGCCAAAAAGGGTGCCGCTGCAGTTCCGTACGTAACCGTTGTAAGCTCCAGCACACGCAACGGTTCATGTGATGACGATCTCCAGAATATTCGTTGTAGCGGACTGTCACAGGGATCCACCTTAATCTGTCGAAACATTTTAGCAATATCGGCACTTACCACATAGCGAGGCATTCTAAATCGAAGCTTGATCGAGAGTAAGTCGTGTTGTACCTTGGGTCCAGTCATCATAACGTCATTCAATGACCTTCCGTTAACCTTCGCTGAAGCATCAAAAACCACACGACATTTTGTGGTGCTTTTATCCGGGTTAAGAACAGCATGATGCGGAAGATACCATTTTCTTGTTGGGGTAACGTCCTTACTTTCGTCGATCACTCTACAATGACCCAAATCTTCGTATTCACGCATAAAAGCCTGGTATTGCGACCGCAACTGTGGATTTTTCGACAACTTGGTTTCCAACGAATAAAACCTACGCAATGCTACATTTCGCGAAGAACTCAACTGGGTTACCGATTCCTTCAAAGGCAATTTCACAACGTATCTACCAGTGTCGTCACGATAATGTGTTTCGAGAAAATGTTCTTCACAAACTTCGTCCTCAGTTTCCTTTCTTAGCGAAAAAAAAAAATTTCAATTTCTGAAATTTTTTAGAATTTTTGAAAAAAATTCAACTCCGGGGCTTAAAAATTGGCCAAAACCGGTATCGGCGAGACCCGGAGCTAGGTACCTGAAATTTGTTGTGATAATGGCAGGTTCCTTGTCATAGTCTAGGAGGCCCGAATGATACTTTCTGAAGCTTTCTTAACAAAAAAAAAAATTTTCAATTTTTGAAATTTTTTAGAATTTTTGAAAAAAATTCAACTCCGGGGCTTAAAAATTGGCCAAAACCGGTATCGGCGAGACCCGGAGCTAGGTACCTGAATTTTTTTGTGATAATCGCAGGTTCCTTGTCATAGTCTAGGAGGCCCGAATGATACTTTCTGAAGCTTTCTTAGCGAAAAAAAAAATTTCAATTTTTGAAATTTTGTTTAGAATTTTTGAAAAAAATTCAACTCCGGGGCTTAAAAATTGGCCAAAACCGGTATCGGCGAGACCCGGAGCTAGGTACATGAAATTTGTTGTGATAATCGCAGGTTCCTTGTCATAGTCTAGGAGGCCCGAATGGTACTTTCTGAAGCTTTCTTAGCGAAAAAAAAATTTTCAATTTTTGAAATTTTTTAGAATTTTTGAAAAAAGTTCAACTCCGGGGCTTAAAAATTGGCCAAAACCGGTATCGGCGAGACCCGGAGCTAGGAACCTGAAATTTGTTGTGATAATCGCAGGTTCCTTGTCATAGTCTAGGAGGCCCGAGTGATACTTTCTGAAGCTTTCTGAGCGAAAAAAAAAATTTTCAATTTTTGAAATTTTTTAGAAATTTTGAAAAAAGTTCAACTCCGGGGCTTAAAAATTGGCCAAAACCGGTATCGGCGAGACCCGGAGCTAGGTACCTGAAATTTGTTGTGATAATCGCAGGTTCCTTGTCATAGTCTAGGAGGCCCGAATGATACTTTCTGAAGCTTTCTGAGCGAAAAAAAAAATTTTCAATTTTTGAAATTTTTTAGAATTTTTGAAAAAAATTCAACTCCGGGGCTTAAAAATTGGCCAAAACCGGTATCGGCGAGACCCGGAGCTAGGTACCTGAAATTTTTTGTGATAATCGCAGGTTCCTTGTCATAGTCTAGGAGGCCCGAATGATACTTTCTGAAGCTTTCTGAGCGAAAAAAAAAATTTTCAATTTTTGAAATTTTTTAGAATTTTTGAAAAAATTCAACTCCGGGGCTTAAAAATTGGCCAAAACCGGTATCGGCGAGACCCGGAGCTAGGTACCTGAAATTTTTTGTGATAATCACAGGTTCCTTGTCATAGTCTAGGAGGCCCGAATGATACTTACTGAAGCTTTCTTAGCGAAAAAAAAAGATATTCAATTTTTGAAATTTTTTAGAATTTTTGAAAAAAAAATTCAACTCCGGGGCTTAAAAATTGGCCAAAACCGGTATCGGCGAGACCCGGAGCTAGGTACCTGAAATTTTTTGTGATAATGGCAGGTTCCTTGTCATAGTCTAGGAGGCCCGAATGATACTTTCTGAAGCTTTCTGAGCGAAAAAAAAAATTTTCAATTTTTGAAATTTTTTAGAAATTTTGAAAAAAGTTCAACTCCGGGGCTTAAAAATTGGCCAAAACCGGTATCGGCGAGACCCGGAGCTAGGTACCTGAAATTTGTTGTGATAATCGCAGGTTCCTTGTCATAGTCTAGGAGGCCCGAATGATACTTTCTGAAGCTTTCTTAGCGAAAAAAAAAATATTCAATTTTTGAAATTTTTTTAAAATTTAAAAAAAAAATCAACTCCGGGGCTTAAAAATTGGCCAAAACCGGTGTGATATCTCAGCGGAACTCTACTGATAGTTAGACTGTCGGTATTTTCTTTAAACGCACAAGAGGTTACTTTATTGATCCAACACTTGCGACTTATCTGTATCGCTATACACATCATACTGATCGTGCGCAGGACCTGCTCCCCGCTTAAGTTCGATTAACGGTACTCTTATTATCGCCCCGCTGCAACCGCGATATTTCAATTTGTCGCCTCTCACTCTTTCTCTCTTTCGTTCCGATGAAACGGAACATCCTCCCCCCCTACCAGGGGATATTACAGATTCGGCATGGGAAGAAGCGCCAACTTATGTATAGGACGTTTGAATAAACCGTGTTTCGTACGCACGTCCACTACTCGTATCAACCCATCTTCTCCTGGATACACCTTGGAAATTCGTCCTAATTTCCAAAACTGTGGCGGCATGTTGTCTTCCTTCATCAGCACTAGTGCTCCTTCCTTTACATTGTCCCTCTGTTTTGTCCACTTGTGTCTAGTCTGCAGTTCACTTAAATACTCCTTCTGCCATCGCCTCCAGAAGTGCTGTCGAAGTTGTTGAAGCCTCTGCCACTTGTTCAGTCGATTATCTGGAAGATCCAGATATGATGGTTCCGCAACTCCAATCAATGGACGATCGATAGTAAAATGCGCAGGAGTAAGGCAGTCCAGATCATGTGGATCGTTTGAGAGGGCGTATAACGGTCTAGAGTTTAGGATGGCCTCAATTTGACACAGAAGAGTGTAGAAATCGGTGATCGTTAAAGATGCCGACTTATAAACCTTTTTCAATACACTTTTAACACTCTTGACGCCTGCCTCCCAAATCCCTCCAAAATGAGGAGCACCAGGCGGGATCATTCTCCACACAATCTCTCTTTCTTGGCAGAACTGGAAAATGTCTTGTCTTGTTGCTTCATTCCTAAACAATTCGCACAACTCACGAAGTTCATTTTTCGCTCCAACAAAATTGGTGGCATTGTAACTGTAAACTTCTTCGGGAATTCCTCTTCTGGACACAAATCGTCTAAAGGCTGAAAGAAACGCACCAGTTGATAAGTCTTCTACAGCTTCCAAATGAATAGCCTTTGTGACCATGCACACAAATACGCATATGTATCCCTTTACAGCAATGACACGACGAATGCCTGATTTTAACATGATTGGCCCAGCGAAATCCAGACCAACTCGTTGAAACGTAGGAGCAGCTGTTACTCGACAGCTTGGTAGATCGCCCATTTGTTGATCCATGGTGCTTGGTCTACTTCTAAAACAAAGAATGCATTCATGCAGCACCTTTCGAACCGTAGATCGAGCATTCACTATCCAGAATTGCTGACGCAGAATTGAAATCACCCCGGATGGGCCTATGTGCAGATTTTCTCGGTGAATTGCTGAAATCAAGCGTCTGGTTACTACATTTCGATGTGGAAGCAGCATTTGATGCTTATTCTCATACGGCAGATCTGCCTTACGTATACGGCCACCAACTCTCACTACATCACCATCCAGGAATAGGTTGAGATTCCGGCAACGTTGCACAGGTTTGTCACTTTTAACGGCTGATATTACATCTGACAGCTCCTTATGTTGAATAGCACGTACAATCCAACGCGTAGATTCTCGCAGTTCTGCAATTGTTGGGTTTTTCTCATCAATTCGATCACCCTTACGTCGCTTGGCATTCTGTTTGAATCGCACAACATACGCTAATATTCGCTGCGTCTTTTGAAAGGATTCAAACTTTTCCAGAATCGGCAGGGTTTCAGACGGTACTGTGGCGTTGCAGGTAACTTCCTTGCACAGTTCGGGAATCTCTTCATCATTATTAGGATTCCACATCAAGCCTAACGTTTTTATATACTCGTTAGCTTGACAGTCATCGAACCTTGCTAGTGCATCGCGATCTTCGATGGGAATAGATTCCAAAAGCCTTTCGTCGTTAGCTGTCCATTTATGTAGCTTCATACCTGCCGTTTTGAACACTTCGATGATTTGAGATTGCGCCTCATGCACCGTATTAACGTCGTCTGCCCCAAACAAACCATCGTCAACATAGAAATTTTCCTCGATGATTTGACTTGCTAAAGGAAAACGTTCTCTCTCATCACGAGCAAGTTGTAACAGCGTTCGTGTCGCCAAAAAGGGTGCCGCTGCAGTTCCGTACGTAACCGTTGTAAGCTCCAGCACACGCAACGGTTCATGTGATGACGATCTCCAGAATATTCGTTGTAGCGGACTGTCACAGGGATCCACCTTAATCTGTCGAAACATTTTAGCAATATCGGCACTTACCACATAGCGAGGCATTCTAAATCGAAGCTTGATCGAGAGTAAGTCGTGTTGTACCTTGGGTCCAGTCATCATAACGTCATTCAATGACCTTCCGTTAACCTTCGCTGAAGCATCAAAAACCACACGGCATTTTGTGGTGCTTTTATCCGGGTTAAGAACAGCATGATGCGGAAGATACCATTTTCTTGTTGGGGTAACGTCCTTACTTTCGTCGATCACTCTACAATGACCCAAATCTTCGTATTCACGCATAAAAGCCTGGTATTGCGACCGCAACTGTGGATTTTTCGACAACTTGGTTTCCAACGAATAAAACCTACGCAATGCTACATTTCGCGAAGAACTCAACTGGGTTACCGATTCCTTCAAAGGCAATTTCACAACGTATCTACCAGTGTCGTCACGATAATGTGTTTCGAGAAAATGTTCTTCACAAACTTCGTCCTCAGTTTTCACACAACGCTCGTTTGTCACCTCTTCTATTTCCCAAAACCGTTGCATTGTCGTTTCTAAGCGATCGCTTACTGTCACATGGGTATAAGTTTCTTCTTCCCTTTGTACTTCTGCAACACGTCCTCCTATCACCCATCCAAAACGGGTTTCACTAATCATCGGCATTGTATTTGCTTGCTTTATGGACCCTGACAACACTAATTCCGGGAGACAATCCATGCCCAACAAAATATCTATACTGCCAGGCTTGTTGAAGTTTGGATCAGCTAACAATGATGGATTCGGCAAATTCCACTCGCGTGTATCGAATTGCACAGACGGCATCTTACCCGTTATTTCACGATATACAAAACAAGTAATGCCAATACTAAAATTGGTACATCTGGATTTCACCGTAAACGAACACTTCTGCCTTACAGGCGAGTCAATGTTTCCAATACCTTTTATTGGCACGTTCACCCTTTCCAATTTTAGTCCTAATTTCACTGCAAGTGCTTCGGTTACACAACTAATCTGCGACCCACTGTCCAGCAACGCGCGACACAACAACAACTCTTTGTTCGCTGATTCCGCATAAAGCAAAACAGTTTGCAACAGGACAATACCTTTCGATTTATCTGCATTATCTGCATGCTGGCTCGCGCTCACTCTTTCGGCTTCCCCTTTTGCTTGTTCCGAGTTCTCAGAATTGTTGTTATAATGCAATACTGTGTTGTGCGCTCCCTGACACACACTACACTTCAGGCGCGATTTACAACGGTTTCTCCAATGGCCCGGTTTTAAACAAATCAAACAAAGCCGTTTTGTCATAACCAATTGCACTCTATCTCTTCCATGTAGTAATAAGAGTTCTGAACACTTATTTGTTTAATGATGTCCTTTGCACAAATTACACGCATTTTCATCAAACAATGTTGAAGCCGCATTGAATTTCATTGGTGCATGTTCGTTGGACCCTGGCTTCTTTGAAAGTAATCGTCCCTTATGACCAGCAGTGACACTTCCCTGGCATCTTTCTAACACCGACACTCTTTCTTTTAGGAAACGCAAGGTTTTTTCATAACTCGGAAGCTCGTTTCTAGGGATGCTAGTTTCCCATATTTTCTTTGTTTCAATATCCAAAGAATTTGCAATTAAATGTATAACCATTGAACACGAAAGACCGGTAAAATCTTCTCCTAAATACTTTAGGTTTTCAACGTGGCTTTCAACTGACTCGACCAAATTACGCAAACCTACATAGCTTTCCTCGGTTAACTTCTTTAAATTAAAAAGTCCACTGATATGTAAGTCCACCATACGACGCTTATTTTCATACCGTTCAGTTAGCAATTGCCACGCACGTTCGTAATTACCGTCATTAATCGTTTTTTCATTTATCACCTTGGCCGCATCACCGATCAACGCCTTTTCCAAGTGATAGAGTTTTAATCGCGGGTTTTCACCACTTTTGTCCACAATGTCCTTGAAGATTGTCTTAAATCGCTCCCACTCCTCATACTTGCCGCTAAACGAAGGAATTGGCCGAGGCAATGGAGCATGCACAATCACTGGTGAGACACTAGGACCAGGAATTACTGCTTGAGATGCTATGGATTTTGCCGCAAAGGCTTCAGATGCACTCTCTATTTCCATCATCACTGTCTCATGCAGTTTCATCATTTCCTTATACTTGGCGTCATGCACTGCACTGTCACTTCCTACAAGCTTTATAATTTCTGTATAATGCTTGTTGTGTTCTTCTAATGCACTATCCGCCTTTTTTCCATACACTTTGCACTGTACCGCAGTCAGCGCCTTTACTTCTTTCTTCGCCAACGAAATGTTATCAAATATGCGAGTTAACTCGTCACATGCAAGGTCACGCATGTGAATGTTTGGCATCGCATCAACATTCACATCCACCGATCCCGGTTCCACGACCGATTTCGCGGCTGGTGTGTGTGGCGTTCGAGGTGTTCGAGTCATGATGAGCGATTACCGAAATCCAGCTACTTGTATATCCGGTTCGAAGGACCAATGTGATATCTCAGCGGAACTCTACTGATAGTTAGACTGTCGGTATTTTCTTTAAACGCACAAGAGGTTACTTTATTGATCCAACACTTGCGACTTATCTGTATCGCTATACACATCATACTGATCGTGCGCAGGACCTGCTCCCCGCTTAAGTTCGATTAACGGTACTCTTATTATCGCCCCGCTGCAACCGCGATATTTCAATTTGTCGCCTCTCACTCTTTCTCTCTTTCGTTCCGATGAAACGGAACAACCGGTATCGGCGAGACCCGGAGCTAGGAACCTGAAATTTGTTGTGATAATCGCAGGTTCCTTGTCATAGTCTAGGAGGCCCGAATGATACTTTCTGAAGCTTTCTTAGCGAAAAAATTTAAAATTTAAAAAAAAAATTCAACTCCGGGGCTTAAAAATTGGCCAAAACCGGTATCGGCGAGACCCGGAGCTAGGAACCTGAAATTTGTTGTGATAATCGCAGGTTCCTTGTCATAGTCTAGGAGGCCCGAGTGATACTTTCTGAAGCTTTCTGAGCGAAAAAAAAAATTTTCAATTTTTGAAATTTTTTAGAAATTTTGAACAAAATTCAACTCCGGGGCTTAAAAATTGGCCAAAACCGGTATCGGCGAGACCCGGAGCTAGGTACCTGAAATTTGTTGTGATAATCGCAGGTTCCTTGTCATAGTCTAGGAGGCCCGAGTGATACTTTCTGAAGCTTTCTGAGCGAAAAAAAAAAATTTCAATTTTTGAAATTTTTTAGAATTTTTGAAAAAAATTCAACTCCGGGGCTTAAAAATTGGCCAAAACCGGTATCGGCGAGACCCGGAGCTAGGTACCTGAAATTTTTTGTGATAATCGCAGGTTCCTTGTCATAGTCTAGGAGGCCCGAATGATACTTTCTGAAGCTTTCTGAGCGAAAAAAAAAATTTTCAATTTTTGAAATTTTTTAGAATTTTTGAAAAAATTCAACTCCGGGGCTTAAAAATTGGCCAAAACCGGTATCGGCGAGACCCGGAGCTAGGTACCTGAAATTTGTTGTGATAATCGCAGGTTCCTTGTCATAGTCTAGGAGGCCCGAATGATACTTACTGAAGCTTTCTTAGCGAAAAAAAAAGATATTTAATTTTTGAAATTTTTTAGAATTTTTGAAAAAAAAATTCAACTCCGGGGCTTAAAAATTGGCCAAAACCGGTATCGGCGAGACCCGGAGCTAGGTACCTGAAATTTTTTGTGATAATCGCAGGTTCCTTGTCATAGTCTAGGAGGCCCGAATGATACTTTCTGAAGCTTTCTGAGCGAAAAAAAATATTTTCAATTTTTGAAATTTTTTAGAAATTTTGAAAAAAGTTCAACTCCGGGGCTTAAAAATTGGCCAAAACCGGTATCGGCGAGACCCGGAGCTAGGTACCTGAAATTTGTTGTGATAATCGCAGGTTCCTTGTCATAGTCTAGGAGGCCTGAGTGATACTTTCTGAAGCTTTCTTAGCGAAAAAAAATATTTTCAATTTTTGAAATTTTTTTAGAATTTTTGAAAAAAATTCAACTCCGGGGCTTAAAAATTGGCCAAAACCGGTATCGGCGAGACCCGGAGCTAGGTACCTGAAATTTGTTGTGATAATCGCAGGTTCCTTGTCATAGTCTAGGAGGCCCGAATGATACTTTCTGAAGCTTTCTTAGCGAAAAAAAAAATTTCAATTTTTGAAATTGTTTAGAATTTTTGAAAAAAATTCAACTCCGGGGCTTAAAAATTGGCCAAAACCGGTATCGGCGAGACCCGGAGCTAGGTACCTGAAATTTTTTGTGATAATCGCAGGTTCCTTGTCATAGTCTAGGAGGCCCGAATGATACTTTCTGAAGCTTTCTTAGCGAAAAAAAAAATTTTAAATTTCTGAAATTTTTTAGAATTTTTGAAAAAAATCAACTCCGGGGCTTAAAAATTGGCCAAAACCGGTATCGGCGAGACCCGGAGCTAGATACCTGAAATTTTTTGTGATAATCGCAGGTTCCTTGTCATAGTCTAGGAGGCCCGAATGATACTTTCTGAAGCTTTCTTAGCGAAAAAATTTAAAATCTAAAAAAAAATTCAACTCCGGGGCTTAAAAATTGGCCAAAACCGGTATCGGCGAGACCCGGAGCTAGGAACCTGAAATTTGTTGTGATAATCGCAGGTTCCTTGTCATAGTCTAGGAGGCCCGAGTGATACTTTCTGAAGCTTTCTGAGTGAAAAAAAAAATTTTCAATTTTTGAAATTTTTTAGAAATTTTGAACAAAATTCAACTCCGGGGCTTAAAAATTGGCCAAAACCGGTATCGGCGAGACCCGGAGCTAGGTACCTGAAATTTGTTGTGATAATCGCAGGTTCCTTGTCATAGTCTAGGAGGCCCGAATGATACTTTCTGAAGCTTTCTTAGCGAAAAAAAAAATTTTCAATTTTTGAAATTTTTTAGAATTTTTGAAAAAAATTCAACTCCGGGGCTTAAAAATTGGCCAAAACCGGTATCGGCGAGACCCGGAGCTAGGTACCTGAAATTTTTTGTGATAATCGCAGGTTCCTTGTCATAGTCTAGGAGGCCCGAATGATACTTTCTGAAGCTTTCTGAGCGAAAAAAAAAATTTTCAATTTTTGAAATTTTTTAGAATTTTCGAAAAAATTCAACTCCGGGGCTTAAAAATTGGCCAAAACCGGTATCGGCGAGACCCGGAGCTAGGTACCTGAAATTTTTTGTGATAATCGCAGGTTCCTTGTCATAGTCTAGGAGGCCCGAATGATACTTACTGAAGCTTTCTTAGCGAAAAAAAAAGATATTCAATTTTTGAAATTTTTTAGAATTTTTGAAAAAAAAATTCAACTCCGGGGCTTAAAAATTGGCCAAAACCGGTATCGGCGAGACCCGGAGCTAGGTACCTGAAATTTTTTGTGATAATGGCAGGTTCCTTGTCATAGTCTAGGAGGCCCGAATGATACTTTCTGAAGCTTTCTGAGCGAAAAAAAATATTTTCAATTTTTGAAATTTTTTAGAAATTTTGAAAAAAGTTCAACTCCGGGGCTTAAAAATTGGCCAAAACCGGTATCGGCGAGACCCGGAGCTAGGTACCTGAAATTTTTTGTGATAATCGCAGGTTCCTTGTCATAGTCTAGGAGGCCTGAGTGATACTTTCTGATGCTTTCTGAGCGAAAAAAAAAATTTCAATTTTTGAAATTTTTTAGAATTTTTGAAAAAAATTCAACTCCGGGGCTTAAAAATTGGCCAAAACCGGTATCGGCGAGACCCGGAGCTAGGTACCTGAAATTTTTTGTGATAATCGCAGGTTCCTTGTCATAGTCTAGGAGGCCCGAATGATACTTTCTGAAGCTTTCTTAGCGAAAAAAAAATATTTTCAATTTTTGAAATTTTTTTAGAATTTTTGAAAAAAATTCAACTCCGGGGCTTAAAAATTGGCCAACACCGGTATCGGCGAGACCCGGAGCTAGGTACCTGAAATTTTTTGTGATAATCGCAGGTTCCTTGTCATAGTCTAGGAGGCCCGAATGATACTTTCTGAAGCTTTCTTAGCGAATAAAAAAATTTCAATTTTTGAAATTGTTTAGAATTTTTGAAAAAAATTCAACTCCGGGGCTTAAAAATTGGCCAAAACCGGTATCGGCGAGACCCGGAGCTAGGTACCTGAAATTTTTTGTGATAATCGCAGGTTCCTTGTCATAGTCTAGGAGGCCCGAATGATACTTTCTGAAGCTCTCTTAGCGAAAAAAAATATTTCAATTTTTGAAATTTTTTAGAATTTTTGAAAAAAATTCAACTCCGGGGCTTAAAAATTGGCCAAAACCGGTATCGGCGAGACCCGGAGCTAGGTACCTGAAATTTTTTGTGATAATCGCAGGTTCCTTGTCATAGTCTAGGAGGCTCAAATGATACTATCTGAAGCTTTCTTAGCGAAAAAAAAAAATTTCAATTTTTGAAAGTTTTTAGAATTTTTGAAAAAAAAAATTCAACTCCGGGGCTTAAAAATTGGCCAAAACCGGTATCGGCGAGACCCGGAGCTAGGTACCTGAAATTTTTTGTGATAATCGCAGGTTCCTTGTCATAGTCTAGGAGGCCCGAATGATACTTTCTGAAGCTCTCTTAGCGAAAAAGAAAATTTCAATTTTTGAAATTTTTTAGAATTTTTGAAAAAAATTCAACTCCGGGGCTTAAAAATTGGCCAAAACCGGTATTGGCGAGACCCGGAGCTAGGTACCTGAAATTTTTTGTGATAATCGCAGGTTCCTTGTCATAGTCTAGGAGGCCCGAATGATAGTTTTTGAAGCTTTCTTAGCGAAAAAAAATTTCAATCTTTGAAATTTTTTTTTAGAATTTTTGAAAAAAAATCAACTCCGTGGCTTAAAAATTGGCCAAAACCGGTATCGGCGAGACCCGGAGCTAGGTACCTGAAATTTGTTGTGATAATCGCAGGTTCCTTGTCATAGTCTAGGAGGCCCGAATGATACTTTCTGAAGCTTTCTGAGCGAAAAAAAACAAATTTCAATTTTTGAAATTTTTTAGAATTTTTGAAAAAAATTCAACTCCGGGGCTTAAAAATTGGCCAAAACCGGTATCGGCGAGACCCGGAGCTAGGTACCTGAAATTTTTTTTGATAATCGCAGGTTCCTTGTCATAGTCTAGGAGGCCCGAATGATACTTTCTGAAGCTTTCTGAGCGAAAAAAAAAATTTTCAATTTTTGAAATTTTTTAGAAATTTTGAAAAAAAATTCAACTCCGGGCTTAAAAAATGGCCAAAACCGGTATTGGCGAGACCCGGAGCTAGCTACCTGAAATTTTTTGTGATAATCGCAGGTTCCTTGTCATAGTCTAGGAGGCCCGAATGATACTTTCTGAAGCTTTCTTAGCGAAAAAAAAATTTCAATTTTTGAAATTGTTTAGAATTTTTGAAAAGAATTCAACTCCGGGGCATCAAAATTGGCCAAAACCGGTATCGGCGAGACCCGGAGCTAGATACCTGAAATTTTTTGTGATAATGGCAGGTTCCTTGTCATAGTCTAGGAGGCCCGAATGATACTTTCTGAAGCTTTCTGAGCGAAAAAAAAAATTTTCAATTTTTGAAAATTTTTAGAATTTTTGAAAAAAATTCAACTCCGGGGCTTAAAAATTGGCCAAAACCGGTATCGGCGAGACCCGGAGCTAGGTACCTGAAATTTTTTGTGATAATCGCAGGTTCCTTGTCATAGTCTAGGAGGCTCAAATGATACTTTTTGAAGCTTTCTTAGCGAAAAAAAAAATTCAATTTTTGAAATTTTTTAGAATTTTTGAACAAAATTCAACTCCGGGGCTTAAAAATTGGCCAAACCCGGTATCGGCGAGACCCGGAGCTAGGTACCTGAAATTTTTTGTGATAATCGCAGGTTCCTTGTCATAGTCTAGGAGGCCCGAATGATACTTTCTGAAGCTTTCTTAGCGAAAAAAAATATTTTCAATTTTTGAAATTTTTTAGAATTTTTGAACAAAATTCAACTCCGGGGCTTAAAAATTGGCCAAAACCGGTATCGGCGAGACCCGGAGCTAGGTACCTGAAATTTTTGTGATAATCGCAGGTTCCTTGTCATAGTCTAGGAGGCCCGAATGATAGTTTTTGAAGCTTTCTTAGCGAGAAAAAAAATTTCCAATTTTTGAAATTTTTTAGAATTTTTGAAAAAAATTCAACTCCGGGGATTAAAAATTGGCCAAAACCGGTATTGGCGAGACCCGGAGCTAGGTACCTGAAATTTTTTGTGATAATCGCAGGTTCCTTGTCATAGTCTAGGAGGCCCGAATGATACTTTCTGAAGCTTTCTGAGCGAAAAAAAAAAAATTTCAATTTTTGAAATTTTTTAGAATTTTTGAAAAAAATTCAACTCCGGGGCTTAAAAATTGGCCAACACCGGTATCGGCGAGACCCGGAGCTAGGTACCTGAAATTTGTTGTGGTAATCGCAGGTTCCTTGTCATAGTCTAGGAGGCCCGAATGATACTTTCTGAAGCTTTCTGAGCGAAAAAAAAAAATTTCAATTTTTGAAATTTTTTAGAATTTTTGAAAAAAAATCAACTCCGGGGCTTAAAAATTGGCCAAAACCGGTATCGGCGAGACCCGGAGCTAGGTACCTGAAATTTTTTGTGATAATCGCAGGTTCCTTGTCATAGTCTAGGAGGCCCGAATGATACTTTCTGAAGCTTTCTTAGCGAAAAAAAATATTTCAATTTTTGAAATTTTTTAGAATTTTTGAAAAAAATTCAACTCCGGGGCTTAAAAATTGGCCAAAACCGGTATCGGCGAGACCCGGAGCTAGGTACCTGAAATTTTTTGTGATAATCGCAGGTTCCTTGTCATAGTCTAGGAGGCCCGAGTGATACTTTCTGAAGCTTTCTGAGCAAAAAAAAAAAGTTCAATTTTTGAATTTTTTTAGAATTTTTGAAAAAAATTCAACTCCGGGGCTTAAAAATTGGCCAAAACCGGTATCGGCGAGACCCGGAGCTAGGTACCTGAAATTTTTTGTGATAATCGCAGGTTCCTTGTTATAGTCTAGGAGGCCCGAATGATACTTTCTGTAGCTTTCTTAGCGAAAAAAAATTTTTTCAATTTTTGAAATTTTTTAGAAATTTTTAAAAAAATTCAACTTCGGGGCTTAAAAATTGGCCAAACCCGGTATCGGCGAGACCCGGAGCTAGGTACCTGAAATTTTTGGTGATAATCGCAGGTTCCTTGTCATAGTATAGGAGGCCCGAATGATACTTTCTGAAGCTTTCTTAGCGAAAAAAATTTTTTCAATTTTTGAAATTTTGTTTAGAATTTTTGAAAAAAATTCAACTCCGGGGCTTAAAAATTGGCCAAAACCGGTATCGGCGAGACCCGGAGCTAGGTACCTGAAATTTTTTGTGATAGTCGCAGGTTCCTTGTCATAGTCTAGGAGGCCCGAATGATAGTTGTTGAAGCTTTCTTAGCGAGAAAAAAAATTTCAATTTTTGAAATTTTTTAGAATTTTTGAAAAAAATTCAACTCCGGGGCTTAAAAATTGGCCAAACCCGGTATCGGCGATACCCGGAGCTAGATACCTGAAATTTTTTGTGATAATCGCAGGTTCCTTGTCATAGTCTAGGAGGCCCGAATGATACTTTCTGAAGCTTTCTGAGCGAAAAAAAACAAATTTCAATTTTCGAAATTTTTTTTTAGAATTTTTGAAAAAAAATCAACTCCGGGGCTTAAAAATTGGCCAAAACCGGTATTGGCAAGACCCGGAGCTAGGTACCTGAAATTTTTTGTGATAATCGCAGGTTCCTTGTCATAGTCTAGGAGGCCCGAATGATACTTTCTGAAGCTTTCTGAGCGAAAAACAAAATTTTCAATTTTTGAAATTTTTTAGAATTTTTGAAAAAAATTCAACTCCGGGGCTTAAAAATTGGCCGAAACCGGTATCGGCGAGACCCGGAGCTAGGTACCTGAAATTTGTTGTGATAATCGCAGGTTCCTTGTCATAGTCTAGGAGGCCCGAATGATACTTTTTGAAGCTTTCTGAGCGAAAAAAAAAAAATTCAATTTTTGAAATTTTTTAGAATTTTTGAAAAAAATTCAACTCCGGGGCTTAAAAATTGGCCAAAACCGGTATCGGCGAGACCCGGAGCTAGGTACCTGAAATTTTTTGTGATAATCGCAGGTTCCTTGTCATAGTCTAGGAGGCCCGAATGATACTTTCTGAAGCTTTCTTAGCGAAAAAAAATATTTCAATTTTTGAAATTTTTTAGAATTTTTGAAAAAAATTCAACTCCGGGGCTTAAAAATTGGCCAAAACCGGTATCGGCGAGACCCGGAGCTAGGTACCTGAAATTTTTTGTGATAATCGCAGGTTCCTTGTCATAGTCTAGGAGGCCCGAATGATACTTTCTGAAGCTTTCTGAGCAAAAAAAAAAAGTTCAATTTTTGAATTTTTTTAGAATTTTTGAAAAAAATTCAACTCCGGGGCTTAAAAATTGGCCAAAACCGGTATCGGCGAGACCCGGAGCTAGGTACCTGAAATTTTTTGTGATAATCGCAGGTTCCTTGTCATAGTCTAGGAGGCCCGAATGATACTTTCTGAAGCTTTCTTAGCGAAAAAAAAATTTTTCAATTTTTGAAATTTTTAGAAATTTTTAAAAAAATTCAACTTCGGGGCTTAAAAATTGGCCAAACCCGGTATCGGCGAGACCCGGAGCTAGGTACCTGAAATTTTTTGTGATAATCGCAGGTTCCTTGTCATAGTATAGGAGGCCCGAATGATACTTTCTGAAGCTTTCTTAGCGAAAAAAATTTTTTCAATTTTTGAAATTTTGTTTAGAATTTTTGAAAAAAATTCAACTCCGGGGCTTAAAAATTGGCCAAAACCGGTATCGGCGAGACCCGGAGCTAGGTACCTGAAATTTTTTGTGATAGTCGCAGGTTCCTTGTCATAGTCTAGGAGGCCCGAATGATAGTTTTTGAAGCTTTCTTAGCGAGAAAAAAAATTTCAATTTTTGAAATTTTTTAGAATTTTTGAAAAAATTCAACTCCGGGGCTTAAAAATTGGCCAAAACCGGTATCGGCGAGACCCGGAGCTAGGTACCTGAAATTTTTTGTGATAATCGCAGGTTCCTTGTCATAGTCTAGGAGGCCCGAATGATACTTTCTGAAGCTTTCTGAGCGAAAAACAAAATTCCAATTTTTGAAATTTTTTAGAATTTTTGAAAAAAATTCAACTCCGGGGCTTAAAAATTGGCCAAAACCGGTATCGGCGAGACCCGGAGTTTGGTACCTGAATTTTTTTGTGATAATCGCAGGTTCCTTGTCATAGTCTAGGAGGCCCGAATGATACTTTCTGAAGCTTTCTGAGCGAAAAAAAAAAATTTCAATTTTTGAAATTTTTTTGAATTTTTGAAAAAAAAATCAACTCCGGGGCTTAAAAATTGGCCAAAACCGGTATCGGCGAGACCCGAAGCTAGGTACCTGAAATTTTTTGTGATAATCGCAGGTTCCTTGTCATAGTCTAGGAGGCCCGAATGATACTTTCTGAAGCTTTCTGAGCAAAAAAAAAATGTTCAATTTTTGAATTTTTTTAGAATTTTTGAAAAAAATTCAACTCCGGGGCTTAAAAATTGGCCAAAACCGGTATCGGCGAGACCCGGAGCTAGGTACCTGAAATTTTTTGTGATAATCGCAGGTTCTTTGTCATAGTCTAGGAGGCCCGAATGATAGTTGTTGAAGCTTTCTTAGCGAGAAAAAAAATTTCAATTTTTGAAATTTTTTAGAATTTTTGAAAAAAATTCAACTCCGGGGCTTAAAAATTGGCCAAAACCGGTATCGGCGAGACCCGGAGCTAGGTACCTGAAATTTTTTGTGATAATCGCAGGTTCCTTGTCATAGTCTAGGAGGCCCGAATGATACTTTCTGAAGCTTTCTGAGCAAAAAAAAAAATTCAATTTTTGAAATTTTTTAGTATTTTTGAAAAAAATTCAACTCCGGGGATTAAAAATTGGCCAAAACCGGTATCGGCGAGACCCGGAGCTAGGTACCTGAAATTTTTTGTGATAATCGCAGGTTCCTTGTCATAGTCTAGGAGGCCCGAATGATACTTTCTGAAGCTTTCTTTTTGAACAAGTCTTTCTTTTTTTCTTTTTTGAGCACAAAAAAAAAATTCAATTTTTGAAATTTTTTAGAATTTTTGAACAAAATTCAACTCCGGGGCTTAAAAATTGGCCAAAACCGGTATCGGCGAGACCCGGAGCTAGGTACCTGAAATTTTTTGTGATAATCGCAGGTTCCTTGTCATAGTCTAGGAGGCCCGAATGATGCTTTCTGAAGCTTTCTGAGCGAAAAAAAAAATTTCAATTTTTGAAATTTTTTAGAATTTTTGAAAAAAATTCAACTCCGGGGATTAAAAATTGGCCAAAACCGGTATTGGCGAGACCCGGAGCTAGGTACCTGAAATTTGTTGTGATAATCGCAGGTTCTTTGTCATAGTCTAGGAGGCCCGAATGATACTTTCTGAAGCTTTCTGAGCGAAAAAAAAATTTTCAATTTTTGAAATTTTTTAGAATTTTTGAAAAAAATTCAACTCCGGGGCTTAAAAATTGGCCGAAACCGGTATCGGCGAGACCCGGAGCTAGGTACCTGAAATTTTTTGTGATAATCGCAGGTTCCTTGTCATAGTCTAGGAGGCCCAAATGATACTTTCTGAAGCTTTCTGAGCGAAAAAAAAAATTTCAATTTTTGAAATTTTTTAGAATTTTTGAAAATAATTCAACTCCGGGGCTTAAAAATTGGCCAAAACCGGTATCGGCGAGACCCGGAGCTAGGTACTTGAAATTTTTTGTGATAATCGCAGGTTCCTTGTCATAGTCTAGGAGGCCCGAATGGTACTTTCTGAAGCTTTCTGAGCAAAAAAAAAAAATTCAATTTTTGAAATTTTTTAGAATTTTTGAGAAAAAATCAACTCCGGGGCTTAAAAATTGGCCAAAACCGGTATCGGCGAGACCCGGAGCTAGGTACCTGAAATTTTTTGTGATAATCGCAGGTTCCTTGTCATAGTCTAGGAGGCCCAAATGATTCTTTCTGAAGCTTTCTGAGCGAAAAAAAAATTTTCAATTTTTGAAATTTTTTAGAATTTTTGAAAAAAATTCAACTCCGGGGCATCAACATTGGCCAAACCCGGTATCGGCGAGACCCGGAGCTAGGTACCTGAAATTTGTTGTGATAATCGCAGGTTCCTTGTCATAGTCTAGGAGGCCCAAATGATACTTTCTGAAGCTTTCTGAGCGAAAAAAAAAAATTTCAATTTTTAAAATTTTTTTTTAGAATTTTTGAAAAAAAATTCAACTCCGGGGATTAAAAATTGGCCAAAACCGGAATTGGCGAGACCCGGAGCTAGGTACCTGAAATTTTTTGTGATAATCGCAGGTTCCTTGTCATAGTCTAGGAGGCCCGAATGATACTTTCTGAAGCTTTCTGAGCGAAAAAAAAAATTTCAATTTTTGAAATTTTTTAGAATTTTTGAAAAAAATTCAACTCCGGGGCTTAAAAATTGGCCAAAACCGGTATCGGCGAGACCCGGAGCTAGGTACCTGAAATTTTTTGTGAAAGTCGCAGGTTCCTTGTCATATCTAGGAGGCCCGAATGATAGTTTTTGAAGCTTTCTTAGCGAGAAAAAAAATTTCAATTTTTGAAATTTTTTAGAATTTTTGAAAAAAAATCAACTCCGGGGCTTAAAAATTGGCCAAAACCGGTATCGGCGAGACCCGGAGCTAGGTACCTGAAATTTTTTGTGATAGTCGCAGGTTCCTTGTCATAGTCTAGGAGGCCCGAATGATAGTTTTTGAAGCTTTCTTAGCGAGAAAAAAAATTTCAATTTTTGAAATTTTTTAGAATTTTTGAAAAAAATTCAACTCCGGGGCTTAAAAATTGGCCAAAACCGGTATCGGCGAGACCCGGAGCTAGGTACCTGAAATTTTTTGTGATAATCGCAGGTTCCTTGTCATAGTCTAGGAGGCCCGAATGATACTTTCTGAAGCTTTCTGAGCGAAAAAAAAATTTTGAATTTTTGAAATTTTTTAGAATTTTTGAAAAAAATTCAACTCCGGGGCTTAAAAATTGGCCAAAACCGGTATCGGCGAGACCCGGAGCTAGGTACCTGAATTTTTTTGTGATAATCGCAGGTTCCTTGTCATAGTCTAGGAGGCCCGAGTGATACTTTCTGAAGCTTTCTTAGCAAAAAAAAATTTAGAATTTTTGAAATTTTTTAGAATTTTTGAAAAAAATTCAACTCCGGGGCTTAAAAATTGGCCAAAACCGTTATTGGCGAGACCCGGAGCTAGGTACCTGAAATTTTTTGTGATAATCGCAGGTTCCTTGTCATAGTCTAGGAGGCCCGAATGATACTTTCTGAAGCTTTCTGAGCGAAAAAAAAAATTCAATTTTTGAAATTTTTTAGAATTTTTGAAAAAAATTCAACTCCGGGGCTTAAAAATTGGCCAAAACCGGTATCGGCGAGACCCGGAGCTAGGTACCTGAAATTTTTTGTGATAATCGCAGGTTCCTTGTCATAGTCTAGGAGGCCCGAATGATACTTTCTGAAGCTTTCTGAGCAAAAAAAAAAAATTTCAATTTTTGAAATTTTTTTTTAGAATTTTTGAAAAAAATCAACTCCGGGGCTTAAAAATTGGCCAAAACCGGTATTGGCGAGACCCGGAGCTAGGTACCTGAAATTTTTTGTGATAATCGCAGGTTCCTTGTCATAGTCTAGGAGGCCCGAATGATACTTTCTGAAGCTTTCTGAGCAAATAAAAAAATTTCAATTTTTGAAATTTTTTTTTAGAATTTTTGAAAAAAATCAACTCCGGGGCTTAAAAATTGGCCAAAACCGGTATTGGCGAGACCCGGAGCTAGGTACCTGAAATTTTTTGTGATAATCGCAGGTTCCTTGTCATAGTCTAGGAGGCCCGAATGATACTTTCTGAAGCTTTCTGAGCGAAAAAAAAATTTTCAATTTTTGAAATTTTTTAGTACTTTTGAAAAAAATTCAACTCCGGGGATTAAAAATTGGCCAAAACCGGTATCGGCGAGACCCGCAGTTAGGTACCTGAAATTTGTTGTGATAATCGCAGGTTCCTTGTCATAGTCTAGGAGGCCCGAATGATACTTTCTGAAGCTTTCTTTTTGAACAAGTCTTTCTTTTTTTCTTTTTTGAGCGCAAAAAAAAAATTCAATTTTTGAAATTTTTTAGAATTTTTGAAAAAAATTCAACTCCGGGGCTTAAAAATTGGCCAAAACCGGTATCGGCGAGACCCGGAGCTAGGTACCTGAAATTTTTTGTGATAATCGCAGGTTCCTTGTCATAGTCTAGGAGGCCCGAATGATACTTTCTGAAGCTTTCTGAGCGAAAAAAAAATTTTCAATTTTTGAAATTTTTTAGAATTTTTGAAAAAAATTCAACTCCGGGGCATCAAAATTGGCCAAAACCGGTATCGGCGAGACCCGGAGCTAGGTACCTGAATTTTTTTGTGATAATCGCAGGTTCCTTGTCATAGTCTAGGAGGCCCGAATGATACTTTCTGAAGCTTTCTTAGCAAAAAAAAATTTGAATTTTTGAAATTTTTTAGAATTTTTGAAAAGAATTCAACTCCGGGGCTTAAAAATTGGCCAAAACCGGTATTGGCGAGACCCGGAGCTAGGTACCTGAAATTTTTTGTGATAATCGCAGGTTCCTTGTCATAGTCTAGGAGGCCCGAATGATACTTTCTGAAGCTTTCTGAACGAAAAAAAAAATTTCAATTTTTGAAATTTTTTAGAATTTTTGAAAAAAATTCAACTCCGTGGCTTAAAAATTGGCCAAAACCGGTATCGGCGAGACCCGGAGCTAGGTACCTGAAATTTTTTGTGATAATCGCAGGTTCCTTGTCATAGTCTAGGAGGCCCGAATGATACTTTCTGAAGCTTTCTTAGCGAAAAAAAAAATTCAATTTTTGAATTTTTTTTTTCGAATTTTTGAAAAAAAATCAACTCCGGGGCTTAAAAATTGGTCAAAACCGGTATCAGCGAGACCCGGAGCTAGGTACCTGAAATTTTTTGTGATAATCTCAGGTTCCTTGTCATAGTCTAGGAGGCCCGAATGATACTTTCTGAAGCTTTCTGAGCGAAAAAAAAAATTTTTCAATTTTTGAAATTTTTTAGAATTTTTGAAAAAAATTCAACTCCGGGGCTTAAAAATTGGCCAAAACCGGTATCGGCGAGACCCGGAGCTAGATACCTGAAATTTTTTGTGATAATCGCAGGTTCCTTGTCATAGTCTAGGAGGCCCGAATGATACTTTCTGAAGCTTTCTGAGCGAAAAAAAAAATTTCAATTTTTGAAATTTTCTAGAATTTTTGAAAAAAATTCAACTCCGGGGATTAAAAATTGGCCAAAACCGGTATTGGCGAGACCCGGAGCTAGGTACCTGAAATTTTTTGTGATAATCGCAGGTTCCTTGTCATAGTCTAGGAGGCCCGAATGATACTTTCTGAAGCTTTCTTAGCGAAAAAAAAAATTTCAATTTTTGAAATTTTTTAGAATTTTTGAAAAAAATTCAACTCCGGGGATTAAAAATTGGCCAAAACCGGTATTGGCGAGACCCGGAGCTAGGTACCTGAAATTTTTTGTGATAATCTCAGGTTCCTTGTCATAGTCTAGGAGGCCCGAATGATACTTTCTGAAGCTTTCTGAGCGAAAAAAAAAATTTAGAATTTTTGAAATTTATTAGAATTTTTGAAAAAAATTCAACTCCGGGGCTTAAAAATTGGCCAAAACCGGTATCGGCGAGACCCGGAGCTAGGTACCTGAAATTTTTTGTGATAATCGCAGGTTCCTTGTCATAGTCTAGGAGGCCCGAATGATACTTTTTGAAGCTTTCTGAGCGAAAAAAAAAATTCAATTTTTGAAATTTTTTAGAATTTTTGAAAAAAATTCAACTCCGGGGATTAAAAATTGGCCAAAACCGGTATCGGCGAGACCCGGAGCTAGGTACCTGAAAGTTTTTGTGATAATCGCAGGTTCCTTGTCATAGTCTAGGAGGCCCGAATGATACTTTCTGAAGCTTTCTTAGCGAAAAAAAACATTTCAATTTTTGAATTTTTTTTTAGAATTTTTGAAAAAAATCAACTCCGGGGCTTAAAAATTGGCCAAAACCGGTATCGGCGAGACCCGGAGCTAGGTACCTGAAATTTTTTGTGATAATCGCAGGTTCCTTGTCATAGTCTAGGAGGCCCGAATGATACTTTCTGAAGCTTTCTTAGCGAAAAAAAAAAATTTCAATTTTTAAAATTTTTTTTTAGAATTTTTGAAAAAAAAAATCAACCCCGGGGCTTAAAAATTGGCCAAAACCGGTATTGGCGAGACCCGGAGCTAGGTACCTGAAATGTTTTGTGATAATCGCAGGTTCCTTGTCATAGTCTAGGAGGCCCGAATGATACTTTCTGAAGCTTTCTGAGCAAAAAAAAAAAGTTCAATTTTTGAATTTTTTTAGAATTTTTGAAAAAAATTCAACTCCGGGGCTTAAAAATTGGCCAAAACCGGTATCGGCGAGACCCGGAGCTAGGTACCTGAAATTTTTTGTGATAATCGCAGGTTCCTTGTCATAGTCTAGGAGGCCCGAATGATACTTTTTGAAGCTTTCTGAGCGAAAAAAAAAATTCAATTTTTGAAATTTTTTAGAATTTTTGAAAAAAATTCAACTCCGGGGATTAAAAATTGGCCAAAACCGGTATCGGCGAGACCCGGAGCTAGGTACCTGAAAGTTTTTGTGATAATCGCAGGTTCCTTGTCATAGTCTAGGAGGCCCGAATGATACTTTCTGAAGCTTTCTTAGCGAAAAAAAACATTTCAATTTTTGAATTTTTTTTTAGAATTTTTGAAAAAAATCAACTCCGGGGCTTAAAAATTGGCCAAAACCGGTATCGGCGAGACCCGGAGCTAGGTACCTGAAATTTGTTGTGATAATCGCAGGTTCCTTGTCATAGTCTAGGAGGCCCGAATGATACTTTCTGAAGCTTTCTGAGCAAAAAAAAAAAATTTCAATTTTTGAAATTTTTTAGAATTTTTGAAAAAAATCAACTCCGGGGCTTAAAAATTGGCCAAAACCGGTATTGGCGAGACCCGGAGCTAGGTACCTGAAATTTTTTGTGATAATCGCAGGTTCCTTGTCATAGTCTAGGAGGCCCGAATGATACTTTCTGAAGCTTTCTGAGCGAAAAAAAAAAATTCAATTTTTGAAATTTTTTTTTCGAATTTTTGAAAAAAAATCAACTCCGGGGCTTAAAAATTGGTCAAAACCGGTATCGGCGAGACCCGGAGCTAGGTACCTGAAATTTTTTGTGATAATCGCAGGTTCCTTGTCATAGTCTAGGAGGCCCGAATGATACTTTCTGAAGCTTTCTGAGAGAAAAAAAAAATTTTCAATTTTTGAAATTTTTTAGAATTTTTGAAAAAAAATCAACTCCGGGGCTTAAAAATTGGCCAAAACCGGTATCGGCGAGACCCGGAGCTAGATACCTGAAATTTTTTGTGATAATCGCAGGTTCCTTGTCATAGTCTAGGAGGCCCGAATGATACTTTCTGAAGCTTTCTGAGCGAAAAAAAAAATTTCAATTTTTGAATGTTTCTAGAATTTTTGAAAAAAATTCAACTCCGGGGATTAAAAATTGGCCAAAACCGGTATTGGCGAGACCCGGAGCTAGGTACCTGAAATTTGTTGTGATAATCGCAGGTTCCTTGTCATAGTCTAGGAGGCCCGAATGATACTTTCTGAAGCTTTCTTAGCGAAAAAAAAAATTTCCAATTTTTGAAATTTTTTAGAATTTTTGAAAAAAATTCAACTCCGGGGATTAAAAATTGGCCAAAACCGGTATTGGCGAGACCCGGAGCTAGGTACCTGAAATTTTTTGTGATAATCTCAGGTTCCTTGTCATAGTCTAGGAGGCCCGAATGATACTTTCTGAAGCTTTCTTAGCGAAAAAAAACATTTCAATTTTTGAATTTTTTTTTAGAATTTTTGAAAAAAATCAACTCCGGGGCTTAAAAATTGGCCAAAACCGGTATCGGCGAGACCCGGAGCTAGGTACCTGAAATTTGTTGTGATAATCGCAGGTTCCTTGTCATAGTCTAGGAGGCCCGAATGATACTTTCTGAAGCTTTCTTAGCGAAAAAAAACATTTCAATTTTTGAATTTTTTTTTAGAATTTTTGAAAAAAATCAACTCCGGGGCTTAAAAATTGGCCAAAACCGGTATCGGCGAGACCCGGAGCTAGGTACCTGAAATTTTTTGTGATAATCGCAGGTTCCTTGTCATAGTCTAGGAGGCCCGAATGATACTTTCTGAAGCTTTCTTAGCGAAAAAAAAAAATTTCAATTTTTAAAATTTTTTTTTAGAATTTTTGAAAAAAAAATCAACTCCGGGGCTTAAAAATTGGCCAAAACCGGTATTGGCGAGACCCGGAGCTAGGTACCTGAAATGTTTTGTGATAATCGCAGGTTCCTTGTCATAGTCTAGGAGGTCCGAATGATACTTTCTGAAGCTTTCTGAGCGAAAAAAAAAATTTTCAATTTTTGAAATTTTTTAGAATTTTTGAAAAAAATTCAACTCCGGGGCTTAAAAATTGGCCAAAACCGGTATCGGCGAGACCCGGAGCTAGGTACCTGAAATTTGTTGTGATAATCGCAGGTTCCTTGTCATAGTCTAGGAGGCCCGAATGATAGTTTTTGAAGCTTTCTTAGCGAAAAAAAATTTCAATCTTTGAAATTTTTTTTTAGAATTTTTGAAAAAAAATCAACTCCGGGGCTTAAAAATTGGCCAAAACCGGTATCGGCGAGACCCGGAGCTAGGTACCTGAAATTTGTTGTGATAATCGCAGGTTCCTTGTCATAGTCTAGGAGGCCCGAATGATACTTTCTGAAGCTTTCTTAGCGAAAAAAAAAAATTTCAATTTTTTAGAATTTTTGAAAAAAATTCAACTCCGGGGCTTAAAAATTGGCCAAAACCGGTATTGGCGAGACCCGGAGCTAGGTACCTGAAATGTTTTGTGATAATCGCAGGTTCCTTGTCATAGTCTAGGAGGCCCGAATGATACTTTCTGAAGCTTTCTAAGCGAAAAAAAAAAATTCAATTTTTGAAATTTTTTAGAAATTTTGAAAAAAAATCAACTCCGGGGCTTAAACATTGGCCAAAACCGTTATTGGCGAGACCCGGAGCTAGGTACCTGAAATTTTTTGTGATAATCGCAGGTTCCTTGTCATAGTCTAGGAGGCCCGAATGATACTTTCTGAAGCTTTCTGAGCGAAACAAAAAATTTTCAATTTTTGAAATTTTTTAGAATTTTTGAAAAAAATTCAACTCCGGGGCTAAAAATTGGCCAAAACCGGTATCGGCGAGACCCGGAGCTAGGTACCTGAATTTTTTTGTGATAATCGCAGGTTCCTTGTCATAGTCTAGGAGGCCCGAATGATACTTTCTGAAGCTTTCTTAGCGAAAAAAAACATTTCAATTTTTGAAATTTTTTTTAGAATTTTTGAAAAAAATCAACTCCGGGGCTTAAAAATTGGCCAAAACCGGTATCGGCGAGACCCGGAGCTAGGTACCTGAAATTTTTTGTGATAATCGCAGGTTCCTTGTCATAGTCTAGGAGGTCCGAATGATACTTTCTGAAGCTTTCTTAGCGAAAAAAACATTTCAATTTTTGAATTTTTTTTTAGAATTTTTGAAAAAAATCAACTCCGGGGCTTAAAAATTGGCCAAAACCGGTATCGGCGAGACCCGGAGCTAGGTACCTGAAATTTGTTGTGATAATCGCAGGTTCCTTGTCATAGTCTAGGAGGCCCGAATGATAGTTTTTGAAGCTTTCTTAGCGAAAAAAAATTTCAATCTTTGAAATTTTTTTTTAGAATTTTTGAAAAAAAATCAACTCCGGGGCTTAAAAATTGGCCAAAACCGGTATCGGCGAGACCCGGAGCTAGGTACCTGAAATTTGTTGTGATAATCGCAGGTTCCTTGTCATAGTCTAGGAGGCCCGAATGATACTTTCTGAAGCTTTCTTAGCGAAAAAAAAAAATTTCAATTTTTTAGAATTTTTGAAAAAAATTCAACTCCGGGGCTTAAAAATTGGCCAAAACCGGTATCGGCGAGACCCGGAGCTAGATACCTGAAATTTTTTGTGATAATCGCAGGTTCCTTGTCATAGTCTAGGAGGCCCGAATGATACTTTCTGAAGCTTTCTGAGCGAAACAAAAAATTTTCAATTTTTGAAATTTTTTAGAATTTTTGAAAAAAATTCAACTCCGGGGCTAAAAATTGGCCAAAACCGGTATCGGCGAGACCCGGAGCTAGGTACCTGAATTTTTTTGTGATAATCTCAGGTTCCTTGTCATAGTCTAGGAGGCCCGAATGATACTTTCTGAAGCTTTCTGAGCGAAACAAAAAATTTTCAATTTTTGAAATTTTTTAGAATTTTTGAAAAAAATTCAACTCCGGGGCTAAAAATTGGCCAAAACCGGTATCGGCGAGACCCGGAGCTAGGTACCTGAATTTTTTTGTGATAATCGCAGGTTCCTTGTCATAGTCTAGGAGGCCCGAATGATACTTTCTGAAGCTTTCTTAGCGAAAAAAAACATTTCAATTTTTGAAATTTTTTTTAGAATTTTTGAAAAAAATCAACTCCGGGGCTTAAAAATTGGCCAAAACCGGTATCGGCGAGACCCGGAGCTAGGTACCTGAAATTTTTTGTGATAATCGCAGGTTCCTTGTCATAGTCTAGGAGGCCCGAATGATACTTTTTGAAGCTTTCTTAGCGAAAAAAACATTTCAATTTTTGAATTTTTTTTTAGAATTTTTGAAAAAAATCAACTCCGGGGCTTAAAAATTGGCCAAAACCGGTATCGGCGAGACCCGGAGCTAGGTACCTGAAATTTTTTGTGATAATCGCAGGTTCCTTGTCATAGTCTAGGAGGCCCGAATGATACTTTCTGAAGCTTTCTTAGCGAAAAAAAAAATTTCAATTTTTAAAATTTTTTTTTAGAATTTTTGAAAAAAAAATCAACTCCGGGGCTTAAAAATTGGCCAAAACCGGTATTGGCGAGACCCGGAGCTAGGTACCTGAAATTTTTTGTGATAATCGCAGGTTCCTTGTCATAGTCTAGGAGGTCCGAATGATACTTTCTGAAGCTTTCTGAGCGAAAAAAAAAAAATTCAATTTTTGAAATTTTTTAGAATTTTTGAAAAAAATTCAACTCCGGGGCTTAAAAATTGGCCAAAACCGGTATCGGCGAGACCCGGAGCTAGGTACCTGAAATTTGTTGTGATAATCGCAGGTTCCTTGTCATAGTCTAGGAGGCCCGAATGATACTTTCTGAAGCTTTCTGAGCGAAAAAAAATTTTCAATTTTTGAAATTTTTTAGAATTTTTGAAAAAAATTCAACTCCGGGGCTTAAAAATTGGCCAAAACCGGTATTGGCGAGACCCGGAGCTAGGTACCTGAAATTTGTTGTGATAATCGCAGGTTCCTTGTCATAGTCTAGGAGGCCCGAATGATACTTTCTGAAGCTTTCTTAGCGAAAAAAAAAATTTTCAATTTTTGAAATTTTTTAGAATTTTTTAAAAAAATTCAACTCTGGGGCTTAAAAATTGGCCAAAACCGGTATTGGCGAGACCCGGAGCTAGGTACCTGAAATGTTTTGTGATAATCGCAGGTTCCTTGTCATAGTCTAGGAGGCCCGAATGATACTTTCTGAAGCTTTCTAAGCGAAAAAAAAATAATTTCAATTTTTGAAATTTTTTAGAAATTTTGAAACAATTCAACTCCGGGGCTTAAAAATTGGCCAAAACCGTTATTGGCGAGACCCGGAGCTAGGTACCTGAAATTTTTTGTGATAATCGCAGGTTCCTTGTCATAGTCTAGGAGGCCCGAATGATACTTTCTGAAGCTTTCTGAGCGAAAAAAAAAATTTTCAATTTTTGAAATTTTTTAGAATATTTGAAAAAAATTCAACTCCGGGGCTTAAAAATTGGCCAAAACCGGTATCGGCGAGACCCGGAGCAAGGTACCTGAAATTTTTTTGGTTTTGGCTCTTTGGAAAGAAACTCTACCAAGATTTGCTTCGTGTCTTTTGGATAAAGCTTTTTCAATAATTTAGCTGAACCCAGGACATTTTCAAGATTGTCGGCATTGCCATCATATATGTGGACCAACGTCGCAGCAGTTTTAATATCAAACTCCTCCATTTTTCTAGGTTGCCAACGACGTAATGCAATGCTTATCTTAGCTAGTGTTTTAAATTTAAATTGTACTTTATTCTGTAGTTGGAAATGTATGTATGAATGAATGTTGGCGTAGCTATTATTTGCTGATTTGTGTATAGTTTCTAATTCCACTGGAACCTCTGATGATTTTGCTACTAAAGTTTTTAATTTCCCAAACGCGTCATTGGCAGCAATACCATAATGTTCAATCAAGTATCTACGAAACTTCTTATCACCCGGTCTTAGCTTTTCTTCTATTTGTTGCAATCTTTTTAAATACTGTTTAATTTTGGGTAGCATTTAAAGGAGCATGTAGAACGTAAGGAGGGCTCAAAGTGATTATTCTTGAAAACATATGATTGATAGTGACTATTTAGTGCTACTATTAAATGCACATATTAACAACATTTTGGTAGTACAATCGCATTAGGAGATAAAAATTAATTGAGCAATTACATTTATGAAACCTTCTACGCCTTTAGTATACGCATTTTCTACTGTACAATCATTCACATAATATCCTACCTTAATGCGAGTGGGGGAATTCGCTCGAGTATCGTTGTTTCATATCGTACCTCTGCTGCTGTTGTCGCCGATTGCTCTCATTGCGTATTGCTCATTCCGTTTGCCGCTCTCATACGTTAACTGCTATCGTAGTAGATTCTGCTCTCATGCTGCCGGCTTACACTTTTCGTCGTCACTTCTCATTCTCACTAAGTCACTTCGTCGTCGTCCACTGTCGATGATGCTAATGATACTGCACACTGCTGCCTAATACTATCGTCTTGCAATTCTAGTACTGCTTACTTCTTTTACTGTCTTGCTGTGTCTTGCTGTGGACAGGTGATGATACTAGCGATTCGCACACTACGCTTTAATTTGATGTTCTTTGCGACACGCACTTTTACGTTGTCTGTTTCACCTCGGTTCTCACTGCGATAGTGTATCGCTCACTATTTGGCGTGGTAGGCCGTTCTCGTACCGATTGTATCTCTTGCTCTCGCTCTTCACACACAAGCGATTCTCAGCTGTCGCTACGTCCTGCTTCGATGTGATCTTCGGTCGTTGCTCTACACATCGGTCACTGCACTTTTGTACGCACTTCCTAGTATCGTTTTAACGCAGCCACAAAATTACACACGATACTGTTAGATATTTTTTTTTCTGGATGTCCATAATCGTTGGGTTGTGGCTCGTTGCGTACATCCGAAGGTTATTTCTTTTTAGCACAGATTCGCGTCGTCGTTGGATTTCACAATCACGGTCGCCATGTGATATTACGTATTAAAAAGTTAAACTAAAAAGAGTCAATTTAGCTTTTTACTTGAATTCCTTTATATTTCACGTTTTACTAGCGCAGCGTTTTTCCTTAGTATTTTTCTCGGGCAGCGTTTCCCCTTAGTACGATAAAATCAATCTGACCTTAGCTTTATCCTAAACCGCTATTTATATCAATTCCTTAACCATCTAATCCTAGCTTACCTTATTTACTTCCTATGTAGCTTCTAATGTTAATTTATCCTATCCTTATCTTTAACTATTTATTTATCCTATTCTAACCTATGCTGCTTTTCTTCTACCAATCACAACTGCTTCGTTCCAAGTATATATTACCATAGTTCTGCTATAATAATTCTATAATCCTAACTTTCGTAATTCTACTATAATTCTACTATAATATACCTATATTTTATTTTAATACAGTATTATGATTGCCTAATGTGCAAGCGCCACACCTCCTCCCTTTTAAAAATATAAAAATCATATGTAATAGATTTTTATCATTTAACTAACCTATTCTTATGGACAGTACTTTCCTTTTTGCTATGTTTGTTTATTATAGTACAATTTGGTTGTTGTATTTTAGAAACTGTGTATGGACCTAAATATAAAGGATCTAATTTTTTTCTGTTCTCGTTTTTCAAATACACTTCGTCTCCTGGTTTAATCGAAAGCGGGTTGATACTGCTGTTTGCAGCCGTCTGTCTTTTCTCTTTTTGCTCAATTAATTTTTCCCGTGCTACTTTGTTTGACTTTTGTATTTTATATTTCAGTTCATTATAATATTGATCATGATTGTATACCGGTTCTATTTTGTGAGTCACTATATCATGTGGAAGATTTGCTTTTCTTCCGAATAATAGCTCGAATGGCGTGTAGCCAGTATCTGTGTGCCAGTATCGATGTAGTGTTATACGTAAATTCATAGAATTTCACCCAGTCATCCCAATCATCTCCATGCTCGTTTGTAAATGATCTTAAATATTCGTTCAAAGTTCTATGGTTGCGTTCTAAAGCGCCTATGGTTTGTGGGTGATAAGCAGTCGCAAATGTTTGCTTGATTCCTAGTATTTTTGCCATTTTTGTCAATACCTCGTTGTTGTATTCTAATCCTTGATCAGACCCCTTTTCTAAAAATTTTCCGTATTTTAATATAATGTTCTCTACGATCGCCCTCGCTATTGTGTTAGCCTCTTTATTTGGTATTGGTATTAAGATTACATATTTAGTGAGGTCACATTGTATAGTAACAGCGTACCTGTTATGCTTGGGTGTTTTTGAAAGAGGGCCCACCGTGTCTATTGATACTACTTCGAATGGTCTCAATGGCGTCGTTGTCACTACGGATTTTTCTATTGTGTGGCGTGTTATCTTGTTTATTTTACATATTTCACAGTTTTTTACAAACATTTTTATATCTTCTTTCATGTTTTTCCACTTGTATTTATCTCGTATTTTTAAGTACAGGCGATATTGACCAACATGTCCTCCCGAGGGTAACATGTGATAATTGTTTAGGATTTCCTTTACTTCCTCTTTCCTCCTAACCCACTTGGGCGGCGTGAAAGCAATAATCTCGCAACCGGAAATGGCTCTGTTTGCGATTTCCTTTATGGTTTGAGGCGAGTATAGGGTAAAAATTTCGTCTTCCATGGAGATAGCTAATTTATCTCTATATAGCTTTTTGGCATGAGTACATAATCTTAGAAGAGCAGACTCGAGCGCCTGACTTCCATCTTGTTTTGTTCTGATCATTGTACTGCATAGCTCCTTGTTATAGTTGCTGTTGAAAAGTGTTATTTTAATTGCATCTTCATTTATCTTTGATTGTATTTTTAATAGCTTATTGACCTCTGAAGCATTCTCTGTATTCCAAAATGATGGCGTATTTATGGTTTCACTTCTGTCATTCCGTGTTATTGTATTTGTTTCGTTTCTGTTGGTTCTACTCATTGCCCTAGTCTTTACTATCAACGCTTGGTTGTTTTTATTCTCGCATGTACATTCTTGCAATGATTTTAGATGTTCAGAAGTAATTATGATTCTAGACAGAGCGTCAGCACCAACATTAGTTTTACCGGCTACGAATTCTACTTCAAAATCAAACTCCTCTAGGTCCAATCTCATTCGCGTAAGTTTGGAGGTTGGATTTTTCATGTTGAACAAAAATACTAGCGGTCTATGATCAGTACGAATTTTAAATTTTCGACCATAGACATTGGGTTTAAAATAATTGATAGCCCAATGTATAGCTGTCAATTCTTTTTCTATGGTTGGTTTATTTTTCTCGCCTTTGGTAAAGCTTTTAGAAGCAAATGCCACTGGGTGGTCATCTCTGTCATACATTTGTGAAAGAATGGCCCCGCATGCTGTATCCGATGCATCGGTAGTGATAATAAAAGCTTTTGAAAAATCAGGATATATAAGAATCATTGGTGACAAAAGATTGTTGCGCAAAGCATCAAAAGCGTTATGACATTCGTATGACCAATTAAATAATTTCCCTTTCTTAAGTAATTCGTTTAAAGGTTTTGCAATTGCTGCAAAGTTACGGATGAATTTGCGATAATAATTGCAGAAGGCAACGAATCTTCTAACTTCGTATGTGTTACATGGTTTAGGATAGTTTTTGATTACATCGAATTTAGATTCGTCCGGGTAAATGCCCTTGTCTGTAATTTTGTGACCCAAGTAAGTAACTTCTGTTTGGAAAAATTTACATTTTTGAGGGTTTAATTTAAGGTTGTACTGGCGTAGTCGGTCAAACACTCTTTTTAGATTTTCAAGGTGATGCCTAATAGTGCATCCTGTAATGATGATATCGTCGATGTAAACGAAAGCACTCTCTGGGGTTAATCCTGCCATCGCTATTGTTATCATTCGCTGAAAACTGTTGGGGCTCACATTTAGTCCGAACGGCAACCTTTTAAATTGGTAGTGGCCTGAAGCGGTGGAAAACGCAGTATATTTTCTCGATTCTTTATCAAGGGGTATTTGATGGAAACCTGACATTAGATCGAGTGTTGTAAAATATTTTTCCCCCTTCCTAGTTGGTCAAGTATTTCATCTATCCTGGGCAGCGGAAATTTGTCCGGCATTATTTTTTTATTCAACTGACGATAATCTACGACAAGTCTCCATTTTTTCTCTGCTTCTGATTTTTTTGGAACTAGTAATATCGGAGAATTATAGGATGAGACCGAATGTTCAATAATATCGTCTCTTAACATTTTGTCGACCTGATGCTTTATTTCATTAGCTTGAGAGTGAATTTATTTGTAATTCGGAATATAACATGGTATGTTATCTTTTAACTGTATGGACTGCTTATAAAAGTTATTAGTCGAGATTTTATCATCATTTATGCAAAAAAGATCTGTATATTTTGCTAAAAGATTATTCAAGTCATTTTGAATGTATTGCGGAACTTTTTTCGTATCAATGTTTTCTATTATACTATGAAATCTTGATTTTTCATTGGAGGGTGGTGATTGCTTCATTATATTGTAGTTTTTTACTGGGTCGATTTGGGGTTTGAACGATTTGTTACTGACAAACACATTCTGCTCAGTTGTGTTTATGAATTTAACGTATTGATTTTCTTTTCCTATAATTGAATTACCACAGAATACTCCAGGACTGATTTCTTCTGCAAATACTATAGAGTCTTCTTTTATATTTGGTAGTTTTACTTCGCGTATTACTTCGCTTCGTATTGGTAATATAAAACCATCGTTTGTTTTATCTTCGATAGGGTGACAGACACTGATACCCTTGTGGTTAAAATTAAGGAGCCAGTGCTCGTAGTCAATAACGCATCTATACTTGGAGAAAAAATCTCTACCTAATATTCCATCTGCGCCAATGTCTAATTCTTTTGGTATCAGATGGAATTGGTGATTGACAGCCGTCTCACCAAAGTGTACAGATGTATAGGTAGTTGCCAAAGTATCTATAGAATGAGTGGTAATACCAGTTAGATTAATTTTATTTTGTGCGAATACTTGATGATTTAACTTAATTTTATTTACTTTAAACAGAGAAACGTCTGCTCCAGTGTCTACGATAAGATGGCTGTACTCATCTGTAGACATTTCTAATCTGACTTTTATAACGTTATTAGCATTTAAGTTGATAGCTAAGATTGGCCATCGGTAGGCTGTAGCTCTTCTTCTAAAAAATTTTCCTGTTCAGTGGCTTGAGTAGTGTATACCCTGCTATTGTTTCTATTCGTGTTTCTGGAAAATCGTTTGTAACTGTTATTATAATTGTTATTATAATTGTTATTGTTATTGTAACGCTGAAATCTAGTGTTTGTTTGCCTGTTTGGTGTAAAGTTTCCTCTATTTTGTGGGTATTGCGTATTGTACGTATTGCGTTCATATTGATTTGGATATCTATTTTCAAAGGAACGGTTAGGGTTATGAAAATTTCTTTTAAATGAAAGTACTTGCTGGGTTGAGTTGTGCATTCTCTCGCTTTCTAGTACCTTCTCTGTTGCGTCTAGTATAGAAGTATATTGTCCTGCTTGCAATATAATTTTTGTTTCCGTGAGTTTAACTTTATCGATAAGTGTTTCAAAGTCAGTGATGTTTGGTGCTAAACCTAATTGAGCTTTTCCTGTTAAACGTGTTTTAAGAAACTCTACCAAGATTTGCTTCGTGTCTTTTGGATAAAGCTTTTTCAGTAATTTAGCTGAACCGAGGAAATTTTCAAGATTGTCGGCATTGCCATCATATATGTGGACCAACGTCGCAGCAGTTTTAATATCAAACTCCTCCATTTTTCTAGGTTGCCAACGACGTAATGCAATGCTTATCTTAGCTAGTGTTTTAAATTTAAATTGTACTTTATTCTGTAGTTGGAAATGTATGTATGAATGAATGTTGGCGTAGCTATTATTTGCTGATTTGTGTATAGTTTCTAATTCCACTGGAACCTCTGATGATTTTGCTACTAAAGTTTTTAATTTCCCAAACGCGTCATTGGCAGCAATACCATAATGTTCAATCAAGTATCTACGAAACTTCTTATCACCCGGTCTTAGCTTTTCTTCTATTTGTTGCAATCTTTTTAAATACTGTTTAATTTTGGGTAGCATTTAAAGGAGCATGTAGAACGTAAGGAGGGCTCAAAGTGATTATTCTTGAAAACATATGATTGATAGTGACTATTTAGTGCTACTATTAAATGCACATATTAACAACATTTTGGTAGTACAATCGCATTAGGAGATAAAAATTAATTGAGCAATTACATTTATGAAACCTTCTACGCCTTTAGTATACGCATTTTCTACTGTACAATCATTCACATAATATCCTACCTTAATGCGAGTGGGGGAATTCGCTCGAGTATCGTTGTTTCATATCGTACCTCTGCTGCTGTTGTCGCCGATTGCTCTCATTGCGTATTGCTCATTCCGTTTGCCGCTCTCATACGTTAACTGCTATCGTAGTAGATTCTGCTGTCTTCCATGGAGATAGCTAATTTATCTCTATATAGCTTTTTCGCATGAGTACATAATCTTAGAAGAGCAGACTCGAGCGCCTGACTTCCATCTTGTTTTGTTCTGATCATTGTACTGCATAGCTCCTTGTTATAGTTGCTGTTGAAAAGTGTTATTTTAATTGCATCTTCATTTATCTTTGATTGTATTTTTAATAGCTTATTGACCTCTGAAGCATTCTCTGTATTCCAAAATGATGGCGTATTTATGGTTTCACTTCTGTCATTCCGTGTTATTGTATTTGTTTCGTTTCTGTTGGTTCTACTCATTGCCCTAGTCTTTACTATCAACGCTTGGTTGTTTTTATTCTCGCATGTACATTCTTGCAATGATTTTAGATGTTCAGAAGTAATTATGATTCTAGGCAGAGCGTCAGCACCAACATTAGTTTTACCGGCCACGAATTCTACTTCAAAATCAAACTCCTCTAGGTCCAATCTCATTCGCGTAAGTTTGGAGGTTGGATTTTTCATGTTGAACAAAAATCTAGCGGTCTATGATCAGTACGAATTTTAAATTTTCGACCATAGACATAGGGTTTAAAATAATTGATAGCCCAATGTATAGCTGTCAATTCTTTTTCTATGGTTGGTTTATTTTTCTCGCCTTTGGTAAAGCTTTTAGAAGCAAATGCCACTGGGTGGTCATCTCTGTCATACATTTGTGAAAGAATGGCCCCGCATGCTGTATCCGATGCATCGGTAGTGATCATAAAAGCTTTTGAAAAATCAGGATATTTAAGAACCATTGGTGACAAAAGATTGTTGCGCAAAGCATCAAAAGCGTTATGACATTCGTATGACCAATTAAATAATTTCCCTTTCTTAAGTAATTCGTTTAAAGGTTTTGCAATTGCTGCAAAGTTACGGATGAATTTGCGATAATAATTGCAGAAGGCAACGAATCTTCTAACTTCGTATGTGTTACATGGTTTAGGATAGTTTTTGATTACATCGAATTTAGATTCGTCCGGGTAAATGCCCTTGTCTGTAATTTTGTGACCCAAGTAAGTAACTTCTGTTTGGAAAAATTTACATTTTTGAGGGTTTAATTTAAGGTTGTACTGGCGTAGTCGGTCAAACACTCTTTTTAGATTTTCAAGGTGATGCCTAATAGTGCATCCTGTAATGATGATATCGTCGATGTAAACGAAAGCACTCTCTGGGGTTAATCCTGCCATCGCTATTGTTATCATTCGCTGAAAACTGTTGGGGCTCACATTTAGTCCGAACGGCAACCTTTTAAATTGGTAGTGGCCTGAAGCGGTGGAAAACGCAGTATATTTTCTCGATTCTTTATCAAGGGGTATTTGATGGAAACCTGACATTAGATCGAGTGTTGTAAAATATTTTTCCCCCTTCCTAGTTGGTCAAGTATTTCATCTATCCTGGGCAGCGGAAATTTGTCCGGCATTATTTTTTTATTCAACTGACGATAATCTACGACAAGTCTCCATTTTTTCTCTGCTTCTGATTTTTTTGGAACTAGTAATATCGGAGAATTATAGGATGAGACCGAATGTTCAATAATATCGTCTCTTAACATTTTGTCGACCTGATGCTTTATTTCATTAGCTTGAGAGTGAATTTATTTGTAATTCGGAATATAACATGGTATGTTATCTTTTAACTGTATGGACTGCTTATAAAAGTTATTAGTCGAGATTTTATCATCATTTATGCAAAAAAGATCTGTATATTTTGCTAAAAGATTATTCAAGTCATTTTGAATGTATTGCGGAACTTTTTTCGTATCAATGTTTTCTATTATACTATGAAATCTTGATTTTTCATTGGAGGGTGGTGATTGCTTCATTATATTGTAGTTTTTTACTGGGTCGATTTGGGGTTTGAACGATTTGTTACTGACAAACACATTCTGCTCAGTTGTGTTTATGAATTTAACGTATTGATTTTCTTTTCCTATAATTGAATTACCACAGAATACTCCAGGACTGATTTCTTCTGCAAATACTATAGAGTCTTCTTTTATATTTGGTAGTTTTACTTCGCGTATTACTTCGCTTCGTATTGGTAATATAAAACCATCGTTTGTTTTATCTTCGATAGGGTGACAGACACTGATACCCTTGTGGTTAAAATTAAGGAGCCAGTGCTCGTAGTCAATAACGCATCTATACTTGGAGAAAAAATCTCTACCTAATATTCCATCTGCGCCAATGTCTAATTCTTTTGGTATCAGATGGAATTGGTGATTGACAGCCGTCTCACCAAAGTGTACAGATGTATAGGTAGTTGCCAAAGTATCTATAGAATGAGTGGTAATACCAGTTAGATTAATTTTATTTTGTGCGAATACTTGATGATTTAACTTAATTTTATTTACTTTAAACAGAGAAACGTCTGCTCCAGTGTCTACGATAAGATGGCTGTACTCATCTGTAGACATTTCTAATCTGACTTTTATAACGTTATTAGCATTTAAGTTGATAGCTAAGATTGGCCATCGGTAGGCTGTAGCTCTTCTTCTAAAAAATTTTCCTGTTCAGTGGCTTGAGTAGTGTATACCCTGCTATTGTTTCTATTCGTGTTTCTGGAAAATCGTTTGTAACTGTTATTGTAATTGTTATTATAATTGTTATTGTTATTGTAACGCTGAAATCTAGTGTTTGTTTGCCTGTTTGGTGTAAAGTTTCCTCTATTTTGTGGGTATTGCGTATTGTACGTATTGCGTTCATATTGATTTGGATATCTATTTTCAAAGGAACGGTTAGGGTTATGAAAATTTCTTTTAAATGAAAGTACTTGCTGGGTTGAGTTGTGCATTCTCTCGCTTTCTAGTACCTTCTCTGTTGCGTCTAGTATAGAAGTATATTGTCCTGCTTGGAATATAATTTTTGTTTCCGTGAGTTTAACTTTATCGATAAGTGTTTCAAAGTCAGTGATGTTTGGCGCTAAACCTAATTGAGCTTTTCCTGTTAAACGTGTTTTAAGAAACTCTACCAAGATTTGCTTCGTGTCTTTTGGATAAAGCTTTTTCAGTAATTTAGCTGAACCCAGGAAATTTTCAAGATTGTCGGCATTGCCATCATATATGTGGACCAACGTCGCAGCAGTTTTAATATCAAACTCCTCCATTTTTCTAGGTTGCCAACGACGTAATGCAATGCTTATCTTAGCTAGTGTTTTAAATTTAAATTGTACTTTATTCTGTAGTTGGAAATGTATGTATGAATGAATGTTGGCGTAGCTATTATTTGCTGATTTGTGTATAGTTTCTAATTCCACTGGAACCTCTGATGATTTTGCTTTTGCTACTAAAGTTTTTAATTTCCCAAACGCGTCATTGGCAGCAATACCATAATGTTCAATCAAGCATCTACGAAACTTCTTATCACCCGGTCTTAGCTTTTCTTCTATTTGTTGCAATCTTTTTAAATACTGTTTAATTTTGGGTAGCATTTAAAGGAGCATGTAGAACGTAAGGAGGGCTCAAAGTGATTATTCTTGAAAACATATGATTGATAGTGACTATTTAGTGCTACTATTAAATGCACATATTAACAACATTTTGGTAGTACAATCGCATTAGGAGATAAAAATTAATTGAGCAATTACATTTATGAAACCTTCTACGCCTTTAGTATACGCATTTTCTACTGTACAATCATTCACATAATATCCTACCTTAATGCGAGTGGGGGAATTCGCTCGAGTATCGTTGTTTCATATCGTACCTCTGCTGCTGTTGTCGCCGATTGCTCTCATTGCGTATTGCTCATTCCGTTTGCCGCTCTCATACGTTAACTGCTATCGTAGTAGATTCTGCTGTCTTCCATGGAGATAGCTAATTTATCTCTATATAGCTTTTTCGCATGAGTACATAATCTTAGAAGAGCAGACTCGAGCGCCTGACTTCCATCTTGTTTTGTTCTGATCATTGTACTGCATAGCTCCTTGTTATAGTTGCTGTTGAAAAGTGTTATTTTAATTGCATCTTCATTTATCTTTGATTGTATTTTTAATAGCTTATTGACCTCTGAAGCATTCTCTGTATTCCAAAATGATGGCGTATTTATGGTTTCACTTCTGTCATTCCGTGTTATTGTATTTGTTTCGTTTCTGTTGGTTCTACTCATTGCCCTAGTCTTTACTATCAACGCTTGGTTGTTTTTATTCTCGCATGTACATTCTTGCAATGATTTTAGATGTTCAGAAGTAATTATGATTCTAGGCAGAGCGTCAGCACCAACATTAGTTTTACCGGCCACGAATTCTACTTCAAAATCAAACTCCTCTAGGTCCAATCTCATTCGCGTAAGTTTGGAGGTTGGATTTTTCATGTTGAACAAAAATCTAGCGGTCTATGATCAGTACGAATTTTAAATTTTCGACCATAGACATAGGGTTTAAAATAATTGATAGCCCAATGTATAGCTGTCAATTCTTTTTCTATGGTTGGTTTATTTTTCTCGCCTTTGGTAAAGCTTTTAGAAGCAAATGCCACTGGGTGGTCATCTCTGTCATACATTTGTGAAAGAATGGCCCCGCATGCTGTATCCGATGCATCGGTAGTGATCATAAAAGCTTTTGAAAAATCAGGATATTTAAGAACCATTGGTGACAAAAGATTGTTGCGCAAAGCATCAAAAGCGTTATGACATTCGTATGACCAATTAAATAATTTCCCTTTCTTAAGTAATTCGTTTAAAGGTTTTGCAATTGCTGCAAAGTTACGGATGAATTTGCGATAATAATTGCAGAAGGCAACGAATCTTCTAACTTCGTATGTGTTACATGGTTTAGGATAGTTTTTGATTACATCGAATTTAGATTCGTCCGGGTAAATGCCCTTGTCTGTAATTTTGTGACCCAAGTAAGTAACTTCTGTTTGGAAAAATTTACATTTTTGAGGGTTTAATTTAAGGTTGTACTGGCGTAGTCGGTCAAACACTCTTTTTAGATTTTCAAGGTGATGCCTAATAGTGCATCCTGTAATGATGATATCGTCGATGTAAACGAAAGCACTCTCTGGGGTTAATCCTGCCATCGCTATTGTTATCATTCGCTGAAAACTGTTGGGGCTCACATTTAGTCCGAACGGCAACCTTTTAAATTGGTAGTGGCCTGAAGCGGTGGAAAACGCAGTATATTTTCTCGATTCTTTATCAAGGGGTATTTGATGGAAACCTGACATTAGATCGAGTGTTGTAAAATATTTTTCCCCCTTCCTAGTTGGTCAAGTATTTCATCTATCCTGGGCAGCGGAAATTTGTCCGGCATTATTTTTTTATTCAACTGACGATAATCTACGACAAGTCTCCATTTTTTCTCTGCTTCTGATTTTTTTGGAACTAGTAATGGGGTAGATCACGGGATGAGCCAGTTTTTTGTATGCGTTTTGACGTTTCCAGGCTTATAAGCTTACAGCTTCCCATACAAACTGCCAAGCCAGATAAGCCTTTGAATCGATGGTTAGATTGTTTTGCTTATGAAAGTGCTCGACAGCTGCTCGACAAATATCAAAACAAAGCATTTTTCTAGCAGGTTTAAACTAGGTTAGGCCATATTTCCCATAGGCTTAGGATGTTAAAAAAGGAAAAAAAATACATAAATACGCATAATTAATAAGTTTTTTTAAATTTCTGGTGTTCTGGTGTTTAACAATAATTATTTTTATAAAAAAATCAGTTAAAAAAAATTTGTCAAAAAAGGTAAGTTATTATTTCAATTTACTTGCAGTTTTCCAGTTCACAGTTTATAAAGTCTAAACATCACTTAAATATTGCCTTAAAAATAACACGAAACATAAATTATGCTTTAAAACTGAACCGAAGTTTGCGTCCTCCGTTTATTTCTCTCGATTATAATAGCATACAGATGAACATACCGTTTGTTGTTGCGTTGTGATGCGCAAGCTCATTTAATTTAGCTCACCCTCGTAGCTTTTATCCTTTTAAAAAATATGGTGATGTATTACTTTCTACTTCATGGAACTGTTTCGTGCATTTATACATTTTTACACGGAACCCAAACTAAGCGATCTAGAGTAACTAACATTTTGTAGTCCTTTACTTTAATTAAACCCGTTGCGGTTTACCGTTGTACATGGAATTTTATATAAAAGACCCTGGCATTCTGTTAGATTCGAGATTCACCGACTGCTTTAAAATTAAGCATGTGCTGTTAAGAATAAACAGAGATCTTAATTACCTGCACTATTTTGAATGTCAGTTTTGGAAAATGGGATGCTTGAGAGTGCTATGTATCAATGCTATGTTATGCTATGTTATGTATCAATTATCGAAAATTTCAAATCTATGCTTAACACGTTGCCGGGTATTTTCTTGAAAGTCAGTCATTTGATTTACATATAACTTATATACTTTTGGCTATCAAACATAATAGCCATGGCTACCAACGTGTTTAACAATACGTTAACAACCTAATTGCTTTTACTTACATGTTGTCGCTAGGATCACAAAAAGGATGTTTCTTTAATCACAGTATTTAAACGAATGAGAACGAAAGAGCGAATGAGATATAATCCTTTGATTTTTTTTAACATGTGGCGTGACGGGTTAGTTGTCAGCATCGGATTGAATTCTTGAGTTCTTCGCTCGACTCAACAATTGATAATTTTTTAAGTTGAATGTTTTTTTTAATGTTGAAATAAAGGAATTTCATCCTTTATAAATCACATAAAATTGTTTTTGACTCACGATACTTGAGGACATTTCTTAGCTTGTATTTACGTATTCCCATAAGTATGAGTATAAAAAACGGTTTGAACATGCTTGAACCAATCTTTTGAAAGACATGTAACTACCGAGTAGGATTAATATGCTCATAAAGGTTTTTGAACCGGCTTTTCTTGTTGAGACGGCTCAATTGACTGAGATATAAATAAGGTTAATTATTATAAGTATCTATGTATATAAAATATGTAGATACAATTTTAAACTAAAATAAAACAAAATATCCTGAAAATCTCGGTACAGAATACCTAATGTCATTCTTTATGTCAAAAATCTATGTCCGTGATTGATGCAACCCGTTACCGATTCGCCGCTCGAAATCTGCTCGATTATTTGAAACATACCGGCTTAAGCTTAAGCTTTCTAACTTTTGGGATGATCTACCTCAATATCGGAGAATTATAGGATGAGACCGAATGTTCAATAATATCGTCTCTTAACATTTTGTCGACCTGATGCTTTATTTCATTAGCTTGAGCGTGAATTTGTTTGTAATTCGGAATATAACATGGTATGTTATCTTTTAACTGTATGGACTGCTTATAAAAGTTATTAGTCGAGATTTTATCATCATTTATGCAAAAAAGATCTGTATATTTTGCTAAAAGATTATTCAAGTCATTTTGAATGTATTGCGGAACTTTTTCGTATCAATGTTTTCTATTATACTATGAAATCTTGATTTTTCATTGGAGGGTGGTGATTGCTTCATTATATTGTAGTTTTTTACTGGGTCGATTTGGGGTTTGAACGATTTGTTACTGACAAACACATTCTGCTCAGTTGTGTTTATGAATTTAACGTATTGATTTTCTTTTCCTATAATTGAATTACCACAGAATACTCCAGGACTGATTTCTTCTGCAAATACTATAGAGTCTTCTTTTATATTTGGTAGTTTTACTTCGCGTATTACTTCGCTTCGTATTGGTAATATAAAACCATCGTTTGTTTTATCTTCGATAGGGTGACAGACACTGATACCCTTGTGGTTAAAATTAAGGAGCCAGTGCTCGTAGTCAATAACGCATCTATACTTGGAGAAAAATCTCTACCTAATATTCCATCTGCGCCAATGTCTAAATCTTTTGGTATCAGATGGAATTGGTGATTGACAGCCGTCTCACCAAAGTGTACAGATGTATAGGTAGTTGCCAAAGTATCTATAGAATGAGTGGTAATACCAGTTAGATTATTTTTATTTTGTGCGAATACTTGATGATTTAACTTAATTTTATTTACTTTAAACAGAGAAACGTCTGCTCCAGTGTCTACGATAAGATGGCTGTACTCATCTGTAGACATTTCTAATCTGACTTTTATAACGTTATTAGCATTTAAGTTGATAGCTAAGATTGGCCATCGGTAGGCTGTAGCTCTTCTTCTAAAAAATTTTCCTGTTCAGTGGCTTGAGTAGTGTATACCCTGCTATTGTTTCTATTCGTGTTTCTGGAAAATCGTTTGTAACTGTTATTATAATTGTTATTATAATTGTTATTGTTATTGTAACGCTGAAATCTAGTGTTTGTTTGCCTGTTTGGTGTAAAGTTTCCTCTATTTTGTGGGTATTGCGTATTGTACGTATTGCGTTCATATTGATTTGGATATCTATTTTCAAAGGAACGGTTAGGGTTATGAAAATTTCTTTTAAATGAAAGTACTTGCTGGGTTGAGTTGTGCATTCTCTCGCTTTCTAGTACCTTCTCTGTTGCGTCTAGTATAGAAGTATATTGTCCTGCTTGCAATATAATTTTTGTTTCCGTGAGTTTAACTTTATCGATAAGTGTTTCAAAGTCAGTGATGTTTGGTGCTAAACCTAATTGAGCTTTTCCTGTTAAACGTGTTTTAAGAAACTCTACCAAGATTTGCTTCGTGTCTTTTGGATAAAGCTTTTTCAGTAATTTAGCTGAACCGAGGAAATTTTCAAGATTGTCGGCATTGCCATCATATATGTGGACCAACGTCGCAGCAGTTTTAATATCAAACTCCTCCATTTTTCTAGGTTGCCAACGACGTAATGCAATGCTTATCTTAGCTAGTGTTTTAAATTTAAATTGTACTTTATTCTGTAGTTGGAAATGTATGTATGAATGAATGTTGGCGTAGCTATTATTTGCTGATTTGTGTATAGTTTCTAATTCCACTGGAACCTCTGATGATTTTGCTTTTGCTACTAAAGTTTTTAATTTCCCAAACGCGTCATTGGCAGCAATACCATAATGTTCAATCAAGCATCTACGAAACTTCTTATCACCCGGTCTTAGCTTTTCTTCTATTTGTTGCAATCTTTTTAAATACTGTTTAATTTTGGGTAGCATTTAAAGGAGCATGTAGAACGTAAGGAGGGCTCAAAGTGATTATTCTTGAAAACATATGATTGATAGTGACTATTTAGTGCTACTATTAAATGCACATATTAACAACATTTTGGTAGTACAATCGCATTAGGAGATAAAAATTAATTGAGCAATTACATTTATGAAACCTTCTACGCCTTTAGTATACGCATTTTCTACTGTACAATCATTCACATAATATCCTACCTTAATGCGAGTGGGGGAATTCGCTCGAGTATCGTTGTTTCATATCGTACCTCTGCTGCTGTTGTCGCCGATTGCTCTCATTGCGTATTGCTCATTCCGTTTGCCGCTCTCATACGTTAACTGCTATCGTAGTAGATTCTGCTCTCATGCTGCCGGCTTACACTTTTCGTCGTCACTTTTCATTCTCACTAAGTCACTTCGTCGTCGTCCACTGTCGATGATGCTAACGATACTGCACACTGCTGCCTAATACTATCGTCTTGCAATTCTAGTACTGCTTACTTCTTTTACTGTCTTGCTGTGTCTTGCCGTGGACAGGTGATGATACTAGCGATTCGCACACTACGCTTTAATTTGATGTTCTTTGCGACACGCACTTTTACGTTGTCTGTTTCACCTCGGTTCTCACTGCGATAGTGTATCGCTCACTATTTGGCGTGGTAGGCCGTTCTCGTACCGATTGTATCTCTTGCTCTCGCTCTTCACACACAAGCGATTCTCAGCTGTCGCTACGTCCTGCTTCGATGTGATCTTCGGTCGTTGCTCTACACATCGGTCACTGCACTTTTATACGCACTTCCTACTATCGTTTTAACGCAGCCACAAAATTACACACGATACTGTTAGATATTTTTTTTTCTGGATGTCCATAATCGTTGGGTTGTGGCTCGTTGCGTACATCCGAAGGTTATTTCTTTTTAGCACAGATTCGCGTCGTCGTTGGATTTCACGATCACGGTCGCCATGTGATATTACGTATTAAAAAGTTAAACTAAAAAGAGTCAGTTTAGCTTTTTACTTGAATTCCTTTATATTTCACGTTTTACTAGCGCAGCGTTTTTCCTTAGTATTTTTCTCGGGCAGCGTTTCCCCTTAGTACGATAAAATCAATCTGACCTTAGCTTTATCCTAAACCGCTATTTATATCAATTCCTTAACCATCTAATCCTAGCTTACCTTATTTACTTCCTATGTAGCTTCTAATGTTAATTTATCCTATCCTTATCTTTAACTATTTATTTATCCTATTCTAACCTATGCTGCTTTTCTTCTACCAATCACAACTGCTTCGTTCCAAGTATATATTACCATAGTTCTGCTATAATAATTCTATAATCCTAACTTTCGTAATTCTACTATAATTCTACTATAATATACCTATATTTTATTTTAATACAGTATTATGATTGCCTAATGTGCAGGCGTCACACTAGAAACAATTGATATAGCGCGTGATGTTACGCGTATCCACGCCGAAGGTGGATTCCTGTTACGCAATTGGCTTTCTAACTCGCAAGAAGTGCTTCGCGAGGTTAGGTGGTGGTTCTTAATCTTAATCTTAATTAAAAAGGATCTTAATATGGCCTCGACGGCATCGGCGCAAAAGGTACTAGGCATGTGGTGGAAAACGAGTACAGATACGTTTCGCTTCAAGATACCCACTCGCAGACAAGAGATTCTGCAAGTCGGAGTAACACCAACTAAGCGCCAACTGCTGCAGTTTCTAATGACTATCTATGACCCCATAGGTTCGATCGCTGGTCTGCTCTTATATTTGAAGGTCTTACTTCAGGAGGTCTGGAAAAGTGGCGTTGGTTGGGACGATCCCATACCGTTCGAGCAAGAACTGCGATTGAAACAATGGTTAACCTGTTTGCCTGAACTGCAGAAGGTCTCAATTCCACGATGCTATAGACGATCATTGCCTTTAGACGGCTGTGTATTGCAGCTTCACGTTTTCGTGGATGCCGGCAAGGACGGTTTTGCAGCGGTTGCATACTTCCGTTACGAAAGACAAGGAACTTTTGAGGTAGCCTTAGTGTCCGCAAAAACCCGAGTAGCGCCGTTAAAATATATCTCCGTTCCACGACTCGAGCTTTAGTCAGCTATTTTAGGCGCAAGAGTAGCCACCGCAATAGCAAACGCTCATCGACAACAAGTAAATCAACGTTATTTCTGGACTGATTCAAGAGACGTCATCTGCTGGATTAATTCTGACCACAGAAGATATAGTACCTTTGTGGCTCACCGTGTAGGGGAAATCATGGAGACTACCGACAGTAAAGAGTGGTCGTGGATATCTACCAAATCCAACGTTGCTGACGAAGAGACAAAATGGTCACAGCTACATCGACATTTGAGTTCCAGCAGATGGTTTGAAGGACCAGAGTGGCCGTCAGAAAAAATAGAAAACAACAAAACACTCGAAGAAGAACGAAAATGTGTTAATGTTCAATGCAAGCAGGCACCGTTGTTCAATCCCGCACGATTTTCTCGATGGACGAGGTTGCATAGGGCCATATCCTATGTACTGCGTTTCAGAACCAATGCTCAATCGCCAACTGTTCATCAACGGGGTCCGTTGTCACTAGCCGAGCTGCAAGATGCAGAACTCACCATCCTTCGCGAGTTGCAGCAGCAATCATTCAACGAGGAATATCAAATACTACGCGATGCTCGAGACAAACCTAACCAAACTATGCAGCTCAATCGGCAAAGCGCGCTGTTTAAGCGTAGCCTATACATGGACGACAAGGGCCTCCTGCGCGTGAAAAGAAGAATTGATGCGTGCTCCTTCGTCGAAGACAGCGCGAAAAGGCCGATTTTTCTTCCAAAATCAGCAGTTGATCGTTGCAAAATCGTTAATGATTACCATCGTCGGTACTGGCACTTGAACCATAATATCGTTGTAAACGAGGCGCGACCAAAGTACGAGATCCCTGCGCTAAGAGCCACTTATCGCAGGATAAGAAACAAATGTCAGCTGTGTCGAGTAAAGAACGCAAAACCGATCCTACCATTGATGGGCGAGCTTCCTTCATATCGCTTGTCTGCCTTCACGAGACCCTTTACCTTTACTGGGATCTGACTTGATCTCTTCAGGTAAATAGAGACAAAAAGGCCAGAAATGACAGGCTATTACTCTTGAGGCTAGCCCTAGCCCTCTTAAAGTTGTTGTGCCGATACAGAAGAAAGAAAGATATTCGGTTTGGGTAAGCTGCTGATCATTATCACGCTGAACGTGGATCAAGCATTGGTAATGAGCTTGACGGTGAAACCCCAGGGGTCCATTTTCTTTAAACTTTTTTCGTCTTAAAGATGACATGTGCAGGCCAACGGTTTTTCATGAATGCATCTGAACCTGTGTTTTACTTTTTCCCTCTTATCTGCGGTTTATTACAAATGCAGGTTACTGCGGTCAAGCGAAAGACAGTTTGTCATTGTTTTTGGCCATTGTGTCTACGGTTACGCGTTCACCAACATACAGCAAGTATCAAAATTGTCACAAGTTCGAATTTGATTTCCATAGCCACAAACGAACGCAGAAGGTCCAATTTCAACAAGAGATACTGAATCAGTAATTTCACTCTTTAAGACTTTTACGCAGTAGAATGTAAATTATCATTCAAAACTATTTGGGAAACCGTCAAAACACCACGGAACGAATTCAAATATATGTAGGAAACCGTCAAAAAACCTCGGGACGAATTCAAACATATATAGGACGCAGTCAATTAATCTCGGGGCGGATTCAAAAATTGATGGGACGCGGTCAAAACATCTCGGAACGGATTCAAAAATTGATGGGACGCAATCAAAAAATCTTCGGAAACTGTCAAAAAATTGTGGGACACCCTGTATCATGCGCATTGTACAACACTCGCTATTCAAAATAGCCGATAGGTGGGCGTAAAACTTCAATTTCTGCGTTCAGCTTCCACTTAACGCTCGAAGTGGAAGATGCTAAATCCTACACATAGAGCACACTGCATACAATATCGCTTTCTATACTTACACATAGATGACACTGCATATACAAGTGCTTCTCATACTTACACATAGATGACGTCTCCAATTTTCCGCGCTTGCTATTCTCACCCATAGTTGTCGGCGCTGTAGCAAAAGGGATTTTATTAGCCAAGCAACACAGTTTGGAGAATTTTAATGTGATCATTTTACAGTACAACTATAAATTACTTTTCATACAAATGTATTACAAAGCCAGAAGTAACTGCAGACAGTTTATCATGCTACCACTAACGACGTCTAATCCTCGAGCTAGCCGTTCTCGACCGACATTCGCATTGCAAAGAAAAACAGTTAGATTGCGATGAAGTGCGAAGAATAAAATGGTTGTTGTATAAGCATTGAGATGATAATCAAATATTTATACGTTTATTAGTGCGAATAATAGTGAATATGCTGTATGACGTCAATTTCTGAAGCAAACCTTGGTATCAGCAGCAACGAAAGCGAATATTGCCGCGTCTCAGGAGAGTTGTTTTGCTCGCATTAGATAAATTTGTCAAAGCTTTTAAAAAAACATTGAATCTCATCTCAACTTTTATCGTCTGGCGACCTTTTCTGGTTTACTCTGATGTTTTAACGTTTTTTGTTAGTTCAGACGTTTGTTCGATTCTGCTTGAATATTTATTTGATAATTAAATTTTTAGCCTATTTACGCGGTTTACGAATTACGCGGATTCGGAGATGAGTGGTTTTTATAAATTTGACGGTTCGTGTAGTTTTGCATGTGACATTCAACTTTTACTTTGCAAATTTGAAATAATCTCAAAAACGTAGACGTTAGATTTTATTATTATAAAACAAATAATTTCATAAAATGTTACTCTAGTTCTTTAAAAGAACGTAGAAATATCCATTTTGAATGCGTTTCGAACTATGGAAATTCGTATTCGATCAGTTAAATAATTAATGGAGCATCGATTGTTGAAGGAATTAGGGCTGGAGGGTTCTACCAAGCCATCTGTCTTAGCTGGACCGGTGGACAGATACGCGAAGAAAATGATTCCGTACAAACGAATCTCTACATTTCGGGAACGCGGGCTAGTGATCTTCAGTACGAAATATCCGCAGTGCGCACCATACGATCCCTGGGGCTCCCACCGCAGTCTGTCTGTGCAAAGATGCTTGACGAAAAGTACCGACATTTAAATGCACTTCCGATTCCTTCTTTCAAGTCAGCTGTCCCGCGTATATTAATTGGCATCGACAATTACCGTCTAACGCGAACCCTCAAAACCATCGAACGAACGTCAAACGAACCAGTTGCTACAAAAACTCGACTCGGATGGGTAGTATCCGGTTGCTGCCGCTTAGATGGTCAGGGGGGCAACGAACGAGTGTTTAACCATGGCATTGCCGTCCGTGAATGCCAAAACATTGAAGAACGAACAGATGCAGCGTTGAAAGGTAGCTTTGCCCTGGAAGACGTTAGATCATCGAACGCAAAAGCCTTCCTATCAAAAGAAAACGAACGCGCACTTAATATATTAACTAATCATACCCACAAGATTGGAGACAGGTATGAAACGAGATTATTGTGGCGTTATGATGACGTACGTATGCCAAACAACCGCCTCACGGCATTGAGAAGGCTAGAGTGCCTAGAGCGTCGAATGAAGAAAGAGCCACAACTACAAGAAACAATAAGAGACTATCTTCTAAAAGGGTATATTCGTGAGTTGTCTGCAGAAGAAAAGTCGACTGAACATCCAAGAAAGTGGTACCTTCCGGTTTTTCCTGTAGTGAACACCAACAAACCAGGTAAGGTTAGAATAGTGTGGGATGCGGCGGCATCATTTCGAGGTATATCGTTGAATTCGATGCTATTTACTGGGCCAGATCTGCTTTCACTTCTTCCGAATGTGCTACAGAAATTCAGAGAATATTGAGTAGCTGTTTCTGCAGATATACGCGAAATGTATCATCAAGTATATGTGAACAAAGAGGATCAGTCAACGGTTTCTATGGCGCTGGAGCAACGCACATAGTGAACCTGATGAGTACATTATGCTGAGGATGACCATTGGGGCATCCTGTTCACCCAGCTGCGCCCAGTTCGTCAAGAATCAGATGGGCGACCGGTTTATCAATACACATCCACGCGCGGTCGATTGCATAAAAAATGAACATTAAGCCGACGACATGCTCACCAGCTCCGAGAGTACGCTAGTGTGATATTACGTATTAAAAAGTTAAACTAAAAAGAGTCAGTTTAGCTTTTTACTTGAATTCCTTTATATTTCACGTTTTACTAGCGCAGCGTTTTTCCTTAGTATTTTTCTCGGGCAGCGTTTCCCCTTAGTACGATAAAATCAATCTGACCTTAGCTTTATCCTAAACCGCTATTTATATCAATTCCTTAACCATCTAATCCTAGCTTACCTTATTTACTTCCTATGTAGCTTCTAATGTTGTTGTGAATGGTTTCGTCCCGCGATGTTAGTAATAATGTAACGATCTTTTTGGTGTATCGAAAGATCACAAAATTAGTGCTTTATTATCGCTGGTCACGGTTTAAAGAGACCGAAGGCGCTTCCTTCGGTTCTATTTATACATTTGCGAACAGCGCGCCCGCTGCTGCTATGATGGTGGCACTGTTCGTCCATTGTACTAATACTGGAACCCTACAACAGCTAGAGTTGTAGGGCGTTACTGCTAGCCTAACATGTAAACAACGTGTCGTGATCGTAATCACAACATTCTCCCCACCAGTGTAACGCTCCTGGGCGTTACACTCTTCTGACGTTTGTTTACTCTTTAGCTCCTGTCAATACCACGCGGTTCACTTTCTACTCAATCGTTCCCCCACATCCAAAACTGCTATCTTTGTCGCCGGTCGTTCTAATATTCCGTTCGTGGTCTGCACCCTCGCGCGCCTAACCTGACCGTCCCTCGCGCGGGTCACCTCAAGCACACGTCCCATCGGCCAGGTATTCCGGGGTAAGTTCCCATCCACGATCAACACCACATCTCCCTCCTTGATCGGCGGCACCGAGTCAAACCATTTTGTTCTGCGGGTGAGGGTTGGCAGATAGTCCGCGATCCACCGCTTCCAAAATATCTCCGCGTTCACGTGTAGTGCTCCTAACGATGTCCGTATCCCTGTCGGCGAATCGTCGAAACAGGCAGCTGGCTTACTACCGTCGGAACTTCCCAGAAGCAGGTGGTTCGGCGTTATCGGGCTGTCGGATTCCTCGTCGAGTGGTACGTAGGTAAGTGGCCTAGAGTTGATCATCATCTCCACTTCCGTCAGCGTTGACATTAATATCTCGTCCGTTGGTAGCCGTGGTAATTCAAAGCTGCATAAAATTTTCTTCACCGACTGCACGAGACGCTCCCAACTGCCGCCGAAATGGGGTGCCGCTGGCGGGTTGAAGCTCCACTTTAGTTCCGGACCGCTAAATCTGGACATCAGGGCATTTTCATCCACATCCTTCAGGGCGACGTTAAGCTCTCTCGCAGCACCGACGAAATTGGTGCCCCGGTCGCAGAGTATTTCTCTGGGGGACCCTCTTCTTGCGATAAATCGCCGGATGGCTAAAATACACGAAGCGGTTGTTAGTGCGAATGCCAGTTCGAGATGAACTGCTCTCGTCGTGAGGCAAGTGAATAGCGCTCCCCAGCGCTTCTCGGAGTGACGTCCCACGACCACGAGTATCGGCCCGAAATAATCCAGCCCGGTATAGGTAAACGCTCGTTGGTTCACTGCTACTCTCTGCCGCGGAATATTGCCCATTAACGGTGGGTTTGGTGCGGCGTCCCTTATCTTACAATGCTGGCAACCGCGTCGAACCCGGTAGAACTCCACCAGCAACTTCGGGATGTGATAACGCGTACGGAGTTGACCCACCACCGTTCTGTGACTCTGATGGCAATATCGCTCGTGGAAGTCCTTGATGACCAGGTCCGTGACGGGATGTCGCCTAGGTAAGATAACAGGTTTCCTCAGCGAATCACCTAGCAAAGTACAATTAGTTAGTCGCCCCCGCATTCGTAATATACCTCTTTCGTCGATTTCAGGTGATAGTTTGTACAACACGCTATCTCGTTTGAGCAGATTCTTCCAAGGGTGTTTCTCCTTCGCACCGCTCTTCATCCGCTTGATGTCGGCAGCAAACCCGTCCAATTGCGCCCATATGTACAAGGTATGTTCAGCAGCCAACAATTCTTCCTGCGTCAGTGGCCCCGCAGCGTTCTTTTCCCGTCTCGCTCGAAGCCGTAGGCTTCCAACGTATCGATGAACGAAACCCACTGTTCTTAACAGCTTCTTCCATCGTGAGAACCGGGCGAAATCGACTACGTTTCTAACGATGGCATGGTGTAGTAAGCTCTTCCGTAGTTCCTCCGACGACTCACCTGGATCGTCCTTATTTATTGGCCAGTTTTCTTCCACTTCCCACAGGAACTCTGGTCCTCGGAACCATCTGCTGGATGAGGTTAAATCGGGGTGGCCTTGCCATTTCGTTCCGTCATCTGCTACGTTAACCTTGGTAGAAAGCCAACGCCATTCGTTAGCGTCTGTGATTTCGGACAGTTCACTCACCCGAAAGGCGACAAAGGGGCTGTACCGCCTATGGTCCGACTTTATCCAGCTCACCACGTTCCTCGAATCAGTCCAGAACACTCTCTTGTCGATCCTCAATCGATGTGCCTTCGCGATGTGGTCCGCGAAGCGTGCTCCTATCACAGCCGCTTGAAGCTCCAGTCGCGGTATAGATAGGAGTTTAAGCGGGGCCACCCGCGTTTTGGACCCAACCAGTGCGCACTCCACCACACCGCTTTCCTCAAAGCGCAGGTAAGCAACTGCAGCCATTCCACTTTGACTTGCATCGGTAAAGACATGCAATTGCACGCATGGCGACGATGTTATGCTACGATAGCACCTTCTGATCATTAGCTTTTCTAGTTCCGGCAATAATCCAGTCCATCTCAACCATTTCTTTGCAGCTTCGCCTTCAACTTTCTTGTCCCAGTGAATCCCGGTTCGCCATAAGTCCTGCAAAAGTATCTTGAGGAACATGAGAAAGTGACCAATGAGGCCCAACGGATCATATATCATCATAAGTGTGCTCAGCACTTCCCGCCTTGTCGGCAGTCTACCACCTGCCAACAGCTCCTCATCCATGCGCGGATTTATGCGGAAGGTAAGCATATCATCGTCCGTATTCCACCACATCCCTAGAACCTTTTCGGTGCCTTGGTTCGAGCTCATGTCGACACACTTGTTTTGGTTGACTCCCCACCGTAGCTTATGCACGACATCCTTCGAGTTGGACAGCCAGTTCCGGATCTCAAAGCCGCCTTTCGAATGTACGAGCCGCACATCCTCCGCCAGAGTAACTGCCTCGTCCACGGTTTCGACACTGGCCAGCATATCGTCCACGTAGTGCTCATACTTAATGCATTCCACTGCTCGCGGGAAACGGTCAACGAATCTCTCTGCGTTAAGATTCTTGACAAAGTGGGCACTACCAGGTGAGCAAGCCGCTCCGAAGGTCATTACCGTAACAGCATACACACTAGGTTCACCATTCTGTTTGCTGCCATCATCCCAGAATACCATCTGGCTTCGTTGGTCTGCGTGGTTCATGCGCACCTGAAAGAACATTTCTCGGATGTCTCCAGTTACGGCGATACGATTCTCTCGAAACTTATACAGAACTTGCACCAATCCCACTAGTTGGTCCGGGCCGGTGAGCAGGAACATGTTGAGGCTTATTCCGTGTACTTGTGCGGCAGCATCGAATACCATTCGTAACTTACCGGGTTTGTTCGGGTTGTAAACCGGGAATATCGGCAAATACCAGTCCCTTTCTCTCCTCGCTTCGATTTCGTCTTCCGACATACGTCGAATGTAACCTTTATCCGCATACTCGTGCATCTTATTGCTGATTGCGCTGGCTAATTCCGGATTCTTTTCGCACTTCCTTTTCAGGCACGTGTGGCGCTTAAGGGCCATCTCGCGGTTACAGGGAAGACGCACATCATCATACTTCCATAGCAGGCCCGTTTCAAACCGATCTCCCACAAGACGCGTTCCGGTATTTAGCATCGTAATCGCACGTGCTTCTTCTTTCGGCAAGAGTCTCTGTGCGGCGCTGACTCCAATGGATTCCAAAGAGAAGTATCTTTTCAGCGCCATGTCCAGATTCTGATTTCCCTCTTCATTACAGACACATAAATGGAGATTAAAATATGCCGTTTTACTTACTGAGGCTGGTAAGCAGCAAGGACCAAACACTGTCCATCCAAGTCTTGTCTTGGTAGCAATCGGTTCGCTGAAGCTCCCTTCTACACAACGTAATGGCTTGCCCAGATGAATGTTGTCGACACCGATCAGGATACGAGGCGTCACGTTGACATATGGGGCAATCGGAAGCCCCTTCAGATGCGGGTATAGCTTTACCAGCTTTTCGATCGGTAGCGCCTGCACCGGTAGCATCAGATCTTGCAAGGTGTGCGCCTTTCGTAAGTCGTACACCAATGCTCCTTGGTGCACACCTGAGATCCGCAGCTGAACTTCCCTCGAATCGCACTCGTTTCGTAGCGTATCGTCCGTCCACTTCAAACACAAAGGGTTCAAGGTGCCCTCGATGATCCTTCATCTATAAACGCAAACGTCGTTATCTCTGTCTTCTGGCCGCGAACCACAACTGGAACATAGCGGAAAAGTGACTTAGTGTCGTTGCTAATGTGCGAGTTAAGTGAATGAGTGTGTTGCGTGTTCCTGTGCGATTGTGGTGTTTGCTCCCTACAGTGCAGAAGTTTGTGATGCGTTTCTCGGCAGCCGTCGGTACCACAATTCGTCCTGACGAAACACGTGCCCCTATGCGGGCCCAAGCACGTGACGCACAACTTGCGTCCCTGAATGTGCAATCGTCTCTCTCGCACCGTCATTTCTCCAAACCGTGCACAATCAGCCAACGTACGACAGGAATCATGGCACAGTGCGCATTGTGTCCTCCGCGTCGTACTGTGAACGTTAACGTGTGCGGGCGCTTTCCTTCCCGGTAGTGGTCGTGATGTTTCGGGTCGTGTCAAGTTCCGATCGAACGTTTTTGAAGCGGCACTCGCGGCCTGTGCGATCTCTGAAAACCACACGTCGAATTCCCTTATGGTTTCTCGCTTTAGTTTTAGTTTATAACGTGCCCACTCTAACACCCGCTCTCCTGGAAGCTTCGCTACCAGCTCCTTCAGCAGCGTGACGTTGCATTCATAATCGTGAAGCCCGGAAGCTTCTATTGTCGCGCACATTTTCCGTATCATCTTGCCGTACGTGGCCAGCGTCTCTAGACGTTCGGTACGAACGGGGGGTAGCTTACGCACCTTCTCGATCAAACTATCCACTATGAGGTCTGGCCTTCCGTATTCCGTGCGCAAAATCTCGATCACTTTGGGCAAACCGTCCGGTAGCAGCATAAGGTGGTCAATCGATTCCAATGCCGGTCCCCGTAGTGCCCGTTGAAGCCGTATTAGGTTTTCGTCGTCACTAAAACCACAAAGAATTGTGGATCTCACATACGTCGCGTAAAATAATGGCCATTGCCCGACATCTCCGGAAAAGGCCGGAAGTTCCTTAGGGATCGACTTGCGCGCTGACTCTTGTTCTGGTGTCAAGGGTAACACACGTTTCTGTGTCGCTGGTTTCGACTCCATTGTCGAATTTGCTCCCGTTATCTCCTCCGGTTTGTAAGGACGGCTATGCTTGCTTTCGCGGTGAACCTTAATCGAATCCTCCACCGCACGCCTCCATTCCATATACTCGCGTTCTTGTGCCGCTGCTTGGTCCACCTCCCACGTACAGTCATATTTCGGTGGAAACCGGGCAGTTACCGGAGTCGAAGGTTGACGACCTCGCGCGTCGTCCGCCATTGTGTCGTCGTATCGCAGCGGTGCCGGGGCCGTGCGTGTTGCCATTACTCCCGCGGTCGCGATCGGGTTCAAGGGTGGCTGACCCTAGTCGCCATTGCGATGACCGTTGCCATGGGGGCGAGCTACCGGCGTCACCCCGATACGATTTGTGTCTCGCAACCAATTTGCCGCTTTCGCGGCGTACGCGCTTACCCGGCTGCTGTGATCGGATATTTCCTCTTCTAGCTCGATTTCTTGCAGCTCGATATCCAGCTCCTTACGAGCGTTTTCCAGCTCCAAATTCTTCCGAGCATTTTCCAGTTTGAGCTCCTTCTTCTGAAGCTCGATACGCCTTCTTCTTACCTCTAGGTCCCGAGGTAAGACGGGTGGTGGCGCTTCCCCGTCCTGCGGTGGTTCTTCTATGACGCTCGTGCGTCTTTCCGAGGTCCCTGTTGCTGGCTGCTCCTGCAGCTCCACAACCTCCTCACAGCTAATGTCTTGTATTGCTCTTTCCATTGCACAAGTAACTACTTCTTTTCACTTCCTTTCCACGCGAATTAACACTACTCCCAAAGGCGAGATTTATATGCGCGCGCGGATCGTCCGACCGAATTTAGACGCACTACTTACGCGAAAATTTACATACGCTTTCGAACAGACGTGAAGTGAACTAATTTTGTGAAATGTTGTGAATGGTTTCGTCCCGCGATGTTAGTAATAATGTAACGATCTTTTTGGTGTATCGAAAGATCACAAAATTAGTGCTTTATTATCGCTGGTCACGGTTTAAAGAGACCGAAGGCGCTTCCTTCGGTTCTATTTATACATTTGCGAACAGCGCGCCCGCTGCTGCTATGATGGTGGCACTGTTCGTCCATTGTACTAATACTGGAACCCTACAACAGCTAGAGTTGTAGGGCGTTACTGCTAGCCTAACATGTAAACAATGTGTCGTGATCGTAATCACAACAAATGTTAATTTATCCTATCCTTATCTTTAACTATTTATTTATCCTATTCTAACCTATGCTGCTTTTCTTCTACCAATCACAACTGCTTCGTTCCAAGTATACATTACCATAGTTCTGCTATAATAATTCTATAATAGTAACTTTCGTAATTCTACTATAATTCTACTATAATATACCTATATTTTATTTTAATACAGTATTATGATTACCTAATGTGCAAGCGCCACACCACCTCCCTTTTAAAAATATAAAAATCACATGTAATAGATTTTTATCATTTAACTAACCTATTCTTATGGACAGTACTTTCCTTTTTGCTATGTTTGTTTATTATAGTACAATTTGGTTGTTGTATTTTAGAAACTGTGTATGGACCTAAATATAAAGGATCTAATTTTTTTCTGTTCTCGTTTTTCAAATACACTTCGTCTCCTGGTTTAATCGAAAGCGGGTTGATACTGCTGTTTGCAGCCGTCTGTCTTTTCTCTTTTTGCTCAATTAATTTTTCCCGTGCTACTTTGTTTGACTTTTGTATTTTATATTTCAGTTCATTATAATATTGATCATGATTGTATACCGGTTCTATTTTGTGAGTCACTATATCATGTGGAAGATTTGCTTTTCTTCCGAATAATAGCTCGAATGGCGTGTAGCCAGTATCTGTGTGCGCTGTGGTGTTATACGTAAATTCATAGAATTTCACCCAGTCATCCCAATCATCTCCATGCTCGTTTGTAAATGATCTTAAATATTCGTTCAAAGTTCTATGGTTGCGTTCTAAAGCGCCTATGGTTTGTGGGTGATAAGCAGTCGCAAATGTTTGCTTGATTCCTAGTATTTTTGCCATTTTTGTCAATACCTCGTTGTTGTATTCTAATCCTTGATCAGACCGCATTTCTAAAAATTTTCCGTATTTTAATATAATGTTCTCTACGATCGCCCTCGCTATTGTGTTAGCCTCTTTATTTGGTATTGGTATTAAGATTACATATTTAGTGAGGTCACATTGTATAGTAACAGCGTACCTGTTATGCTTGGGTGTTTTTGGAAGAGGGCCCACCGTGTCTATTGATACTACTTCGAATGGTCTCAATGGCGTCGTTGTCACTACGGATTTTTCTATTGTGTGGCGTGTTATCTTGTTTATTTTACATATTTCACAGTTTTTTACAAACATTTTTATATCTTCTTTCATGTTTTTCCACTTGTATTTATCTCGTATTTTTAAGTACAGGCGATATTGACCAACATGTCCTCCCGAGGGTAACATGTGATAATTGTTTAGGATTTCCTTTACTTCCTCTTTCCTCCTAACCCACTTGGCCGGCGTGAAAGCAATAATCTCGCAACCGGAAATGGCTCTGTTTGCGATTTCCTTTATGGTTTGAGGCGAGTATAGGGTAAAAATTTCGTCTTCCATGGAGATAGCTAATTTATCTCTATATAGCTTTTTCGCATGAGTACATAATCTTAGAAGAGCAGACTCGAGCGCCTGACTTCCATCTTGTTTTGTTCTGATCATTGTACTGCATAGCTCCTTGTTATAGTTGCTGTTGAAAAGTGTTATTTTAATTGCATCTTCATTTATCTTTGATTGTATTTTTAATAGCTTATTGACCTCTGAAGCATTCTCTGTATTCCAAAATGATGGCGTATTTATGGTTTCACTTCTGTCATTCCGTGTTATTGTATTTGTTTCGTTTCTGTTGGTTCTACTCATTGCCCTAGTCTTTACTATCAACGCTTGGTTGTTTTTATTCTCGCATGTACATTCTTGCAATGATTTTAGATGTTCAGAAGTAATTATGATTCTAGACAGAGCGTCAGCACCAACATTAGTTTTACCGGCTACGAATTCTACTTCAAAATCAAACTCCTCTAGGTCCAATCTCATTCGCGTAAGTTTGGAGGTTGGATTTTTCATGTTGAACAAAAATACTAGCGGTCTATGATCAGTACGAATTTTAAATTTTCGACCATAGACATTGGGTTTAAAATAATTGATAGCCCAATGTATAGCTGTCAATTCTTTTTCTATGGTTGGTTTATTTTTCTCGCCTTTGGTAAAGCTTTTAGAAGCAAATGCCACTGGGTGGTCATCTCTGTCATACATTTGTGAAAGAATGGCCCCGCATGCTGTATCCGATGCATCGGTAGTGATAATAAAAGCTTTTGAAAAATCAGGATATATAAGAATCATTGGTGACAAAAGATTGTTGCGCAAAGCATCAAAAGCGTTATGACATTCGTATGACCAATTAAATAATTTCCCTTTCTTAAGTAATTCGTTTAAAGGTTTTGCAATTGCTGCAAAGTTACGGATGAATTTGCGATAATAATTGCAGAAGGCAACGAATCTTCTAACTTCGTATGTGTTACATGGTTTAGGATAGTTTTTGATTACATCGAATTTAGATTCGTCCGGGTAAATGCCCTTGTCTGTAATTTTGTGACCCAAGTAAGTAACTTCTGTTTGGAAAAATTTACATTTTTGAGGGTTTAATTTAAGGTTGTACTGGCGTAGTCGGTCAAACACTCTTTTTAGATTTTCAAGGTGATGCCTAATAGTGCATCCTGTAATGATGATATCGTCGATGTAAACGAAAGCACTCTCTGGGGTTAATCCTGCCATCGCTATTGTTATCATTCGCTGAAAACTGTTGGGGCTCACATTTAGTCCGAACGGCAACCTTTTAAATTGGTAGTGGCCTGAAGCGGTGGAAAACGCAGTATATTTTCTCGATTCTTTATCAAGGGGTATTTGATGGAAACCTGACATTAGATCGAGTGTTGTAAAATATTTTTCCCCCTTCCTAGTTGGTCAAGTATTTCATCTATCCTGGGCAGCGGAAATTTGTCCGGCATTATTTTTTTATTCAACTGACGATAATCTACGACAAGTCTCCATTTTTTCTCTGCTTCTGATTTTTTTGGAACTAGTAATATCGGAGAATTATAGGATGAGACCGAATGTTCAATAATATCGTCTCTTAACATTTTGTCGACCTGATGCTTTATTTCATTAGCTTGAGAGTGAATTTGTTTGTAATTCGGAATATAACATGGTATGTTATCTTTTAACTGTATGGACTGCTTATAAAAGTTATTAGTCGAGATTTTATCATCATTTATGCAAAAAAGATCTGTATATTTTGCTAAAAGATTATTCAAGTCATTTTGAATGTATTGCGGAACTTTTTTCGTATCAATGTTTTCTATTATACTATGAAATCTTGATTTTTCATTGGAGGGTGGTGATTGCTTCATTATATTGTAGTTTTTTACTGGGTCGATTTGGGGTTTGAACGATTTGTTACTGACAAACACATTCTGCTCAGTTGTGTTTATGAATTTAACGTATTGATTTTCTTTTCCTATAATTGAATTACCACAGAATACTCCAGGACTGATTTCTTCTGCAAATACTATAGAGTCTTCTTTTATATTTGGTAGTTTTACTTCGCGTATTACTTCGCTTCGTATTGGTAATATAAAACCATCGTTTGTTTTATCTTCGATAGGGTGACAGACACTGATACCCTTGTGGTTAAAATTAAGGAGCCAGTGCTCGTAGTCAATAACGCATCTATACTTGGAGAAAAAATCTCTACCTAATATTCCATCTGCGCCAATGTCTAAATCTTTTGGTATCAGATGGAATTGGTGATTGACAGCCGTCTCACCAAAGTGTACAGATGTATAGGTAGTTGCCAAAGTATCTATAGAATGAGTGGTAATACCAGTTAGATTAATTTTATTTTGTGCGAATACTTGATGATTTAACTTAATTTTATTTACTTTAAACAGAGAAACGTCTGCTCCAGTGTCTACGATAAGATGGCTGTACTCATCTGTAGACATTTCTAATCTGACTTTTATAACGTTATTAGCATTTAAGTTGATAGCTAAGATTGGCCATCGGTAGGCTGTAGCTCTTCTTCTAAAAAATTTTCCTGTTCAGTGGCTTGAGTAGTGTATACCCTGCTATTGTTTCTATTCGTGTTTCTGGAAAATCGTTTGTAACTGTTATTGTAATTGTTATTATAATTGTTATTGTTATTGTAACGCTGAAATCTAGTGTTTGTTTGCCTGTTTGGTGTAAAATTTCCTCTATTTTGTGGGTATTGCGTATTGTACGTATTGCGTTCATATTGATTTGGATATCTATTTTCAAAGGAACGGTTAGGGTTATGAAAATTTCTTTTAAAATGAAAGTACTTGCTGGGTTGAGTTGTGCATTCTCTCGCTTTCTAGTACCTTCTCTGTTGCGTCTAGTATAGAAGTATATTGTCCTGCTTGGAATATAATTTTTGTTTCCGTGAGTTTAACTTTATCGATAAGTGTTTCAAAGTCAGTGATGTTTGGCGCTAAACCTAATTGAGCTTTTCCTGTTAAACGTGTTTTAAGAAACTCTACCAAGATTTGCTTCGTGTCTTTTGGATAAAGCTTTTTCAGTAATTTAGCTGAACCCAGGAAATTTTCAAGATTGTCGGCATTGCCATCATATATGTGGACCAACGTCGCAGCAGTTTTAATATCAAACTCCTCCATTTTTCTAGGTTGCCAACGACGTAATGCAATGCTTATCTTAGCTAGTGTTTTAAATTTAAATTGTACTTTATTCTGTAGTTGGAAATGTATGTATGAATGAATGTTGGCGTAGCTATTATTTGCTGATTTGTGTATAGTTTCTAATTCCACTGGAACCTCTGATGATTTTGCTTTTGCTACTAAAGTTTTTAATTTCCCAAACGCGTCATTGGCAGCAATACCATAATGTTCAATCAAGCATCTACGAAACTTCTTATCACCCGGTCTTAGCTTTTCTTCTATTTGTTGCAATCTTTTTAAATACTGTTTAATTTTGGGTAGCATTTAAAGGAGCATGTAGAACGTAAGGAGGGCTCAAAGTGATTATTCTTGAAAACATATGATTGATAGTGACTATTTAGTGCTACTATTAAATGCACATATTAACAACATTTTGGTAGTACAATCGCATTAGGAGATAAAAATTAATTGAGCAATTACATTTATGAAACCTTCTACGCCTTTAGTATACGCATTTTCTACTGTACAATCATTCACATAATATCCTACCTTAATGCGAGTGGGGGAATTCGCTCGAGTATCGTTGTTTCATATCGTACCTCTGCTGCTGTTGTCGCCGATTGCTCTCATCGCGTATTGCTCATTCCGTTTGCCGCTCTCATACGTTAACTGCTATCGTAGTAGATTCTGCTGTCTTCCATGGAGATAGCTAATTTATCTCTATATAGCTTTTTCGCATGAGTACATAATCTTAGAAGAGCAGACTCGAGCGCCTGACTTCCATCTTGTTTTGTTCTGATCATTGTACTGCATAGCTCCTTGTTATAGTTGCTGTTGAAAAGTGTTATTTTAATTGCATCTTCATTTATCTTTGATTGTATTTTTAATAGCTTATTGACCTCTGAAGCATTCTCTGTATTCCAAAATGATGGCGTATTTATGGTTTCACTTCTGTCATTCCGTGTTATTGTATTTGTTTCGTTTCTGTTGGTTCTACTCATTGCCCTAGTCTTTACTATCAACGCTTGGTTGTTTTTATTCTCGCATGTACATTCTTGCAATGATTTTAGATGTTCAGAAGTAATTATGATTCTAGACAGAGCGTCAGCACCAACATTAGTTTTACCGGCTACGAATTCTACTTCAAAATCAAACTCCTCTAGGTCCAATCTCATTCTCGTAAGTTTGGAGGTTGGATTTTTCATGTTGAACAAAAATACTAGCGGTCTATGATCAGTACGAATTTTAAATTTTCGACCATAGACATAGGGTTTAAAATAATTGATAGCCCAATGTATAGCTGTCAATTCTTTTTCTATGGTTGGTTTATTTTTCTCGCCTTTGGTAAAGCTTTTAGAAGCAAATGCCACTGGGTGGTCATCTCTGTCATACATTTGTGAAAGAATGGCCCCGCATGCTGTATCCGATGCATCGGTAGTGATAATAAAAGCTTTTGAAAAATCAGGATATATAAGAATCATTGGTGACAAAAGATTGTTGCGCAAAGCATCAAAAGCGTTATGACATTCGTATGACCAATTAAATAATTTCCCTTTCTTAAGTAATTCGTTTAAAGGTTTTGCAATTGCTGCAAAGTTACGGATGAATTTGCGATAATAATTGCAGAAGGCAACGAATCTTCTAACTTCGTATGTGTTACATGGTTTAGGATAGTTTTTGATTACATCGAATTTAGATTCGTCCGGGTAAATGCCCTTGTCTGTAATTTTGTGACCCAAGTAAGTAACTTCTGTTTGGAAAAATTTACATTTTTGAGGGTTTAATTTAAGGTTGTACTGGCGTAGTCGGTCAAACACTCTTTTTAGATTTTCAAGGTGATGCCTAATAGTGCATCCTGTAATGATGATATCGTCGATGTAAACGAAAGCACTCTCTGGGGTTAATCCTGCCATCGCTATTGTTATCATTCGCTGAAAACTGTTGGGGCTCACATTTAGTCCGAACGGCAACCTTTTAAATTGGTAGTGGCCTGAAGCGGTGGAAAACGCAGTATATTTTCTCGATTCTTTATCAAGGGGTATTTGATGGAAACCTGACATTAGATCGAGTGTTGTAAAATATTTTTCCCCCTTCCTAGTTGGTCAAGTATTTCATCTATCCTGGGCAGCGGAAATTTGTCCGGCATTATTTTTTTATTCAACTGACGATAATCTACGACAAGTCTCCATTTTTTCTCTGCTTCTGATTTTTTTGGAACTAGTAATGGGGTAGATCACGGGATGAGCCAGTTTTTTGTGTGCGTTTTGACGTTTCCAGGCTTATAAGCTTACAGCTTCCCATACAAACTGCCAAGCCAGATAAGCCTTTGAATCGATGGTTAGATTGTTTTGCTTATGAAAGTGCTCGACAGCTGCTCGACAAATATCAAAACAAAGCATTTTTCTAGCAGGTTTAAACTAGGTTAGGCCATATTTCCCATAGGCTTAGGATGTTAAAAAAGGATAAAAAAATACATAAATACGCATAATTAATAAGTTTTTTTAAATTTCTGGTGTTCTGGTGTTTAACAATAATTATTTTTATAAAAAAATCAGTTAAAAAAAATTTGTCAAAAAAGGTAAATTATTATTTCAATTTACTTGCAGTTTTCCAGTTCACAGTTTATAAAGTCTAAACATCACTTAAATATTGCCTTAAAAATAACACGAAACATAAATTATGCTTTAAAACTGAACCGAAGTTTGCGTCCTCCGTTTATTTCTCTCGATTATAATAGCATACAGATGAACATACCGTTTGTTGTTGCGTTGTGATGCGCAAGCTCATTTAATTTAGCTCACCCTCGTAGCTTTTATCCTTTTAAAAAATATGGTGATGTATTACTTTCTACTTCATGGAACTGTTTCGTGCATTTATACATTTTTACACGGAACCCAAACTAAGCGATCTAGAGTAACTAACATTTTGTAGTCCTTTACTTTAATTAAACCCGTTGCGGTTTACCGTTGTACATGGAATTTTATATAAAAGACCCTGGCATTCTGTTAGATTCGAGATTCACCGACTGCTTTAAAATTAAGCATGTGCTGTTAAGAATAAACAGAGATCTTAATTACCTGCACTATTTTGAATGTCAGTTTTGGAAAATGGGATGCTTGAGAGTGCTATGTATCAATGCTATGTTATGCTATGTTATGTATCAATTATCGAAAATTTCAAATCTATGCTTAACACGTTGCCGGGTATTTTCTTGAAAGTCAGTCATTTGATTTACATATAACTTATATACTTTTGGCTATCAAACATAATAGCCATGGCTACCAACGTGTTTAACAATACATTAACAACCTAATTGCTTTTACTTACATGTTGTCGCTAGGATCACAAAAAGGATGTTTCTTTAATCACAGTATTTAAACGAATGAGAACGAAAGAGCGAATGAGATATAATCCTTTGATTTTTTTTAACATGTGGCGTGACGGGTTAGTTGTCAGCATCGGATTGAATTCTTGAGTTCTTCGCTCGACTCAACAATTGATAATTTTTTAAGTTGAATGTTTTTTTTAATGTTGAAATAAAGGAATTTCATCCTTTATAAATCACATAAAATTGTTTTTGACTCACGATACTTGAGGACATTTCTTAGCTTGTATTTACGTATTCCCATAAGTATGAGTATAAAAAACGGTTTGAACATGCTTGAACCAATCTTTTGAAAGACATGTAAATACCGAGTAGGATTAATATGCTCATAAAGGTTTTTGAACCGGCTTTTCTTGTTGAGACGGCTCAATTGACTGAGATATAAATAAGGTTAATTATTATAAGTATCTATGTATATAAAAAATGTAGATACAATTTTAAACTAAAATAAAACAAAATATCCTGAAAATCTCGGTACAGAATACCTGATGTCATTCTTTATGTCAAAAATCTATGTCCGTGATTGATGCAACCCGTTACCGATTCGCCGCTCGAAATCTGCTCGATTATTTGACACATACCGGCTTAAGCTTAAGCTTTCTAACTTTTGGGATGATCTACCTCAATATCGGAGAATTATAGGATGAGACCGAATGTTCAATAATATCGTCTCTTAACATTTTGTCGACCTGATGCTTTATTTCATTAGCTTGAGCGTGAATTTGTTTGTAATTCGGAATATAACATGGTATGTTATCTTTTAACTGTATGGACTGCTTATAAAAGTTATTAGTCGAGATTTTATCATCATTTATGCAAAAAAGATCTGTATATTTTGCTAAAAGATTATTCAAGTCATTTTGAATGTATTGCGGAACTTTTTTCGTATCAATGTTTTCTATTATACTATGAAATCTTGATTTTTCATTGGAGGGTGGTGATTGCTTCATTATATTGTAGTTTTTTACTGGGTCGATTTGGGGTTTGAACTATTTGTTACTGACAAACACATTCTGCTCAGTTGTGTTTATGAATTTAACGTATTGATTTTCTTTTCCTATAATTGAATTACCACAGAATACTCCAGGACTGATTTCTTCTGCAAATACTATAGAGTCTTCTTTTATATTTGGTAGTTTTACTTCGCGTATTACTTCGCTTCGTATTGGTAATATAAAACCATCGTTTGTTTTATCTTCGATAGGGTGACAGACACTGATACCCTTGTGGTTAAAATTAAGGAGCCAGTGCTCGTAGTCAATAACGCATCTATACTTGGAGAAAAATCTCTACCTAATATTCCATCTGCGCCAATGTCTAAATCTTTTGGTATCAGATGGAATTGGTGATTGACAGCCGTCTCACCAAAGTGTACAGATGTATAGGTAGTTGCCAAAGTATCTATAGAATGAGTGGTAATACCAGTTAGATTAATTTTATTTTGTGCGAATACTTGATGATTTAACTTAATTTTATTTACTTTAAACAGAGAAACGTCTGCTCCAGTGTCTACGATAAGATGGCTGTACTCATCTGTAGACATTTCTAATCTGACTTTTATAACGTTATTAGCATTTAAGTTGATAGCTAAGATTGGCCATCGGTAGGCTGTAGCTCTTCTTCTAAAAAATTTTCCTGTTCAGTGGCTTGAGTAGTGTATACCCTGCTATTGTTTCTATTCGTGTTTCTGGAAAATCGTTTGTAACTGTTATTATAATTGTTATTATAATTGTTATTGTTATTGTAACGCTGAAATCTAGTGTTTGTTTGCCTGTTTGGTGTAAAGTTTCCTCTATTTTGTGGGTATTGCGTATTGTACGTATTGCGTTCATATTGATTTGGATATCTATTTTCAAAGGAACGGTTAGGGTTATGAAAATTTCTTTTAAATGAAAGTACTTGCTGGGTTGAGTTGTGCATTCTCTCGCTTTCTAGTACCTTCTCTGTTGCGTCTAGTATAGAAGTATATTGTCCTGCTTGCAATATAATTTTTGTTTCCGTGAGTTTAACTTTATCGATAAGTGTTTCAAAGTCAGTGATGTTTGGTGCTAAACCTAATTGAGCTTTTCCTGTTAAACGTGTTTTAAGAAACTCTACCAAGATTTGCTTCGTGTCTTTTGGATAAAGCTTTTTCAGTAATTTAGCTGAACCCAGGAAATTTTCAAGATTGTCGGCATTGCCATCATATATGTGGACCAACGTCGCAGCAGTTTTAATATCAAACTCCTCCATTTTTCTAGGTTGCCAACGACGTAATGCAATGCTTATCTTAGTTAGTGTTTTAAATTTAAATTGTACTTTATTCTGTAGTTGGAAATGTATGTATGAATGAATGTTGGCGTAGCTATTATTTGCTGATTTGTGTATAGTTTCTAATTCCACTGGAACCTCTGATGATTTTGCTTTTGCTACTAAAGTTTTTAATTTCCCAAACGCGTCATTGGCAGCAATACCATAATGTTCAATCAAGCATCTACGAAACTTCTTATCACCCGGTCTTAGCTTTTCTTCTATTTGTTGCAATCTTTTTAAATACTGTTTAATTTTGGGTAGCATTTAAAGGAAAAAGTGCTCAAAGTGATTATTCTTGAAAACATATGATTGATAGTGACTATTTAGTGCTACTATTAAATGCACATATTAACAACATTTTGGTAGTACAATCGCATTAGGAGATAAAAATTAATTGAGCAATTACATTTATGAAACCTTCTACGCCTTTAGTATACGCATTTTCTACTGTACAATCATTCACATAATATCCTACCTTAATGCGAGTGGGGGAATTCGCTCGAGTATCGTTGTTTCATATCGTACCTCTGCTGCTGTTGTCGCCGATTGCTCTCATTGCGTATTGCTCATTCCGTTTGCCGCTCTCATACGTTAACTGCTATCGTAGTAGATTCTGCTCTCATGCTGCCGGCTTACACTTTTCGTCGTCACTTTTCATTCTCACTAAGTCACTTCGTCGTCGTCCACTGTCGATGATGCTAACGATACTGCACACTGCTGCCTAATACTATCGTCTTGCAATTCTAGTACTGCTTACTTCTTTTACTGTCTTGCTGTGTCTTGCCGTGGACAGGTGATGATACTAGCGATTCGCACACTACGCTTTAATTTGATGTTCTTTGCGACACGCACTTTTACGTTGTCTGTTTCACCTCGGTTCTCACTGCGATAGTGTATCGCTCACTATTTGGCGTGGTAGGCCGTTCTCGTACCGATTGTATCTCTTGCTCTCGCTCTTCACACACAAGCGATTCTCAGCTGTCGCTACGTCCTGCTTCGATGTGATCTTCGGTCGTTGCTCTACACATCGGTCACTGCACTTTTATACGCACTTCCTAGTATCGTTTTAACGCAGCCACAAAATTACACACGATACTGTTAGATATTTTTTTTTCTGGATGTCCATAATCGTTGGGTTGTGGCTCGTTGCGTACATCCGAAGGTTATTTCTTTTTAGCACAGATTCGCGTCGTCGTTGGATTTCACGATCACGGTCGCCATGTGATATTACGTATTAAAAAGTTAAACTAAAAAGAGTCAGTTTAGCTTTTTACTTGAATTCCTTTATATTTCACGTTTTACTAGCGCAGCGTTTTTCCTTAGTATTTTTCTCGGGCAGCGTTTCCCCTTAGTACGATAAAATCAATCTGACCTTAGCTTTATCCTAAACCGCTATTTATATCAATTCCTTAACCATCTAATCCTAGCTTACCTTATTTACTTCCTATGTAGCTTCTAATGTTAATTTATCCTATCCTTATCTTTAACTATTTATTTATCCTATTCTAACCTATGCTGCTTTTCTTCTACCAATCACAACTGCTTCGTTCCAAGTATATATTACCATAGTTCTGCTATAATAATTCTATAATCCTAACTTTCGTAATTCTACTATAATTCTACTATAATATACCTATATTTTATTTTAATACAGTATTATGATTGCCTAATGTGCAGGCGCCACACTAGAAACAATTGATATAGCGCGTGATGTTACGCGTATCCACGCCGAAGGTGGATTCCTGTTACGCAATTGGCTTTCTAACTCGCAAGAAGTGCTTCGCGAGGTTAGGTGGTGGTTAGGAGTTCGGCAAAAAGGATCTTAATATGGCCTCGACGGCATCGGCGCAAAAGGTACTAGGCATGTGGTGGAAAACGAGTACAGATACGTTTCGCTTCAAGATACCCACTCGCAGACAAGAGATTCTGCAAGTCGGAGTAACACCAACTAAGCGCCAACTGCTGCAGTTTCTAATGACTATCTATGACCCCATAGGTTCGATCGCTGGTCTGCTCTTATATTTGAAGGTCTTACTTCAGGAGGTCTGGAAAAGTGGCGTTGGTTGGGACGATCCAATACCGTTCGAGCAAGAACTGCGATTGAAACAATGGTTAACCTGTTTGCCTGAACTGCAGAAGGTCTTAATTCCACGATGCTATAGACGATCATTGCCTTTAGACGGCTGTGTATTGCAGCTTCACGTTTTCGTGGATGCCGACAAGGACGGTTTTGCAGCGGTTGCATACTTCCGTTACGAAAGACAAGGAACTTTTGAGGTAGCCTTAGTGTCCGCAAAAACCCGAGTAGCGCCGTTAAAATATATCTCCGTTCCACGACTCGAGCTTTAGTCAGCTATTTTAGGCACAAGAGTAGCCACCGCAATAGCAAACGCTCATCGACAACAAGTAAATCAACGTTATTTCTGGACTGATTCAAGAGACGTCATCTGCTGGATTAATTCTGACCACAGAAGATATAGTACCTTTGTGGCCCACCGTGTAGGGGAAATCATGGAGACTACCGACAGTAAAGAGTGGTCGTGGATATCTACCAAATCCAACGTTGCTGACGAAGAGACAAAATGGTCACAGCTACATCGACATTTGAGTTCCAGCAGATGGTTTGAAGGACCAGAATTTCACGGTCGCCCTACACCAGAGTGGCCGTCAGAAAAAATAGAAAACAACAAAACACTCGAAGAAGAACGAAAATGTGTTAATGTTCAATGCAAGCAGGCACCGTTGTTCAATCCCGCACGATTTTCTCGATGGACGAGGTTGCATAGGGCCATATCCTATGTACTGCGTTTCAGAACCAATGCTCAATCGCCAACTGTTCATCAACGGGGTCCGTTGTCACTAGCCGAGCTGCAAGATGCAGAACTCATCATCCTTCGCGAGTTGCAGCAGCAATCATTCAACGAGGAATATCAAATACTACGCGATGCTCGAGACTACCCTAACCAAACTATGCAGCTCAATCGGCAAAGCGCGCTGTTTAAGCGTAGCCCATACATGGACGACAAGGGCCTCCTGCGCGTGAAAAGAAGAATTGATGCGTGCTCCTTCGTCGAAGACAGCGCGAAAAGGCCGATTTTTCTTCCAAAATCAGCAGTTGATCGTTGCAAAATCGTTGATGATTACCATCGTCGGTACTGGCACTTGAACCATAGTATCGTTGTAAACGAGGCGCGACCAAAGTACGAGATCCCTGCGCTAAGAGCCACTTATCGCAGGATAAGAAACAAATGTCAGCTGTGTCGAGTAAAGAACGCAAAACCGATCCTACCATTGATGGGCGAGCTTCCTTCATGTCGCTTGTCTGCCTTCACTAGACCCTTTACCTTTACTGGAATCTGACTTGATCTCTTCAGGTAAATAGAGACAAAAAGGCCAGAAATGACAGGCTATTACTCTTGAGGCTAGCCCTAGCCCTCTTAAAGTTGTTGTGCCGATACAGAAGAAAGAAAGATATTCGGTTTGGGTAAGCTGCTGATCATTATCACGCTGAACGTGGATCAAGCATTGGTAATGAGCTTGACGGTGAAACCCCAGGGGTCCATTTTCTTTAAACTTTTTTCGTCTTAAAGATGACATGTGTAGGCCAACGGTTTTTCATGAATGCATCTGAACCTGTGTTTTACTTTTTCCCTCTTATCTGCGGTTTATTACAAATGCAGGTTACTGCGGTCAAGCGAAAGACAGTTTGTCATTGTTTTTGGCCATTGTGTCTACGGTTACGCGTTCACCAACATACAGCAAGTATCAAAATTGTCACAAGTTCGAATTTGATTTCCATAGCCACAAACGAACGCAGAAGGTCCAATTTCAACAAGAGATACTGAATCAGTAATTTCACTCTTTAAGACTTTTACGCAGTAGAATGTAAATTATCATTCAAAACTATTTGGGAAACCGTCAAAACACCACGGAACGAATTCAAATATATGTAGGAAACCGTCAAAAAACCTCGGGACGAATTCAAACATATATAGGACGCAGTCAATTAATCTCGGGGCGGATTCAAAAATTGATGGGACGCGGTCAAAACATCTCGGAACGGATTCAAAAATTGATGGGACGCAACCAAAAAATCTTCGGAAACTGTCAAAAAATTGTGGGACACCCTGTATCATGCGCATTGTAAAACACTCGCTATTCAAAATAGCCGATAGGTGGGCGTAAAGCTTCAATTTCTGCGTTCAGCTTCCACTTAACGCTCGAAGTGGAAGATGCTAAATCCTACACATATAGCACACTGCATACAATATCGCTTTCTATACTTACACATAGATGACACTGCATATACAAGTGCTTCTCATACTTACACATAGATGACGTCTCCAATTTTCCGCGCTTGCTATTCTCACCCATAGTTGTCGGCGCTGTAGCAAAAGGGATTTTATTAGCCAAGCAACACAGTTTGGAGAATTTTAATGTGATCATTTTACAATACAACTATAAATTACTTTTCATACAAATGTATTACAAAGCCAGAAGTAACTGCAGACAGTTTATCATGCTACCACTAACGACGTCTAATCCTCGAGCTAGCCGTTCTCGACCGACATTCGCATTGCAAAGAAAAACAGTTAGATTGCGATGAAGTGCGAAGAATAAAATGGTAGTTGTATAAGCATTGAGATGATAATCAAATATTTATACGTTTATTAGTGCGAATAATAGTGAATATGCTGTATGGCGTCAATTTCTGAAGCAAACCTTGGTATCAGCAGCAACGAAAGCGAATATTACCGCGTCTCAGGAGAGTTGTTTTGCTCGCATTAGATAAATTTGCTTTTAAAAAATTTTTGTCAAAGCTTTTAAAAAAACATTGAATCTCATCTCAACTTTTATCGTCTGGCGACCTTTTCTGGTTTACTCTGATGTTTTAACGTTTTTTGTTAGTTCAGACGTTTGTTCGATTCTGCTTGAATATTTATTTGATAATAAAATTTTTAGCTTATTTACGCGGTTTACGACTTACGCGGATTCGGAGATGAGTGGATTTTATAAATTTGACAGTTCGTGTAGTTTTGCATGTGACATTCAACTTTTACTTTGCAAATTTGAAATAATCTCAAAAACGTAGACGTTAGATTTTATTATTATAAAACAAATAATTTCATAAAATGTTACTCTAGTTCTTTAAAAGAACGTAGAAATATCCATTTTGAATGCGTTTCGAACTATGGAAATTCGTATTCGATCAGTTAAATAATTAATGGAGCATCGATGGTTGAAGGAATTAGGGCTGGAGAGTTCTACCAAGCCACTCTGTCTTAGCTGGACCGGTGGACAGATACGCGAAGAAAATGATTCCGTACAAACGAATCTCTACATTTCGGGAACGTGGGCTAGTGATCTTCAGTACGAAATATCCGCAGTGCGCACCATACGATCCCTGGGGCTCCCACCGCAGTCTGTCTGTGCAGATGCTTGACGAAAAGTACCGACATTTAAATGCACTTCCGATTCCTTCTTTCAAGTCAGCTGTCCCGCGTATATTAATTGGCATCGACAATTACCGTCTAACGCGAACCCTCAAAACCATCGAACGAACGTCAAACGAACCAGTTGCTACAAAAACTCGACTCGGATGGGTAGTATCCGGTTGCTGCCGCTTAGATGGTCAGGGGGGCAACGAACGAGTGTTTAACCATGGCATTGCCGTCTGTGAATGCCAAAACATTGAAGAACGAACAGATGCAGCGTTGAAAGGTAGCTTTGCCCTGGAAGACGTTAGATCATCGAACGCAAAAGCCTTCCTATCAAAAGAAAACGAACGCGCACTTAATATATTAACTAATCATACCCACAAGATTGGAGACAGGTATGAAACGAGATTATTGTGGCGTTATGATGACGTACGTATGCCAAACAACCGCCTCACGGCATTGAGAAGGCTAGAGTGCCTAGAGCGTCGAATGAAGAAAGAGCCACAACTACAAGAAACAATAAGAGACTATCTTCTAAAAGGGTATATTCGTGAGTTGTCTGCAGAAGAAAAGTCGACTGAACATCCAAGAAAGTGGTACCTTCCGGTTTTTCCTGTAGTGAACACCAACAAACCAGGTAAGGTTAAAATAGTGTGGGATGCGGCGGCATCATTTCGAGGTATATCGTTGAATTCGATGCTATTTACTGGGCCAGATCTGCTTTCACCTCTTCCGAATGTGCTACAGAAATTCAGAGAATATTGAGTAGCTGTTTCTGCAGATATACGCGAAATGTATCATCAAGTATATGTGAACAAAGAGGATCAGTCAACGGTTTCTATGGCGCTGGAGCAACGCACATAGTGAACCTGATGAGTACATTATGCTGAGGATGACCATTGGGGCATCCTGTTCACCCAGCTGCGCCCAGTTCGTCAAGAATCAGATGGGCGACCGGTTTATCAATACACATCCACGCGCGGTCGATTGCATAAAAAATGAACATTAAGCCGACGACATGCTCACCAGCTCCGAGCGTACGCTAGTGTGATATTACGTATTAAAAAGTTAAATCAAAAAGGGTCAGTTTAGCTTGTTACTTGAATTCCTTTATATTTCACGTTTTACTAGCGCAGCGTTTTTCCTTAGTATTTTTCTCGGGCAGCGTTTCCCCTTAGTACGATAAAATCAATCTGACCTTAGCTTTATCCTAAACCGCTATTTATATCAATTCCTTAACCATCTAATCCTAGCTTACCTTATTTACTTCCTATGTAGCTTCTAATGTTAATTTATCCTATCCTTATCTTTAACTATTTATTTATCCTATTCTAACCTATGCTGCTTTTCTTCTACCAATCACAACTGCTTCGTTCCAAGTATATATTACCATAGTTCTGCTATAATAATTCTATAATAGTAACTTTCGTAATTCTACTATAATATACCTATATTTTATTTTAATACAGTATTATGATTGCCTAATGTACAAGCGCCACGCTCCTCCCTTTTAAAAATATAAAAATCATATGTAATAGATTTTTATCATTTAACTAACCTATTCTTATGGACAGTACTTTCCTTTTTGCTATGTTTGTTTATTATAGTACAATTTGGTTGTTGTATTTTAGAAACTGTGTATGGACCTAAATATAAAGGATCTAATTTTTTTCTGTTCTCGTTTTTCAAATACACTTCGTCTCCTGGTTTAATCGAAAGCGGGTTGATACTGCTGTTTGCAGCCGTCTGTCTTTTCTCTTTTTGCTCAATTAATTTTTCCCGTGCTACTTTGTTTGACTTTTGTATTTTATATTTCAGTTCATTATAATATTGATCATGATTGTATACCGGTTCTATTTTGTGAGTCACTATATCATGTGGAAGATTTGCTTTTCTTCCGAATAATAGCTCGAATGGCGTGTAGCCAGTATCTGTGTGCGCTGTGGTGTTATACGTAAATTTATAGAATTTCACCCAGTCATCCCAATCATCTCCATGCTCGTTTGTAAATGATCTTAAATATTCGTTCAAAGTTCTATGGTTGCGTTCTAAAGCGCCTATGGTTTGTGGGTGATAAGCAGTCGCAAATGTTTGCTTGATTCCTAGTATTTTTGCCATTTTTGTCAATACCTCGTTGTTGTATTCTAATCCTTGATCAGACCGCATTTCTAAAAATTTTCCGTATTTTAATATAATGTTCTCTACGATCGCCCTCGCTATTGTGTTAGCCTCTTTATTTGGTATTGGTATTAAGATTACATATTTAGTGAGGTCACATTGTATAGTAACAGCGTACCTGTTATGCTTGGGTGTTTTTGGAAGAGGGCCCACCGTGTCTATTGATACTACTTCGAATGGTCTCAATGGCGTCGTTGTCACTACGGATTTTTCTATTGTGTGGCGTGTTATCTTGTTTATTTTACATATTTCACAGTTTTTTACAAACATTTTTATATCTTCTTTCATGTTTTTCCACTTGTATTTATCTCGTATTTTTAAGTACTGGCGATATTGACCAACATGTCCTCCCGAGGGTAACATGTGATAATTGTTTAGGATTTCCTTTACTTCCTCTTTCCTCCTAACCCACTTGGGCGGCGTGAAAGCAATAATCTCGCAACCGGAAATGGCTCTGTTTGCGATTTCCTTTATGGTTTGAGGCGAGTATAGGGTAAAAATTTCGTCTTCCATGGAGATAGCTAATTTATCTCTATATAGCTTTTTCGCATGAGTACATAATCTTAGAAGAGCAGACTCGAGCGCCTGACTTCCATCTTGTTTTGTTCTGATCATTGTACTGCATAGCTCCTTGTTATAGTTGCTGTTGAAAAGTGTTATTTTAATTGCATCTTCATTTATCTTTGATTGTATTTTTAATAGCTTATTGACCTCTGAAGCATTCTCTGTATTCCAAAATGATGGCGTATTTATGGTTTCACTTCTGTCATTCCGTGTTATTGTATTTGTTTCGTTTCTGTTGGTTCTACTCATTGCCCTAGTCTTTACTATCAACGCTTGGTTGTTTTTATTCTCGCATGTACATTCTTGCAATGATTTTAGATGTTCAGAAGTAATTATGATTCTAGACAGAGCGTCAGCACCAACATTAGTTTTACCGGCTACGAATTCTACTTCAAAATCAAACTCCTCTAGGTCCAATCTCATTCGCGTAAGTTTGGAGGTTGGATTTTTCATGTTGAACAAAAATACTAGCGGTCTATGATCAGTACGAATTTTAAATTTTCGACCATAGACATAGGGTTTAAAATAATTGATAGCCCAATGTATAGCTGTCAATTCTTTTTCTATGGTTGGTTTATTTTTCTCGCCTTTGGTAAAGCTTTTAGAAGCAAATGCCACTGGGTGGTCATCTCTGTCATACATTTGTGAAAGAATGGCCCCGCATGCTGTATCCGATGCATCGGTAGTGATAATAAAAGCTTTTGAAAAATCAGGATATTTAAGAATCATTGGTGTCTCAGAATCAATCTCAAAAACGTAGACGTTAGATTTTATTATTATTAAACAAATAATTTCATAAAATGTTACTCTAGTTCTTTAAAAGAACGTAGAAATATCCATTTTGAATGCGTTTCGAACTATGGAAATTCGTATTCGATCAGTTAAATAATTAATGGAGCATCGATTGTTGAAGGAATTAGGGCTGGAGGGTTCTACCAAGCCACTCTGTCTTAGCTGGACCGGTGGACAGATACGCGAAGAAAATGATTCCGTACAAACGAATCTCTACATTTCGGGAACGCGGGCTAGTGATCTTCAGTACGAAATATCCGCAGTGCGCACCATACGATCCCTGGGGCTCCCACCGCAGTCTGTCTGTGCAAAGATGCTTGACGAAAAGTACCGACATTTAAATGCACTTCCGATTCCTTCTTTCAAGTCAGCTGTCCCGCGTATATTAATTGGCATCGACAATTACCGTCTAACGCGAACCCTCAAAACCATCAAACGACCGTCAAACGAACCAGTTGCTACAAAAACTCGACTCGGATGGGTAGTATCCGGTTGCTGCCGCTTAGATGGTCAGGGGGGCAACGAACGAGTGTTTAACCATGGCATTGCCGTCTGTGAATGCCAAAACATTGAAGAACGAACAGATGCAGCGTTGAAAGGTAGCTTTGCCCTGGAAGACGTTAGATCATCGAACGCAAAAGCCTTCCTATCAAAAGAAAACGAACGCGCACTTAATATATTAACTAATCATACCCACAAGATTGGAGACAGGTATGAAACGAGATTATTGTGGCGTTATGATGACGTACGTATGCCAAACAACCGCCTCACGGCATTGAGAAGGCTAGAGTGCCTAGAGCGTCGAATGAAGAAAGAGCCACAACTACAAGAAACAATAAGAGACTATCTTCTAAAAGGGTATATTCGTGAGTTGTCTGCAGAAGAAAAGTCGACTGAACATCCAAGAAAGTGGTACCTTCCGGATTTTCCTGTAGTGAACACCAACAAACCAGGTAAGGTTAAAATAGTGTGGGATGCGGCGGCATCATTTCGAGGTATATCGTTGAATTCGATGCTATTTACTGGGCCAGATCTGCTTTCACCTCTTCCGAATGTGCTACAGAAATTCAGAGAATATTGAGTAGCTGTTTCTGCAGATATACGCGAAATGTATCATCAAGTATATGTGAACAAAGAGTTTCTATGGCGCTGGAGCAACGCACATAGTGAACCTGATGAGTACATTATGCTGAGGATGACCATTGGGGCATCCTGTTCACCCAGCTGCGCCCAGTTCGTCAAGAATCAGATGGGCGACCGGTTTATCAATACACATCCACGCGCGGTCGATTGCATAAAAAATGAACATTAAGCCGACGACATGCTCACCAGCTCCGAGAGTACGCTAGTGTGATATTACGTATTAAAAAGTTAAATCAAAAAGGGTCAATTTAGCTTTTTACTTGTATTCCTTTATATTTCACGTTTTACTAGCGCAGCGTTTTTCCTTAGTATTTTTCTCGGGCAGCGTTTCCCCTTAGTACGATAAAATCAATCTGACCTTAGCTTTATCCTAAACCGCTATTTATATCAATTCCTTAACCATCTAATCCTAGCTTACCTTATTTACTTCCTATGTAGCTTCTAATGTTAATTTATCCTATCCTTATCTTTAACTATTTATTTATCCTATTCTAACCTATGCTGCTTTTCTTCTACCAATCACAACTGCTTCGTTCCAAGTATATATTACCATAGTTCTGCTATAATAATTCTATAATAGTAACTTTCGTAATTCTACTATAATATACCTATATTTTATTTTAATACAGTATTATGATTGCCTAATGTACAAGCGCCACGCTCCTCCCTTTTAAAAATATAAAAATCATATGTAATAGATTTTTATCATTTAACTAACCTATTCTTATGGACAGTACTTTCCTTTTTGCTATGTTTGTTTATTATAGTACAATTTGGTTGTTGTATTTTAGAAACTGTGTATGGACCTAAATATAAAGGATCTAATTTTTTTCTGTTCTCGTTTTTCAAATACACTTCGTCTCCTGGTTTAATCGAAAGCGGGTTGATACTGCTGTTTGCAGCCGTCTGTCTTTTCTCTTTTTGCTCAATTAATTTTTCCCGTGCTACTTTGTTTGACTTTTGTATTTTATATTTCAGTTCATTATAATATTGATCATGATTGTATACCGGTTCTATTTTGTGAGTCACTATATCATGTGGAAGATTTGCTTTTCTTCCGAATAATAGCTCGAATGGCGTGTAGCCAGTATCTGTGTGCGCTGTGGTGTTATACGTAAATTTATAGAATTTCACCCAGTCATCCCAATCATCTCCATGCTCGTTTGTAAATGATCTTAAATATTCGTTCAAAGTTCTATGGTTGCGTTCTAAAGCGCCTATGGTTTGTGGGTGATAAGCAGTCGCAAATGTTTGCTTGATTCCTAGTATTTTTGCCATTTTTGTCAATACCTCGTTGTTGTATTCTAATCCTTGATCAGACCGCATTTCTAAAAATTTTCCGTATTTTAATATAATGTTCTCTACGATCGCCCTCGCTATTGTGTTAGCCTCTTTATTTGGTATTGGTATTAAGATTACATATTTAGTGAGGTCACATTGTATAGTAACAGCGTACCTGTTATGCTTGGGTGTTTTTGGAAGAGGGCCCACCGTGTCTATTGATACTACTTCGAATGGTCTCAATGGCGTCGTTGTCACTACGGATTTTTCTATTGTGTGGCGTGTTATCTTGTTTATTTTACATATTTCACAGTTTTTTACAAACATTTTTATATCTTCTTTCATGTTTTTCCACTTGTATTTATCTCGTATTTTTAAGTACTGGCGATATTGACCAACATGTCCTCCCGAGGGTAACATGTGATAATTGTTTAGGATTTCCTTTACTTCCTCTTTCCTCCTAACCCACTTGGGCGGCGTGAAAGCAATAATCTCGCAACCGGAAATGGCTCTGTTTGCGATTTCCTTTATGGTTTGAGGCGAGTATAGGGTAAAAATTTCGTCTTCCATGGAGATAGCTAATTTATCTCTATATAGCTTTTTCGCATGAGTACATAATCTTAGAAGAGCAGACTCGAGCGCCTGACTTCCATCTTGTTTTGTTCTGATCATTGTACTGCATAGCTCCTTGTTATAGTTGCTGTTGAAAAGTGTTATTTTAATTGCATCTTCATTTATCTTTGATTGTATTTTTAATAGCTTATTGACCTCTGAAGCATTCTCTGTATTCCAAAATGATGGCGTATTTATGGTTTCACTTCTGTCATTCCGTGTTATTGTATTTGTTTCGTTTCTGTTGGTTCTACTCATTGCCCTAGTCTTTACTATCAACGCTTGGTTGTTTTTATTCTCGCATGTACATTCTTGCAATGATTTTAGATGTTCAGAAGTAATTATGATTCTAGACAGAGCGTCAGCACCAACATTAGTTTTACCGGCTACGAATTCTACTTCAAAATCAAACTCCTCTAGGTCCAATCTCATTCGCGTAAGTTTGGAGGTTGGATTTTTCATGTTGAACAAAAATACTAGCGGTCTATGATCAGTACGAATTTTAAATTTTCGACCATAGACATAGGGTTTAAAATAATTGATAGCCCAATGTATAGCTGTCAATTCTTTTTCTATGGTTGGTTTATTTTTCTCGCCTTTGGTAAAGCTTTTAGAAGCAAATGCCACTGGGTGGTCATCTCTGTCATACATTTGTGAAAGAATGGCCCCGCATGCTGTATCCGATGCATCGGTAGTGATAATAAAAGCTTTTGAAAAATCAGGATATTTAAGAATCATTGGTGTCTCAGAATCAATCTCAAAAACGTAGACGTTAGATTTTATTATTATTAAACAAATAATTTCATAAAATGTTACTCTAGTTCTTTAAAAGAACGTAGAAATATCCATTTTGAATGCGTTTCGAACTATGGAAATTCGTATTCGATCAGTTAAATAATTAATGGAGCATCGATTGTTGAAGGAATTAGGGCTGGAGGGTTCTACCAAGCCACTCTGTCTTAGCTGGACCGGTGGACAGATACGCGAAGAAAATGATTCCGTACAAACGAATCTCTACATTTCGGGAACGCGGGCTAGTGATCTTCAGTACGAAATATCCGCAGTGCGCACCATACGATCCCTGGGGCTCCCACCGCAGTCTGTCTGTGCAAAGATGCTTGACGAAAAGTACCGACATTTAAATGCACTTCCGATTCCTTCTTTCAAGTCAGCTGTCCCGCGTATATTAATTGGCATCGACAATTACCGTCTAACGCGAACCCTCAAAACCATCAAACGACCGTCAAACGAACCAGTTGCTACAAAAACTCGACTCGGATGGGTAGTATCCGGTTGCTGCCGCTTAGATGGTCAGGGGGGCAACGAACGAGTGTTTAACCATGGCATTGCCGTCTGTGAATGCCAAAACATTGAAGAACGAACAGATGCAGCGTTGAAAGGTAGCTTTGCCCTGGAAGACGTTAGATCATCGAACGCAAAAGCCTTCCTATCAAAAGAAAACGAACGCGCACTTAATATATTAACTAATCATACCCACAAGATTGGAGACAGGTATGAAACGAGATTATTGTGGCGTTATGATGACGTACGTATGCCAAACAACCGCCTCACGGCATTGAGAAGGCTAGAGTGCCTAGAGCGTCGAATGAAGAAAGAGCCACAACTACAAGAAACAATAAGAGACTATCTTCTAAAAGGGTATATTCGTGAGTTGTCTGCAGAAGAAAAGTCGACTGAACATCCAAGAAAGTGGTACCTTCCGGTTTTTCCTGTAGTGAACACCAACAAACCAGGTAAGGTTAAAATAGTGTGGGATGCGGCGGCATCATTTCGAGGTATATCGTTGAATTCGATGCTATTTACTGGGCCAGATCTGCTTTCACCTCTTCCGAATGTGCTACAGAAATTCAGAGAATATTGAGTAGCTGTTTCTGCAGATATACGCGAAATGTATCATCAAGTATATGTGAACAAAGAGGATCAGTCAACGGTTTCTATGGCGCTGGAGCAACGCACATAGTGAACCTGATGAGTACATTATGCTGAGGATGACCATTGGGGCATCCTGTTCACCCAGCTGCGCCCAGTTCGTCAAGAATCAGATGGGCGACCGGTTTATCAATACACATCCACGCGCGGTCGATTGCATAAAAAATGAACATTAAGCCGACGACATGCTCACCAGCTCCGAGCGTACGCTAGTGTGATATTACGTATTAAAAAGTTAAATCAAAAAGGGTCAGTTTAGCTTGTTACTTGAATTCCTTTATATTTCACGTTTTACTAGCGCAGCGTTTTTCCTTAGTATTTTTCTCGGGCAGCGTTTCCCCTTAGTACGATAAAATCAATCTGACCTTAGCTTTATCCTAAACCGCTATTTATATCAATTCCTTAACCATCTAATCCTAGCTTACCTTATTTACTTCCTATGTAGCTTCTAATGTTAATTTATCCTATCCTTATCTTTAACTATTTATTTATCCTATTCTAACCTATGCTGCTTTTCTTCTACCAATCACAACTGCTTCGTTCCAAGTATATATTACCATAGTTCTGCTATAATAATTCTATAATAGTAACTTTCGTAATTCTACTATAATATACCTATATTTTATTTTAATACAGTATTATGATTACCTAATGTGCAAGCGCCACACCTCCTCCCTTTTAAAAATATAAAAATCATATGTAATAGATTTTTATCATTTAACTAACCTATTCTTATGGACAGTACTTTCCTTTTTGCTATGTTTGTTTATTATAGTACAATTTGGTTGTTGTATTTTAGAAACTGTGTATGGACCTAAATATAAAGGATCTAATTTTTTTCTGTTCTCGTTTTTCAAATACACTTCGTCTCCTGGTTTAATCGAAAGCGGGTTGATACTGCTGTTTGCAGCCGTCTGTCTTTTCTCTTTTTGCTCAATTAATTTTTCCCGTGCTACTTTGTTTGACTTTTGTATTTTATATTTCAGTTCATTATAATATTGATCATGATTGTATACCGGTTCTATTTTGTGAGTCACTATATCATGTGGAAGATTTGCTTTTCTTCCGAATAATAGCTCGAATGGCGTGTAGCCAGTATCTGTGTGCGCTGTGGTGTTATACGTAAATTTATAGAATTTCACCCAGTCATCCCAATCATCTCCATGCTCGTTTGTAAATGATCTTAAATATTCGTTCAAAGTTCTATGGTTGCGTTCTAAAGCGCCTATGGTTTGTGGGTGATAAGCAGTCGCAAATGTTTGCTTGATTCCTAGTATTTTTGCCATTTTTGTCAATACCTCGTTGTTGTATTCTAATCCTTGATCAGACCGCATTTCTAAAAATTTTCCGTATTTTAATATAATGTTCTCTACGATCGCCCTCGCTATTGTGTTAGCCTCTTTATTTGGTATTGGTATTAAGATTACATATTTAGTGAGGTCACATTGTATAGTAACAGCGTACCTGTTATGCTTGGGTGTTTTTGGAAGAGGGCCCACCGTGTCTATTGATACTACTTCGAATGGTCTCAATGGCGTCGTTGTCACTACGGATTTTTCTATTGTGTGGCGTGTTATCTTGTTTATTTTACATATTTCACAGTTTTTTACAAACATTTTTATATCTTCTTTCATGTTTTTCCACTTGTATTTATCTCGTATTTTTAAGTACAGGCGATATTGACCAACATGTCCTCCCGAGGGTAACATGTGATAATTGTTTAGGATTTCCTTTACTTCCTCTTTCCTCCTAACCCACTTGGGCGGCGTGAAAGCAATAATCTCGCAACCGGAAATGGCTCTGTTTGCGATTTCCTTTATGGTTTGAGGCGAGTATAGGGTAAAAATTTCGTCTTCCATGGAGATAGCTAATTTATCTCTATATAGCTTTTTCGCATGAGTACATAATCTTAGAAGAGCAGACTCGAGCGCCTGACTTCCATCTTGTTTTGTTCTGATCATTGTACTGCATAGCTCCTTGTTATAGTTGCTGTTGAAAAGTGTTATTTTAATTGCATCTTCATTTATCTTTGATTGTATTTTTAATAGCTTATTGACCTCTGAAGCATTCTCTGTATTCCAAAATGATGGCGTATTTATGGTTTCACTTCTGTCATTCCGTGTTATTGTATTTGTTTCGTTTCTGTTGGTTCTACTCATTGCCCTAGTCTTTACTATCAACGCTTGGTTGTTTTTATTCTCGCATGTACATTCTTGCAATGATTTTAGATGTTCAGAAGTAATTATGATTCTAGACAGAGCGTCAGCACCAACATTAGTTTTACCGGCTACGAATTCTACTTCAAAATCAAACTCCTCTAGGTCCAATCTCATTCGCGTAAGTTTGGAGGTTGGATTTTTCATGTTGAACAAAAATACTAGCGGTCTATGATCAGTACGAATTTTAAATTTTCGACCATAGACATAGGGTTTAAAATAATTGATAGCCCAATGTATAGCTGTCAATTCTTTTTCTATGGTTGGTTTATTTTTCTCGCCTTTGGTAAAGCTTTTAGAAGCAAATGCCACTGGGTGGTCATCTCTGTCATACATTTGTGAAAGAATGGCCCCGCATGCTGTATCCGATGCATCGGTAGTGATAATAAAAGCTTTTGAAAAATCAGGATATTTAAGAATCATTGGTGTCTCAGAATCAATCTCAAAAACGTAGACGTTAGATTTTATTATTATTAAACAAATAATTTCATAAAATGTTACTCTAGTTCTTTAAAAGAACGTAGAAATATCCATTTTGAATGCGTTTCGAACTATGGAAATTCGTATTCGATCAGTTAAATAATTAATGGAGCATCGATTGTTGAAGGAATTAGGGCTGGAGGGTTCTACCAAGCCACTCTGTCTTAGCTGGACCGGTGGACAGATACGCGAAGAAAATGATTCCGTACAAACGAATCTCTACATTTCGGGAACGCGGGCTAGTGATCTTCAGTACGAAATATCCGCAGTGCGCACCATACGATCCCTGGGGCTCCCACCGCAGTCTGTCTGTGCAAAGATGCTTGACGAAAAGTACCGACATTTAAATGCACTTCCGATTCCTTCTTTCAAGTCAGCTGTCCCGCGTATATTAATTGGCATCGACAATTACCGTCTAACGCGAACCCTCAAAACCATCAAACGACCGTCAAACGAACCAGTTGCTACAAAAACTCGACTCGGATGGGTAGTATCCGGTTGCTGCCGCTTAGATGGTCAGGGGGGCAACGAACGAGTGTTTAACCATGGCATTGCCGTCTGTGAATGCCAAAACATTGAAGAACGAACAGATGCAGCGTTGAAAGGTAGCTTTGCCCTGGAAGACGTTAGATCATCGAACGCAAAAGCCTTCCTATCAAAAGAAAACGAACGCGCACTTAATATATTAACTAATCATACCCACAAGATTGGAGACAGGTATGAAACGAGATTATTGTGGCGTTATGATGACGTACGTATGCCAAACAACCGCCTCACGGCATTGAGAAGGCTAGAGTGCCTAGAGCGTCGAATGAAGAAAGAGCCACAACTACAAGAAACAATAAGAGACTATCTTCTAAAAGGGTATATTCGTGAGTTGTCTGCAGAAGAAAAGTCGACTGAACATCCAAGAAAGTGGTACCTTCCGGATTTTCCTGTAGTGAACACCAACAAACCAGGTAAGGTTAGAATAGTGTGGGATGCGGCGGCATCATTTCGAGGTGTGTCGTTGAATTCGATGCTATTTACTGGGCCAGATCTGCTTTCACCTCTTCCGAATGTGCTACAGAAATTCAGAGAATATTGAGTAGCTGTTTCTGCAGATATACGCGAAATGTATCATCAAGTATATGTGAACAAAGAGGATCAGTCAACGGTTTCTATGGCGCTGGAGCAACGCACATAGTGAACCTGATGAGTACATTATGCTGAGGATGACCATTGGGGCATCCTGTTCACCCAGCTGCGCCCAGTTCGTCAAGAATCAGATGGGCGACCGGTTTATCAATACACATCCACGCGCGGTCGATTGCATAAAAAATGAACATTAAGCCGACGACATGCTCACCACGCCGAAGGTGGATTCCTGTTACACAATTGGCTTTCTAACTCGCAAGAAGTGCTTCGCGAGGTTAGGTGGTGGTTAGGAGTTCGGCAAAAAGGATCTTAATATGGCCTCGACGGCATCGGCGCAAAAGGTACTAGGCATGTGGTGGAAAACGAGTACAGATACGTTTCGCTTCAAGATACCCACTCGCAGACAAGAGATTCTGCAAGTCGGAGTAACACCAACTAAGCACCAACTGCTGCAGTTTCTAATGACTATCTATGACCCCATAGGTTCGATCGCTGGTCTGTTCGTATATTTGAAGGTCTTACTTCAGGAGGTCTGGAAAAGTGGCGTTGGTTGGGACGATCCCATACCGTTCGAGCAAGAACTGCGATTGAAACAATGGTTAACCTGTTTGCCTGAACTGCAGAAGGTCTCAATTCCACGATGCTATAGACGATCATTGCCTTTAGACGGCTGTGTATTGCAGCTTCACGTTTTCGTGGATGCCGTCAAGGACGGTTTTGCAGCGGTTGCATACTTCCGTTACGAAAGACAAGGAACTTTTGAGGTAGCCTTAGTGTCCGCAAAAACCCGAGTAGCGCCGTTAAAATATATCTCCGTTCCACGACTCGAGCTTTAGTCAGCTATTTTAGGCGCAAGAGTAGCCACCGCAATAGCAAACGCTCATCGACAACAAGTAAATCAACGTTATTTCTGGACTGATTCAAGAGACGTCATCTGCTGGATTAATTCTGACCACAGAAGATATAGTACCTTTGTGGCCCACCGTGTAGGGGAAATCATGGAGACTACCGACAGTAAAGAGTGGTCGTGGATATCTACCAAATCCAACGTGACGCTGACGAAGAGACAAAATGGTCACAGCTACATCGACATTTGAGTTCCAGCAGATGGTTTGAAGGACCAGAATTTCACGGTCGCCCTACACCAGAGTGGCCGTCAGAAAAAATAGAAAACAACAAAACACTCGAAGAAGAACGAAAATGTGTTAATGTTCAATGCAAGCAGGCACCGTTGTTCAATCCCGCACGATTTTCTCGATGGACGAGGTTGCATAGGGCCATATCCTATGTACTGCGTTTCAGAACCAATGCTCAATCGCCAACTGTTCATCAACGGGGTCCGTTGTCACTAGCCGAGCTGCAAGATGCAGAACTCATCATCCTTCGCGAGTTGCAGCAGCAATCATTCAACGAGGAATATCAAATACTACGCGATGCTCGAGACTACCCTAACCAAACTATGCAGCTCAATCGGCAAAGCGCGCTGTTTAAGCGTAGCCCATACATGGACGACAAGGGCCTCCTGCGCGTGAAAAGAAGAATTGATGCGTGCTCCTTCGTCGAAGACAGCGCGAAAAGGCCGATTTTTCTTCCAAAATCAGCAGTTGATCGTTGCAAAATCGTTGATGATTACCATCGTCGGTACTGGCACTTGAACCATAGTATCGTTGTAAACGAGGCGCGACCAAAGTACGAGATCCCTGCGCTAAGAGCCACTTATCGCAGGATAAGAAACAAATGTCAGCTGTGTCGAGTAAAGAACGCAAAACCGATCCTACCATTGATGGGCGAGCTTCCTTCATGTCGCTTGTCTGCCTTCACTAGACCCTTTACCTTTACTGGAATCTGACTTGATCTCTTCAGGTAAATAGAGACAAAAAGGCCAGAAATGACAGGCTATTACTCTTGAGGCTAGCCCTAGCCCTCTTAAAGTTGTTGTGCCGATACAGAAGAAAGAAAGATATTCGGTTTGGGTAAGCTGCTGATCATTATCACGCTGAACGTGGATCAAGCATTGGTAATGAGCTTGACGGTGAAACCCCAGGGGTCCATTTTCTCTAAACTTTTTTCGTCTTAAAGATGACATGTGTAGGCCAACGGTTTTTCATGAATGCATCTGAACCTGTGTTTTACTTTTTCCCTCTTATCTGCGGTTTATTACAAATGCAGGTTACTGCGGTCAAGTGAAAGACAGTTTGTCATTGTTTTTGGCCATTGTGTCTACGGTTACGCGTTCACCAACATACATCAAGTATCAAAATTGTCACAAGTTCGAATTTGATTTCCATAGCCACAAACGAACGCAGAAGGTCCAATTTCAACAAGAGATACTGAATCAGTAATTTCACTCTTTAAGACTTTTACGCAGTAGAATGTAAATTATCATTCAAAACTATTTGGGAAACCTTCAAAACACCACGGAACGAATTCAAATATATGTAGGAAACCGTCAAAAAACCTCGGGACGAATTCAAACATATATGGGACGCAGTCAATTAATCTCGGGGCGGATTCAAAAATTGATGGGACGCAGTCAAAAAATCTCGGAAAGGATTCAAAAATTGATGGGACGCAACCAAAAAATCTTCGGAAACTGTCAAAAAATTGTGGGACACCCTGTATCATGCGCATTGTACAACACTCGCTATTCAAAATAGCCGATAGGTGGGCGTAAAACTTCAATTTCTGCGTTCAGCTTCCACTTAACGCTCGAAGTGGAAGATGCTAAATCCTACACATAGAGCACACTGCATACAATATCGCTTTCTATACTTACACATAGATGACACTGCACATACAAGTGCTTCTCGTACTTACACATAGATGACGTCTCCAATTTTCCGCGCTTGCTATTCTCACCCATAGTTGTCGGCGCTGTAGCAAAAGGGATTTTATTAGCCAAGCAACACAGTTTGGAGAAATTTAATGTGATCATTTTACAGTACAACTATAAATTACTTTTCATACAAATGTATTACAAAGCCAGAAGTAACTGCGGACAGTTTATCATGCTACCACTAACGACGTCTAATCCTCGAGCTAGCCGTTCTCGACCGACATTCGCATTGCAAAGAAAAACAGTTAGATTGCGATGAAGTGCGAAGAATAAAATGGTAGTTGTATAAGCATTGAAATGATAATCAAATATTTATACGTTTATTAGTGCGAATAATAGTGAATATGCTGTATGGCGTCAATTTCTGAAGCAAACCTTGGTATCAGCAGCAACGAAAGCGAATATTGCCGCGTCTCAGGAGAGTTGTTTTGCTCGCATTAGATAAATTTGTCAAAGCTTTTAAAAAAACATTGAATCTCATCTCAACTTTTATCGTCTGGCGACCTTTTCTGGTTTACTCTGATGTTTTAACGTTTTTTGTTAGTTCAGACGTTTGTTCGATTCTGCTTGAATATTTATTTGATAATAAAATTTTTAGCCTATTTACGCGGTTTACGACTTACGCGGATTCGGAGATGAGTGGATTTTATAAATTTGACAGTTCGTGTAGTTTTGCATGTGACATTCAACTTTTACTTTGCAAATTTGAAATAATTTCAAAAACGTAGACGTTAGATTTTATTATTATTAAACAAATAATTTCATAAAATGTTACTCTAGTTCTTTAAAAGAACGTAGAAATATCCATTTTGAATGCGTTTCGAACTATGGAAATTCGTATTCGATCAGTTAAATAATTAATGGAGCATCGATTGTTGAAGGAATTAGGGCTGGAGGGTTCTACCAAGCCACTTTGTCTTAGCTGGACCGGTGGACAGATACGCGAAGAAAATGATTCCGTACAAACGAATCTCTACATTTCGGGAACGTGGGCTAGTGATCTTCAGTACGAAATATCCGCAGTGCGCACCATACGATCCCTGGGGCTCCCACCGCAGTCTGTCTGTGCAAAGATGCTTGACGAAAAGTACCGACATTTAAATGCACTTCCGATTCCTTCTTTCAAGTCAGCTGTCCCGCGTATATTAATTGGCATCGACAATTACCGTCTAACGCGAACCCTCAAAACCATCGAACGAACGTCAAACGAACCAGTTGCTACAAAAACTCGACTCGGATGGGTAGTATCCGGTTGCTGCCGCTTAGATGGTCAGGGGGGCAACGAACGAGTGTTTAACCATGGCATTGCCGTCTGTGAATGCCAAAACATTGAAGAACGAACAGATGCAGCGTTGAAAGGTAGCTTTGCCCTGGAAGACGTTAGAACATCGAACGCAAAAGCCTTCCTATCAAAAGAAAACGAACGCGCACGTAATATATTAACTAATCATACCCACAAGATTGGAGACAGGTATGAAACGAGATTATTGTGGCGTTATGATGACGTACGTATGCCAAACAACCGCCTCACGGCATTGAGAAGGCTAGAGTGCCTAGAGCGTCGAATGAAGAAAGAGCCACAACTACAAGAAACAATAAGAGACTATCTTCTAAAAGGGTATATTCGTGAGTTGTCTGCAGAAGAAAAGTCGACTGAACATCCAAGAAAGTGGTACCTTCCGGTTTTTCCTGTAGTGAACACCAACAAACCAGGTAAGGTTAGAATAGTGTGGGATGCGGCGGCATCATTTCGAGGTGTGTCGTTGAATTCGATGCTATTTACTGGGCCAGATCTGCTTTCACCTCTTCCGAATGTGCTACAGAAATTCAGAGAATATTGAGTAGCTGTTTCTGCAGATATACGCGAAATGTATCATCAAGTATATGTGAACAAAGAGTTTCTATGGCGCTGGAGCAACGCACATAGTGAACCTGATGAGTACATTATGCTGAGGATGACCATTGGGGCATCCTGTTCACCCAGCTGCGCCCAGTTCGTCAAGAATCAGATGGGCGACCGGTTTATCAATACACATCCACGCGCGGTCGATTGCATAAAAAATGAACATTAAGCCGACGACATGCTCACCAGCTCCGAGAGTACGCTAGAAACAATTGATATAGCGCGTGATGTTACGCGTATCCACGCCGAAGGTGGATTCCTGTTACACAATTGGCTTTCTAACTCGCAAGAAGTGCTTCGCGAGGTTAGGTGGTGGTTAGGAGTTCGGCAAAAAGGATCTTAATATGGCCTCGACGGCATCGGCGCAAAAGGTACTAGGCATGTGGTGGAAAACGAGTACAGATACGTTTCGCTTCAAGATACCCACTCGCAGACAAGAGATTCTGCAAGTCGGAGTAACACCAACTAAGCACCAACTGCTGCAGTTTCTAATGACTATCTATGACCCCATAGGTTCGATCGCTGGTCTGTTCGTATATTTGAAGGTCTTACTTCAGGAGGTCTGGAAAAGTGGCGTTGGTTGGGACGATCCCATACCGTTCGAGCAAGAACTGCGATTGAAACAATGGTTAACCTGTTTGCCTGAACTGCAGAAGGTCTCAATTCCACGATGCTATAGACGATCATTGCCTTTAGACGGCTGTGTATTGCAGCTTCACGTTTTCGTGGATGCCGGCAAGGACGGTTTTGCAGCGGTTGCATACTTCCGTTACGAAAGACAAGGAACTTTTGAGGTAGCCTTAGTGTCCGCAAAAACCCGAGTAGCGCCGTTAAAATATATCTCCGTTCCACGACTCGAGCTTTAGTCAGCTATTTTAGGCGCAAGAGTAGCCACCGCAATAGCAAACGCTCATCGACAACAAGTAAATCAACGTTATTTCTGGACTGATTCAAGAGACGTCATCTGCTGGATTAATTCTGACCACAGAAGATATAGTACCTTTGTGGCCCACCGTGTAGGGGAAATCATGGAGACTACCGACAGTAAAGAGTGGTCGTGGATATCTACCAAATCCAACGTTGCTGACGAAGAGACAAAATGGTCACAGCTACATCGACATTTGAGTTCCAGCAGATGGTTTGAAGGACCAGAATTTCACGGTCGCCCTACACCAGAGTGGCCGTCAGAAAAAATAGAAAACAACAAAACACTCGAAGAAGAACGAAAATGTGTTAATGTTCAATGCAAGCAGGCACCGTTGTTCAATCCCGCACGATTTTCTCGATGGACGAGGTTGCATAGGGCCATATCCTATGTACTGCGTTTCAGAACCAATGCTCAATCGCCAACTGTTCATCAACGGGGTCCGTTGTCACTAGCCGAGCTGCAAGATGCAGAACTCATCATCCTTCGCGAGTTGCAGCAGCAATCATTCAACGAGGAATATCAAATACTACGCGATGCTCGAGACAACCGTAACCAAACTATGCAGCTCAATCGGCAAAGCGCGCTGTTTAAGCGTAGCCCATACATGGACGACAAGGGCCTCCTGCGCGTGAAAAGAAGAATTGATGCGTGCTCCTTCGTCGAAGACAGCGCGAAAAGGCCGATTTTTCTTCCAAAATCAGCAGTTGATCGTTGCAAAATCGTTGATGATTACCATCGTCGGTACTGGCACTTGAACCATAGTATCGTTGTAAACGAGGCGCGACCAAAGTACGAGATCCCTGCGCTAAGAGCCACTTATCGCAGGATAAGAAACAAATGTCAGCTGTGTCGAGTAAAGAACGCAAAACCGATCCTACCATTGATGGGCGAGCTTCCTTCATGTCGCTTGTCTGCCTTCACGAGACCCTTTACCTTTACTGGAATCTGACTTGATCTCTTCAGGTAAATAGAGACAAAAAGGCCAGAAATGACAGGCTATTACTCTTGAGGCTAGCCCTAGCCCTCTTAAAGTTGTTGTGCCGATACAGAAGAAAGAAAGATATTCGGTTTGGGTAAGCTGCTGATCATTATCACGCTGAACGTGGATCAAGCATTGGTAATGAGCTTGACGGTGAAACCCCAGGGGTCCATTTTCTCTAAACTTTTTTCGTCTTAAAGATGACATGTGTAGGCCAACGGTTTTTCATGAATGCATCTGAACCTGTGTTTTACTTTTTCCCTCTTATCTGCGGTTTATTACAAATGCAGGTTACTGCGGTCAAGTGAAAGACAGTTTGTCATTGTTTTTGGCCATTGTGTCTACGGTTACGCGTTCACCAACATACAGCAAGTATCAAAATTGTCACAAGTTCGAATTTGATTTCCATAGCCACAAACGAACGCAGAAGGTCCAATTTCAACAAGAGATACTGAATCAGTAATTTCACTCTTTAAGACTTTTACGCAGTAGAATGTAAATTATCATTCAAAACTATTTGGGAAACCTTCAAAACACCACGGAACGAATTCAAATATATGTAGGAAACCGTCAAAAAACCTCGGGACGAATTCAAACATATATGGGACGCAGTCAATTAATCTCGGGGCGGATTCAAAAATTGATGGGACGCAGTCAAAAAATCTCGGAAAGGATTCAAAACATGATGGGACGCAACCAAAAAATCTTCGGAAACTGTCAAAAAATTGTGGGACACCCTGTATCATGCGCATTGTACAACACTCGCTATTCAAAATAGCCGATAGGTGGGCGTAAAGCTTCAATTTCTGCGTTCAGCTTCCACTTAACGCTCGAAGTGGAAGATGCTAAATCCTACACATAGAGCACACTGCATACAATATCGCTTTCTATACTTACACATAGATGACACTGCACATACAAGTGCTTCTCGTACTTACACATAGATGACGTCTCCAATTTTCCGCGCTTGCTATTCTCACCCATAGTTGTCGGCGCTGTAGCAAAAGGGATTTTATTAGCCAAGCAACACAGTTTGGAGAAATTTAATGTGATCATTTTACAGTACAACTATAAATTACTTTTCATACAAATGTATTACAAAGCCAGAAGTAACTGCGGACAGTTTATCATGCTACCACTAACGACGTCTAATCCTCGAGCTAGCCGTTCTCGACCGACATTCGCATTGCAAAGAAAAACAGTTAGATTGCGATGAAGTGCGAAGAATAAAATGGTAGTTGTATAAGCATTGAAATGATAATCAAATATTTATACGTTTATTAGTGCGAATAATAGTGAATATGCTGTATGGCGTCAATTTCTGAAGCAAACCTTGGTATCAGCAGCAACGAAAGCGAATATTGCCGCGTCTCAGGAGAGTTGTTTTGCTCGCATTAGATAAATTTGTCAAAGCTTTTAAAAAAACATTGAATCTCATCTCAACTTTTATCGTCTGGCGACCTTTTCTGGTTTACTCTGATGTTTTAACGTTTTTTGTTAGTTCAGACGTTTGTTCGATTCTGCTTGAATATTTATTTGATAATAAAATTTTTAGCCTATTTACGCGGTTTACGACTTACGCGGATTCGGAGATGAGTGGATTTTACAAATTTGACAGTTCGTGTAGTTTTGCATGTGACATTCAACTTTTACTTTGCAAATTTGAAATAATTTCAAAAACGTAGACGTTAGATTTTATTATTATTAAACAAATAATTTCATAAAATGTTACTCTAGTTCTTTAAAAGAACGTAGAAATATCCATTTTGAATGCGTTTCGAACTATGGAAATTCGTATTCGATCAGTTAAATAATTAATGGAGCATCGATTGTTGAAGGAATTAAGGCTGGAGGGTTCTACCAAGCCACTCTGTCTTAGCTGGACCAGTGGACAGATACGCGAAGAAAATGATTCCGTACAAACGAATCTCTACATTTCGGGAACGTGGGCTAGTGATCTTCAGTACGAAATATCCGCAGTGCGCACCATACGATCCCTGGGGCTCCCACCGCAGTCTGTCTGTGCAAAGATGCTTGACGAAAAGTACCGACATTTAAATGCACTTCCGATTCCTTCTTTCAAGTCAGCTGTCCCGCGTATATTAATTGGCATCGACAATTACCGTCTAACGCGAACCCTCAAAACCATCGAACGAACGTCAAACGAACCAGTTGCTACAAAAACTCGACTCGGATGGGTAGTATCCGGTTGCTGCCGCTTAGATGGTCAGGGGGGCAACGAACGAGTGTTTAACCATGGCATTGCCGTCTGTGAATGCCAAAACATTGAAGAACGAACAGATGCAGCGTTGAAAGGTAGCTTTGCCCTGGAAGACGTTAGAACATCGAACGCAAAAGCCTTCCTATCAAAAGAAAACGAACGCGCACGTAATATATTAACTAATCATACCCACAAGATTGGAGACAGGTATGAAACGAGATTATTGTGGCGTTATGATGACGTACGTATGCCAAACAACCGCCTCACGGCATTGAGAAGGCTAGAGTGCCTAGAGCGTCGAATGAAGAAAGAGCCACAACTACAAGAAACAATAAGACTATCTTCTAAAAGGGTATATTCGTGAGTTGTCTGCAGAAGAAAAGTCGACTGAACATCCAAGAAAGTGGTACCTTCCGGTTTTTCCTGTAGTGAACACCAACAAACCAGGTAAGGTTAAAATAGTGTGGGATGCGGCGGCATCATTTCGAGGTGTGTCGTTGAATTCGATGCTATTTACTGGGCCAGATCTGCTTTCACCTCTTCCGAATGTGCTACAGAAATTCAGAGAATATTGAGTAGCTGTTTCTGCAGATATACGCGAAATGTATCATCAAGTATATGTGAACAAAGAGTTTCTATGGCGCTGGAGCAACGCACATAGTGAACCTGATGAGTACATTATGCTGAGGATGACCATTGGGGCATCCTGTTCACCCAGCTGCGCCCAGTTCGTCAAGAATCAGATGGGCGACCGGTTTATCAATACACATCCACGCGCGGTCGATTGCATAAAAAATGAACATTAAGCCGACGACATGCTCACCAGCTCCGAGAGTACGCTAGAAACAATTGATATAGCGCGTGATGTTACGCGTATCCACGCCGAAGGTGGATTCCTGTTACACAATTGGCTTTCTAACTCGCAAGAAGTGCTTCGCGAGGTTAGGTGGTGGTTAGGAGTTCGGCAAAAAGGATCTTAATATGGCCTCGACGGCATCGGCGCAAAAGGTACTAGGCATGTGGTGGAAAACGAGTACAGATACGTTTCGCTTCAAGATACCCACTCGCAGACAAGAGATTCTGCAAGTCGGAGTAACACCAACTAAGCACCAACTGCTGCAGTTTCTAATGACTATCTATGACCCCATAGGTTCGATCGCTGGTCTGTTCGTATATTTGAAGGTCTTACTTCAGGATGTCTGGAAAAGTGGCGTTGGTTGGGACGATCCCATACCGTTCGAGCAAGAACTGCGATTGAAACAATGGTTAACCTGTTTGCCTGAACTGCAGAAGGTCTCAATTCCACGATGCTATAGACGATCATTGCCTTTAGACGGCTGTGTATTGCAGCTTCACGTTTTCGTGGATGCCGGCAAGGACGGTTTTGCAGCGGTTGCATACTTCCGTTACGAAAGACAAGAAACTTTTGAGGTAGCCTTAGTGTCCGCAAAAACCCGAGTAGCGCCGTTAAAATATATCTCCGTTCCACGACTCGAGCTTTAGTCAGCTATTTTAGGCGCAAGAGTAGCCACCGCAATAGCAAACGCTCATCGACAACAAGTAAATCAACGTTATTTCTGGACTGATTCAAGAGACGTCATCTGCTGGATTAATTCTGACCACAGAAGATATAGTACCTTTGTGGCCCACCGTGTAGGGGAAATCATGGAGACTACCGACAGTAAAGAGTGGTCGTGGATATCTACCAAATCCAACGTTGCTGACGAAGAGACAAAATGGTCACAGCTACATCGACATTTGAGTTCCAGCAGATGGTTTGAAGGACCAGAATTTCACGGTCGCCCTACACCAGAGTGGCCGTCAGAAAAAATAGAAAACAACAAAACACTCGAAGAAGAACGAAAATGTGTTAATGTTCAATGCAAGCAGGCACCGTTGTTCAATCCCGCACGATTTTCTCGATGGACGAGGTTGCATAGGGCCATATCCTATGTACTGCGTTTCAGAACCAATGCTCAATCGCCAACTGTTCATCAACGGGGTCCGTTGTCACTAGCCGAGCTGCAAGATGCAGAACTCATCATCCTTCGCGAGTTGCAGCAGCAATCATTCAACGAGGAATATCAAATACTACGCGATGCTCGAGACAACCCTAACCAAACTATGCAGCTCAATCGGCAAAGCGCGCTGTTTAAGCGTAGCCCATACATGGACGACAAGGGCCTCCTGCGCGTGAAAAGAAGAATTGATGCGTGCTCCTTCGTCGAAGATAGCGCGAAAAGGCCGATTTTTCTTCCAAAATCAGCAGTTGATCGTTGCAAAATCGTTGATGATTACCATCGTCGGTACTGGCACTAGAACCATAGTATCGTTGTAAACGAGGCGCGACCAAAGTACGAGATCCCTGCGCTAAGAGCCACTTATCGCAGGATAAGAAACAAATGTCAGCTGTGTCGAGTAAAGAACGCAAAACCGATCCTACCATTGATGGGCGAGCTTCCTTCATGTCGCTTGTCTGCCTTCACGAGACCCTTTACCTTTACTGGGATCTGACTTGATCTCTTCAGGTAAATAGAGACAAAAAGGCCAGAAATGACAGGCTATTACTCTTGAGGCTAGCCCTAGCCCTCTTAAAGTTGTTGTGCCGATACAGAAGAAAGAAAGATATTCGGTTTGGGTAAGCTGCTGATCATTATCACGCTGAACGTGGATCAAGCATTGGTAATGAGCTTGACGGTGAAACCCCAGGGGTCCATTTTCTCTAAACTTTTTTCGTCTTAAAGATGACATGTGTAGGCCAACGGTTTTTCATGAATGCATCTGAACCTGTGTTTTACTTTTTCCCTCTTATCTGCGGTTTATTACAAATGCAGGTTACTGCGGTCAAGCGAAAGACAGTTTGTCATTGTTTTTGGCCATTGTGTCTACGGTTACGCGTTCACCAACATACATCAAGTATCGAAATTGTCACAAGTTCGAATTTGATATCCATAGCCACAAACGAACGCAGAAGGTCCAATTTCAACAAGAGATACTGAATCAGTAATTTCACTCTTTAAGACTTTTACGCAGTAGAATGTAAATTATCATTCAAAACTATTTGGGAAACCGTCAAAACACCACGGAACGAATTCAAATATATGTAGGAAACCGTCAAAAACCTCGGGACGAATTCAAACATATATAGGACGCAGTCAATTAATCTCGGGGCGGATTCAAAAATTGATGGGACGCGGTCAAAACATCTCGGAACGGATTCAAAAATTGATGGGACGCAATCAAAAAATCTTCGGAAACTGTCAAAAAATTGTGGGACACCCTGTATCATGCGCATTGTACAACACTCGCTATTCAAAATAGCCGATAGGTGGGCGTAAAACTTCAATTTCTGCGTTCAGCTTCCACTTAACGCTCGAAGTGGAAGATGCTAAATCCTACACATAGAGCACACTGCATACAATATCGCTTTCTATACTTACACATAGATGACACTGCACATACAAGTGCTTCTCATACTTACACATAGATGACGTCTCCAATTTTCCGCGCTTGCTATTCTCACCCATAGTTGTCGGCGCCGTAGCAAAAGGGATTTTATTAGCCAAGCAACACAGTTTGGAGAAATTTAATGTGATCATTTTACAGTACAACTATAAATTACTTTTCATACAAATGTATTACAAAGCCAGAAGTAACTGCGGACAGTTTATCATGCTACCACTAACGACGTCTAATCCTCGAGCTAGCCGTTCTCGACCGACATTCGCATTGCAAAGAAAAACAGTTAGATTGCGATGAAGTGCGAAGAATAAAATGGTAGTTGTATAAGCATTGAAATGATAATCAAATATTTATACGTTTATTAGTGCGAATAATAGTGAATATGCTGTATGGCGTCAATTTCTGAAGCAAACCTTGGTATCAGCAGCAACGAAAGCGAATATTGCCGCGTCTCAGGAGAGTTGTTTTGCTCGCATTAGATAAATTTGTCAAAGCTTTTAAAAAAACATTGAATCTCATCTCAACTTTTATCGTCTGGCGACCTTTTCTGGTTTACTCTGATGTTTTAACGTTTTTTGTTAGTTCAGACGTTTGTTCGATTCTGCTTGAATATTTATTTGATAATAAAATTTTTAGCCTATTTACGCGGTTTACGACTTACGCGGATTCGGAGATGAGTGGATTTTATAAATTTGACAGTTCGTGTAGTTTTGCATGTGACATTCAACTTTTACTTTGCAAATTTGAAATAATTTCAAAAACGTAGACGTTAGATTTTATTATTATTAAACAAATAATTTCATAAAATGTTACTCTAGTTCTTTAAAAGAACGTAGAAATATCCATTTTGAATGCGTTTCGAACTATGGAAATTCGTATTCGATCAGTTAAATAATTAATGGAGCATCGATTGTTGAAGGAATTAGGGCTGGAGGGTTCTACCAAGCCACTCTGTCTTAGCTGGACCGGTGGACAGATACGCGAAGAAAATGATTCCGTACAAACGAATCTCTACATTTCGGGAACGTGGGCTAGTGATCTTCAGTACGAAATATCCGCAGTGCGCACCATACGATCCCTGGGGCTCCCACCGCAGTCTGTCTGTGCAGATGCTTGACGAAAAGTACCGACATTTAAATGCACTTCCGATTCCTTCTTTCAAGTCAGCTGTCCCGCGTATATTAATTGGCATCGACAATTACCGTCTAACGCGAACCCTCAAAACCATCGAACGAACGTCAAACGAACCAGTTGCTACAAAAACTCGACTCGGATGGGTAGTATCCGGTTGCTGCCGCTTAGATGGTCAGGGGGGCAACGAACGAGTGTTTAACCATGGCATTGCCGTCTGTGAATGCCAAAACATTGAAAAACGAACAGATGCAGCGTTGAAAGGTAGCTTTGGCCTGGAAGACGTTAGATCATCGAACGCAAAAGCCTTCCTATCAAAAGAAAACGAACGCGCACGTAATATATTAACTAATCATACCCACAAGATTGGAGACAGGTATGAAACGAGATTATTGTGGCGTTATGATGACGTACGTATGCCAAACAACCGCCTCACGGCATTGAGAAGGCTAGAGTGCCTAGAGCGTCGAATGAAGAAAGAGCCACAACTACAAGAAACAATAAGAGACTATCTTCTAAAAGGGTATATTCGTGAGTTGTCTGCAGAAGAAAAGTCGACTGAACATCCAAGAAAGTGGTACCTTCCGGTTTTTCCTGTAGTGAACACCAACAAACCAGGTAAGGTTAGAATAGTGTGGGATGCGGCGGCATCATTTCGAGGTGTGTCGTTGAATTCGATGCTATTTACTGGGCCAGATCTGCTTTCACCTCTTCCGAATGTGCTACAGAAATTCAGAGAATATTGAGTAGCTGTTTCTGCAGATATACGCGAAATGTATCATCAAGTATATGTGAACAAAGAGTTTCTATGGCGCTGGAGCAACGCACATAGTGAACCTGATGAGTACATTATGCTGAGGATGACCATTGGGGCATCCTGTTCACCCAGCTGCGCCCAGTTCGTCAAGAATCAGATGGGCGACCGGTTTATCAATACACATCCACGCGCGGTCGATTGCATAAAAAATGAACATTAAGCCGACGACATGCTCACCAGCTCCGAGAGTACGCTAGAAACAATTGATATAGCGCGTGATGTTACGCGTATCCACGCCGAAGGTGGATTCCTGTTACACAATTGGCTTTCTAACTCGCAAGAAGTGCTTCGCGAGGTTAGGTGGTGGTTAGGAGTTCGGCAAAAAGGATCTTAATATGGCCTCGACGTCATCGGCGCAAAAGGTACTAGGCATGTGGTGGAAAACGAGTACAGATACGTTTCGCTTCAAGATACCCACTCGCAGACAAGAGATTCTGCAAGTCGGAGTAACACCAACTAAGCACCAACTGCTGCAGTTTCTAATGACTATCTATGACCCCATAGGTTCGATCGCTGGTCTGTTCGTATATTTGAAGGTCTTACTTCAGGATGTCTGGAAAAGTGGCGTTGGTTGGGACGATCCCATACCGTTCGAGCAAGAACTACGATTGAAACAATGGTTAACCTGTTTGCCTGAACTGCGGAAGGTCTCAATTCCACGATGCTATAGACGATCATTGCCTTTAGACGGCTGTGTATTGCAGCTTCACGTTTTCGTGGATGCCGGCAAGGACGGTTTTGCAGCGGTTGCATACTTCCGTTACGAAAGACAAGAAACTTTTGAGGTAGCCTTAGTGTCCGCAAAAACCCGAGTAGCGCCGTTAAAATATATCTCCGTTCCACGACTCGAGCTTTAGTCAGCTATTTTAGGCGCAAGAGTAGCCACCGCAATAGCAAACGCTCATCGACAACAAGTAAATCAACGTTATTTCTGGACTGATTCAAGAGACGTCATCTGCTGGATTAATTCTGACCACAGAAGATATAGTACCTTTGTGGCCCACCGTGTAGGGGAAATCATGGAGACTACCGACAGTAAAGAGTGGTCGTGGATATCTACCAAATCCAACGTTGCTGACGAAGAGACAAAATGGTCACAGCTACATCGACATTTGAGTTCCAGCAGATGGTTTGAAGGACCAGAATTTCACGGTCGCCCTACACCAGAGTGGCCGTCAGAAAAAATAGAAAACAACAAAACACTCGAAGAAGAACGAAAATGTGTTAATGTTCAATGCAAGCAGGCACCGTTGTTCAATCCCGCACGATTTTCTCGATGGACGAGGTTGCATAGGGCCATATCCTATGTACTGCGTTTCAGAACCAATGCTCAATCGCCAACTGTTCATCAACGGGGTCCGTTGTCACTAGCCGAGCTGCAAGATGCAGAACTCATCATCCTTCGCGAGTTGCAGCAGCAATCATTCAACGAGGAATATCAAATACTACGCGATGCTCGAGACAACCCTAACCAAACTATGCAGCTCAATCGGCAAAGCGCGCTGTTTAAGCGTAGCCCATACATGGACGACAAGGGCCTCCTGCGCGTGAAAAGAAGAATTGATGCGTGCTCCTTCGTCGAAGATAGCGCGAAAAGGCCGATTTTTCTTCCAAAATCAGCAGTTGATCGTTGCAAAATCGTTGATGATTACCATCGTCGGTACTGGCACTAGAACCATAGTATCGTTGTAAACGAGGCGCGACCAAAGTACGAGATCCCTGCGCTAAGAGCCACTTATCGCAGGATAAGAAACAAATGTCAGCTGTGTCGAGTAAAGAACGCAAAACCGATCCTACCATTGATGGGCGAGCTTCCTTCATGTCGCTTGTCTGCCTTCACGAGACCCTTTACCTTTACTGGGATCTGACTTGATTTCTTCAGGTAAATAGAGACAAAAAGGCCAGAAATGACAGGCTATTACTCTTGAGGCTAGCCCTAGCCCTCTTAAAGTTGTTGTGCCGATACAGAAGAAAGAAAGATATTCGGTTTGGGTAAGCTGCTGATCATTATCACGCTGAACGTGGATCAAGCATTGGTAATGAGCTTGACGGTGAAACCCCAGGGGTCCATTTTCTCTAAACTTTTTTCGTCTTAAAGATGACATGTGTAGGCCAACGGTTTTTCATGAATGCATCTGAACCTGTGTTTTACTTTTTCCCTCTTATCTGCGGTTTATTACAAATGCAGGTTACTGCGGTCAAGCGAAAGACAGTTTGTCATTGTTTTTGGCCATTGTGTCTACGGTTACGCGTTCACCAACATACATCAAGTATCGAAATTGTCACAAGTTCGAATTTGATATCCATAGCCACAAACGAACGCAGAAGGTCCAATTTCAACAAGAGATACTGAATCAGTAATTTCACTCTTTAAGACTTTTACGCAGTAGAATGTAAATTATCATTCAAAACTATTTGGGAAACCGTCAAAACACCACGGAACGAATTCAAATATATGTAGGAAACCGTCAAAAACCTCGGGACGAATTCAAACATATATAGGACGCAGTCAATTAATCTCGGGGCGGATTCAAAAATTGATGGGACGCGGTCAAAACATCTCGGAACGGATTCAAAAATTGATGGGACGCAATCAAAAAATCTTCGGAAACTGTCAAAAAATTGTGGGACACCCTGTATCATGCGCATTGTACAACACTCGCTATTCAAAATAGCCGATAGGTGGGCGTAAAACTTCAATTTCTGCGTTCAGCTTCCACTTAACGCTCGAAGTGGAAGATGCTAAATCCTACACATAGAGCACACTGCATACAATATCGCTTTCTATACTTACACATAGATGACACTGCATATACAAGTGCTTCTCATACTTACACATAGATGACGTCTCCAATTTTCCGCGCTTGCTATTCTCACCCATAGTTGTCGGCGCTGTAGCAAAAGGGATTTTATTAGCCAAGCAACACAGTTTGGAGAATTTTAATGTGATCATTTTACAGTACAACTATAAATTACTTTTCATACAAATGTATTACAAAGCCAGAAGTAACTGCGGACAGTTTATCATGCTACCACTAACGACGTCTAATCCTCGAGCTAGCCGTTCTCGACCGACATTCGCATTGCAAAGAAAAACAGTTAGATTGCGATGAAGTGCGAAGAATAAAATGGTAGTTGTATAAGCATTGAAATGATAATCAAATATTTATACGTTTATTAGTGCGAATAATAGTGAATATGCTGTATGGCGTCAATTTCTGAAGCAAACCTTGGTATCAGCAGCAACGAAAGCGAATATTGCCGCGTCTCAGGAGAGTTGTTTTGCTCGCATTAGATAAATTTGTCAAAGCTTTTAAAAAAACATTGAATCTCATCTCAACTTTTATCGTCTGGCGACCTTTTCTGGTTTACTCTGATGTTTTAACGTTTTTTGTTAGTTCAGACGTTTGTTCGATTCTGCTTGAATATTTATTTGATAATAAAATTTTTAGCCTATTTACGCGGTTTACGACTTACGCGGATTCGGAGATGAGTGGATTTTATAAATTTGACAGTTCGTGTAGTTTTGCATGTGACATTCAACTTTTACTTTGCAAATTTGAAATAATTTCAAAAACGTAGACGTTAGATTTTATTATTATTAAACAAATAATTTCATAAAATGTTACTCTAGTTCTTTAAAAGAACGTAGAAATATCCATTTTGAATGCGTTTCGAACTATGGAAATTCGTATTCGATCAGTTAAATAATTAATGGAGCATCGATTGTTGAAGGAATTAGGGCTGGAGGGTTCTACCAAGCCACTCTGTCTTAGCTGGACCGGTGGACAGATACGCGAAGAAAATGATTCCGTACAAACGAATCTCTACATTTCGGGAACGTGGGCTAGTGATCTTCAGTACGAAATATCCGCAGTGCGCACCATACGATCCCTGGGGCTCCCACCGCAGTCTGTCTGTGCAGATGCTTGACGAAAAGTACCGACATTTAAATGCACTTCCGATTCCTTCTTTCAAGTCAGCTGTCCCGCGTATATTAATTGGCATCGACAATTACCGTCTAACGCGAACCCTCAAAACCATCGAACGAACGTCAAACGAACCAGTTGCTACAAAAACTCGACTCGGATGGGTAGTATCCGGTTGCTGCCGCTTAGATGGTCAGGGGGGCAACGAACGAGTGTTTAACCATGGCATTGCCGTCTGTGAATGCCAAAACATTGAAAAACGAACAGATGCAGCGTTGAAAGGTAGCTTTGGCCTGGAAGACGTTAGATCATCGAACGCAAAAGCCTTCCTATCAAAAGAAAACGAACGCGCACGTAATATATTAACTAATCATACCCACAAGATTGGAGACAGGTATGAAACGAGATTATTGTGGCGTTATGATGACGTACGTATGCCAAACAACCGCCTCACGGCATTGAGAAGGCTAGAGTGCCTAGAGCGTCGAATGAAGAAAGAGCCACAACTACAAGAAACAATAAGAGACTATCTTCTAAAAGGGTATATTCGTGAGTTGTCTGCAGAAGAAAAGTCGACTGAACATCCAAGAAAGTGGTACCTTCCGGTTTTTCCTGTAGTGAACACCAACAAACCAGGTAAGGTTAGAATAGTGTGGGATGCGGCGGCATCATTTCGAGGTGTGTCGTTGAATTCGATGCTATTTACTGGGCCAGATCTGCTTTCACCTCTTCCGAATGTGCTACAGAAATTCAGAGAATATTGAGTAGCTGTTTCTGCAGATATACGCGAAATGTATCATCAAGTATATGTGAACAAAGAGTTTCTATGGCGCTGGAGCAACGCACATAGTGAACCTGATGAGTACATTATGCTGAGGATGACCATTGGGGCATCCTGTTCACCCAGCTGCGCCCAGTTCGTCAAGAATCAGATGGGCGACCGGTTTATCAATACACATCCACGCGCGGTCGATTGCATAAAAAATGAACATTAAGCCGACGACATGCTCACCAGCTCCGAGAGTACGCTAGAAACAATTGATATAGCGCGTGATGTTACGCGTATCCACGCCGAAGGTGGATTCCTGTTACACAATTGGCTTTCTAACTCGCAAGAAGTGCTTCGCGAGGTTAGGTGGTGGTTAGGAGTTCGGCAAAAAGGATCTTAATATGGCCTCGACGTCATCGGCGCAAAAGGTACTAGGCATGTGGTGGAAAACGAGTACAGATACGTTTCGCTTCAAGATACCCACTCGCAGACAAGAGATTCTGCAAGTCGGAGTAACACCAACTAAGCACCAACTGCTGCAGTTTCTAATGACTATCTATGACCCCATAGGTTCGATCGCTGGTCTGTTCGTATATTTGAAGGTCTTACTTCAGGATGTCTGGAAAAGTGGCGTTGGTTGGGACGATCCCATACCGTTCGAGCAAGAACTACGATTGAAACAATGGTTAACCTGTTTGCCTGAACTGCGGAAGGTCTCAATTCCACGATGCTATAGACGATCATTGCCTTTAGACGGCTGTGTATTGCAGCTTCACGTTTTCGTGGATGCCGGCAAGGACGGTTTTGCAGCGGTTGCATACTTCCGTTACGAAAGACAAGAAACTTTTGAGGTAGCCTTAGTGTCCGCAAAAACCCGAGTAGCGCCGTTAAAATATATCTCCGTTCCACGACTCGAGCTTTAGTCAGCTATTTTAGGCGCAAGAGTAGCCACCGCAATAGCAAACGCTCATCGACAACAAGTAAATCAACGTTATTTCTGGACTGATTCAAGAGACGTCATCTGCTGGATTAATTCTGACCACAGAAGATATAGTACCTTTGTGGCCCACCGTGTAGGGGAAATCATGGAGACTACCGACAGTAAAGAGTGGTCGTGGATATCTACCAAATCCAACGTTGCTGACGAAGAGACAAAATGGTCACAGCTACATCGACATTTGAGTTCCAGCAGATGGTTTGAAGGACCAGAATTTCACGGTCGCCCTACACCAGAGTGGCCGTCAGAAAAAATAGAAAACAACAAAACACTCGAAGAAGAACGAAAATGTGTTAATGTTCAATGCAAGCAGGCACCGTTGTTCAATCCCGCACGATTTTCTCGATGGACGAGGTTGCATAGGGCCATATCCTATGTACTGCGTTTCAGAACCAATGCTCAATCGCCAACTGTTCATCAACGGGGTCCGTTGTCACTAGCCGAGCTGCAAGATGCAGAACTCATCATCCTTCGCGAGTTGCAGCAGCAATCATTCAACGAGGAATATCAAATACTACGCGATGCTCGAGACAACCCTAACCAAACTATGCAGCTCAATCGGCAAAGCGCGCTGTTTAAGCGTAGCCCATACATGGACGACAAGGGCCTCCTGCGCGTGAAAAGAAGAATTGATGCGTGCTCCTTCGTCGAAGATAGCGCGAAAAGGCCGATTTTTCTTCCAAAATCAGCAGTTGATCGTTGCAAAATCGTTGATGATTACCATCGTCGGTACTGGCACTAGAACCATAGTATCGTTGTAAACGAGGCGCGACCAAAGTACGAGATCCCTGCGCTAAGAGCCACTTATCGCAGGATAAGAAACAAATGTCAGCTGTGTCGAGTAAAGAACGCAAAACCGATCCTACCATTGATGGGCGAGCTTCCTTCATGTCGCTTGTCTGCCTTCACGAGACCCTTTACCTTTACTGGGATCTGACTTGATTTCTTCAGGTAAATAGAGACAAAAAGGCCAGAAATGACAGGCTATTACTCTTGAGGCTAGCCCTAGCCCTCTTAAAGTTGTTGTGCCGATACAGAAGAAAGAAAGATATTCGGTTTGGGTAAGCTGCTGATCATTATCACGCTGAACGTGGATCAAGCATTGGTAATGAGCTTGACGGTGAAACCCCAGGGGTCCATTTTCTCTAAACTTTTTTCGTCTTAAAGATGACATGTGTAGGCCAACGGTTTTTCATGAATGCATCTGAACCTGTGTTTTACTTTTTCCCTCTTATCTGCGGTTTATTACAAATGCAGGTTACTGCGGTCAAGCGAAAGACAGTTTGTCATTGTTTTTGGCCATTGTGTCTACGGTTACGCGTTCACCAACATACATCAAGTATCGAAATTGTCACAAGTTCGAATTTGATATCCATAGCCACAAACGAACGCAGAAGGTCCAATTTCAACAAGAGATACTGAATCAGTAATTTCACTCTTTAAGACTTTTACGCAGTAGAATGTAAATTATCATTCAAAACTATTTGGGAAACCGTCAAAACACCACGGAACGAATTCAAATATATGTAGGAAACCGTCAAAAACCTCGGGACGAATTCAAACATATATAGGACGCAGTCAATTAATCTCGGGGCGGATTCAAAAATTGATGGGACGCGGTCAAAACATCTCGGAACGGATTCAAAAATTGATGGGACGCAATCAAAAAATCTTCGGAAACTGTCAAAAAATTGTGGGACACCCTGTATCATGCGCATTGTACAACACTCGCTATTCAAAATAGCCGATAGGTGGGCGTAAAACTTCAATTTCTGCGTTCAGCTTCCACTTAACGCTCGAAGTGGAAGATGCTAAATCCTACACATAGAGCACACTGCATACAATATCGCTTTCTATACTTACACATAGATGACACTGCACATACAAGTGCTTCTCATACTTACACATAGATGACGTCTCCAATTTTCCGCGCTTGCTATTCTCACCCATAGTTGTCGGCGCCGTAGCAAAAGGGATTTTATTAGCCAAGCAACACAGTTTGGAGAAATTTAATGTGATCATTTTACAGTACAACTATAAATTACTTTTCATACAAATGTATTACAAAGCCAGAAGTAACTGCGGACAGTTTATCATGCTACCACTAACGACGTCTAATCCTCGAGCTAGCCGTTCTCGACCGACATTCGCATTGCAAAGAAAAACAGTTAGATTGCGATGAAGTGCGAAGAATAAAATGGTAGTTGTATAAGCATTGAAATGATAATCAAATATTTATACGTTTATTAGTGCGAATAATAGTGAATATGCTGTATGGCGTCAATTTCTGAAGCAAACCTTGGTATCAGCAGCAACGAAAGCGAATATTGCCGCGTCTCAGGAGAGTTGTTTTGCTCGCATTAGATAAATTTGTCAAAGCTTTTAAAAAAACATTGAATCTCATCTCAACTTTTATCGTCTGGCGACCTTTTCTGGTTTACTCTGATGTTTTAACGTTTTTTGTTAGTTCAGACGTTTGTTCGATTCTGCTTGAATATTTATTTGATAATAAAATTTTTAGCCTATTTACGCGGTTTACGACTTACGCGGATTCGGAGATGAGTGGATTTTATAAATTTGACAGTTCGTGTAGTTTTGCATGTGACATTCAACTTTTACTTTGCAAATTTGAAATAATTTCAAAAACGTAGACGTTAGATTTTATTATTATTAAACAAATAATTTCATAAAATGTTACTCTAGTTCTTTAAAAGAACGTAGAAATATCCATTTTGAATGCGTTTCGAACTATGGAAATTCGTATTCGATCAGTTAAATAATTAATGGAGCATCGATGGTTGAAGGAATTAGGGCTGGAGAGTTCTACCAAGCCACTCTGTCTTAGCTGGACCGGTGGACAGATACGCGAAGAAAATGATTCCGTACAAACGAATCTCTACATTTCGGGAACGTGGGCTAGTGATCTTCAGTACGAAATATCCGCAGTGCGCACCATACGATCCCTGGGGCTCCCACCGCAGTCTGTCTGTGCAGATGCTTGACGAAAAGTACCGACATTTAAATGCACTTCCGATTCCTTCTTTCAAGTCAGCTGTCCCGCGTATATTAATTGGCATCGACAATTACCGTCTAACGCGAACCCTCAAAACCATCGAACGAACGTCAAACGAAACAGTTGCTACAAAAACTCGACTCGGATGGGTAGTATCCGGTTGCTGCCGCTTAGATGGTCAGGGGGGCAACGAACGAGTGTTTAACCATGGCATTGCCGTCTGTGAATGCCAAAACATTGAAAAACGAACAGATGCAGCGTTGAAAGGTAGCTTTGGCCTGGAAGACGTTAGATCATCGAACGCAAAAGCCTTCCTATCAAAAGAAAACGAACGCGCACGTAATATATTAACTAATCATACCCACAAGATTGGAGACAGGTATGAAACGAGATTATTGTGGCGTTATGATGACGTACGTATGCCAAACAACCGCCTCACGGCATTGAGAAGGCTAGAGTGCCTAGAGCGTCGAATGAAGAAAGAGCCACAACTACAAGAAACAATAAGAGACTATCTTCTAAAAGGGTATATTCGTGAGTTGTCTGCAGAAGAAAAGTCGACTGAACATCCAAGAAAGTGGTACCTTCCGGTTTTTCCTGTAGTGAACACCAACAAACCAGGTAAGGTTAGAATAGTGTGGGATGCGGCGGCATCATTTCGAGGTGTGTCGTTGAATTCGATGCTATTTACTGGGCCAGATCTGCTTTCACCTCTTCCGAATATGCTACAGAAATTCAGAGAATATTGAGTAGCTGTTTCTGCAGATATACGCGAAATGTATCATCAAGTATATGTGAACAAAGAGTTTCTATGGCGCTGGAGCAACGCACATAGTGAACCTGATGAGTACATTATGCTGAGGATGACCATTGGGGCATCCTGTTCACCCAGCTGTGCCCAGTTCGTCAAGAATCAGATGGGCGACCGGTTTATCAATACACATCCACGCGCGGTCGATTGCATAAAAAATGAACATTAAGCCGACGACATGCTCACCAGCTCCGAGAGTACGCTAGAAACAATTGATATAGCGCGTGATGTTACGCGTATCCACGCCGAAGGTGGATTCCTGTTACACAATTGGCTTTCTAACTCGCAAGAAGTGCTTCGCGAGGTTAGGTGGTGGTTAGGAGTTCGGCAAAAAGGATCTTAATATGGCCTCGACGTCATCGGCGCAAAAGGTACTAGGCATGTGGTGGAAAACGAGTACAGATACGTTTCGCTTCAAGATACCCACTCGCAGACAAGAGATTCTGCAAGTCGGAGTAACACCAACTAAGCACCAACTGCTGCAGTTTCTAATGACTATCTATGACCCCATAGGTTCGATCGCTGGTCTGTTCGTATATTTGAAGGTCTTACTTCAGGATGTCTGGAAAAGTGGCGTTGGTTGGGACGATCCCATACCGTTCGAGCAAGAACTACGATTGAAACAATGGTTAACCTGTTTGCCTGAACTGCGGAAGGTCTCAATTCCACGATGCTATAGACGATCATTGCCTTTAGACGGCTGTGTATTGCAGCTTCACGTTTTCGTGGATGCCGGCAAGGACGGTTTTGCAGCGGTTGCATACTTCCGTTACGAAAGACAAGAAACTTTTGAGGTAGCCTTAGTGTCCGCAAAAACCCGAGTAGCGCCGTTAAAATATATCTCCGTTCCACGACTCGAGCTTTAGTCAGCTATTTTAGGCGCAAGAGTAGCCACCGCAATAGCAAACGCTCATCGACAACAAGTAAATCAACGTTATTTCTGGACTGATTCAAGAGACGTCATCTGCTGGATTAATTCTGACCACAGAAGATATAGTACCTTTGTGGCCCACCGTGTAGGGGAAATCATGGAGACTACCGACAGTAAAGAGTGGTCGTGGATATCTACCAAATCCAACGTTGCTGACGAAGAGACAAAATGGTCACAGCTACATCGACATTTGAGTTCCAGCAGATGGTTTGAAGGACCAGAATTTCACGGTCGCCCTACACCAGAGTGGCCGTCAGAAAAAATAGAAAACAACAAAACACTCGAAGAAGAACGAAAATGTGTTAATGTTCAATGCAAGCAGGCACCGTTGTTCAATCCCGCACGATTTTCTCGATGGACGAGGTTGCATAGGGCCATATCCTATGTACTGCGTTTCAGAACCAATGCTCAATCGCCAACTGTTCATCAACGGGGTCCGTTGTCACTAGCCGAGCTGCAAGATGCAGAACTCATCATCCTTCGCGAGTTGCAGCAGCAATCATTCAACGAGGAATATCAAATACTACGCGATGCTCGAGACAACCCTAACCAAACTATGCAGCTCAATCGGCAAAGCGCGCTGTTTAAGCGTAGCCCATACATGGACGACAAGGGCCTCCTGCGCGTGAAAAGAAGAATTGATGCGTGCTCCTTCGTCGAAGATAGCGCGAAAAGGCCGATTTTTCTTCCAAAATCAGCAGTTGATCGTTGCAAAATCGTTGATGATTACCATCGTCGGTACTGGCACTAGAACCATAGTATCGTTGTAAACGAGGCGCGACCAAAGTACGAGATCCCTGCGCTAAGAGCCACTTATCGCAGGATAAGAAACAAATGTCAGCTGTGTCGAGTAAAGAACGCAAAACCGATCCTACCATTGATGGGCGAGCTTCCTTCATGTCGCTTGTCTGCCTTCACGAGACCCTTTACCTTTACTGGGATCTGACTTGATTTCTTCAGGTAAATAGAGACAAAAAGGCCAGAAATGACAGGCTATTACTCTTGAGGCTAGCCCTAGCCCTCTTAAAGTTGTTGTGCCGATACAGAAGAAAGAAAGATATTCGGTTTGGGTAAGCTGCTGATCATTATCACGCTGAACGTGGATCAAGCATTGGTAATGAGCTTGACGGTGAAACCCCAGGGGTCCATTTTCTCTAAACTTTTTTCGTCTTAAAGATGACATGTGTAGGCCAACGGTTTTTCATGAATGCATCTGAACCTGTGTTTTACTTTTTCCCTCTTATCTGCGGTTTATTACAAATGCAGGTTACTGCGGTCAAGCGAAAGACAGTTTGTCATTGTTTTTGGCCATTGTGTCTACGGTTACGCGTTCACCAACATACATCAAGTATCGAAATTGTCACAAGTTCGAATTTGATATCCATAGCCAGAAACGAACGCAGAAGGTCCAATTTCAACAAGAGATACTGAATCAGTAATTTCACTCTTTAAGACTTTTACGCAGTAGAATGTAAATTATCATTCAAAACTATTTGGGAAACCGTCAAAACACCACGGAACGAATTCAAATATATGTAGGAAACCGTCAAAAACCTCGGGACGAATTCAAACATATATAGGACGCAGTCAATTAATCTCGGGGCGGATTCAAAAATTGATGGGACGCGGTCAAAACATCTCGGAACGGATTCAAAAATTGATGGGACGCAATCAAAAAATCTTCGGAAACTGTCAAAAAATTGTGGGACACCCTGTATCATGCGCATTGTACAACACTCGCTATTCAAAATAGCCGATAGGTGGGCGTAAAACTTCAATTTCTGCGTTCAGCTTCCACTTAACGCTCGAAGTGGAAGATGCTAAATCCTACACATAGAGCACACTGCATACAATATCGCTTTCTATACTTACACATAGATGACACTGCACATACAAGTGCTTCTCATACTTACACATAGATGACGTCTCCAATTTTCCGCGCTTGCTATTCTCACCCATAGTTGTCGGCGCCGTAGCAAAAGGGATTTTATTAGCGAAGCAACACAGTTTGGAGAAATTTAATGTGATCATTTTACAGTACAACTATAAATTACTTTTCATACAAATGTATTACAAAGCCAGAAGTAACTGCGGACAGTTTATCATGCTACCACTAACGACGTCTAATCCTCGAGCTAGCCGTTCTCGACCGACATTCGCATTGCAAAGAAAAACAGTTAGATTGCGATGAAGTGCGAAGAATAAAATGGTAGTTGTATAAGCATTGAAATGATAATCAAATATTTATACGTTTATTAGTGCGAATAATAGTGAATATGCTGTATGGCGTCAATTTCTGAAGCAAACCTTGGTATCAGCAGCAACGAAAGCGAATATTGCCGCGTCTCAGGAGAGTTGTTTTGCTCGCATTAGATAAATTTGTCAAAGCTTTTAAAAAAACATTGAATCTCATCTCAACTTTTATCGTCTGGCGACCTTTTCTGGTTTACTCTGATGTTTTAACGTTTTTTGTTAGTTCAGACGTTTGTTCGATTCTGCTTGAATATTTATTTGATAATAAAATTTTTAGCCTATTTACGCGGTTTACGACTTACGCGGATTCGGAGATGAGTGGATTTTATAAATTTGACAGTTCGTGTAGTTTTGCATGTGACATTCAACTTTTACTTTGCAAATTTGAAATAATTTCAAAAACGTAGACGTTAGATTTTATTATTATTAAACAAATAATTTCATAAAATGTTACTCTAGTTCTTTAAAAGAACGTAGAAATATCCATTTTGAATGCGTTTCGAACTATGGAAATTCGTATTCGATCAGTTAAATAATTAATGGAGCATCGATGGTTGAAGGAATTAGGGCTGGAGAGTTCTACCAAGCCACTCTGTCTTAGCTGGACCGGTGGACAGATACGCGAAGAAAATGATTCCGTACAAACGAATCTCTACATTTCGGGAACGTGGGCTAGTGATCTTCAGTACGAAATATCCGCAGTGCGCACCATACGATCCCTGGGGCTCCCACCGCAGTCTCTCTGTGCAGATGCTTGACGAAAAGTACCGACATTTAAATGCACTTCCGATTCCTTCTTTCAAGTCAGCTGTCCCGCGTATATTAATTGGCATCGACAATTACCGTCTAACGCGAACCCTCAAAACCATCGAACGAACGTCAAACGAACCAGTTGCTACAAAAACTCGACTCGGATGGGTAGTATCCGGTTGCTGCCGCTTAGATGGTCAGGGGGGCAACGAACGAGTGTTTAACCATGGCATTGCCGTCTGTGAATGCCAAAACATTGAAAAACGAACAGATGCAGCGTTGAAAGGTAGCTTTGGCCTGGAAGACGTTAGATCATCGAACGCAAAAGCCTTCCTATCAAAAGAAAACGAACGCGCACGTAATATATTAACTAATCATACCCACAAGATTGGAGACAGGTATGAAACGAGATTATTGTGGCGTTATGATGACGTACGTATGCCAAACAACCGCCTCACGGCATTGAGAAGGCTAGAGTGCCTAGAGCGTCGAATGAAGAAAGAGCCACAACTACAAGAAACAATAAGAGACTATCTTCTAAAAGGGTATATTCGTGAGTTGTCTGCAGAAGAAAAGTCGACTGAACATCCAAGAAAGTGGTACCTTCCGGTTTTTCCTGTAGTGAACACCAACAAACCAGGTAAGGTTAGAATAGTGTGGGATGCGGCGGCATCATTTCGAGGTGTGTCGTTGAATTCGATGCTATTTACTGGGCCAGATCTGCTTTCACCTCTTCCGAATGTGCTACAGAAATTCAGAGAATATTGAGTAGCTGTTTCTGCAGATATACGCGAAATGTATCATCAAGTATATGTGAACAAAGAGTTTCTATGGCGCTGGAGCAACGCACATAGTGAACCTGATGAGTACATTATGCTGAGGATGACCATTGGGGCATCCTGTTCACCCAGCTGCGCCCAGTTCGTCAAGAATCAGATGGGCGACCGGTTTATCAATACACATCCACGCGCGGTCGATTGCATAAAAAATGAACATTAAGCCGACGACATGCTCACCAGCTCCGAGAGTACGCTAGAAACAATTGATATAGCGCGTGATGTTACGCGTATCCACGCCGAAGGTGGATTCCTGTTACACAATTGGCTTTCTAACTCGCAAGAAGTGCTTCGCGAGGTTAGGTGGTGGTTAGGAGTTCGGCAAAAAGGATCTTAATATGGCCTCGACGTCATCGGCGCAAAAGGTACTAGGCATGTGGTGGAAAACGAGTACAGATACGTTTCGCTTCAAGATACCCACTCGCAGACAAGAGATTCTGCAAGTCGGAGTAACACCAACTAAGCACCAACTGCTGCAGTTTCTAATGACTATCTATGACCCCATAGGTTCGATCGCTGGTCTGTTCGTATATTTGAAGGTCTTACTTCAGGATGTCTGGAAAAGTGGCGTTGGTTGGGACGATCCCATACCGTTCGAGCAAGAACTACGATTGAAACAATGGTTAACCTGTTTGCCTGAACTGCGGAAGGTCTCAATTCCACGATGCTATAGACGATCATTGCCTTTAGACGGCTGTGTATTGCAGCTTCACGTTTTCGTGGATGCCGACAAGGACGGTTTTGCAGCGGTTGCATACTTCCGTTACGAAAGACAAGGAACTTTTGAGGTAGCCTTAGTGTCCGCAAAAACCCGAGTAGCGCCGTTAAAATATATCTCCGTTCCACGACTCGAGCTTTAGTCAGCTATTTTAGGCGCAAGAGTAGCCACCGCAATAGCAAACGCTCATCGACAACAAGTAAATCAACGTTATTTCTGGACTGATTCAAGAGACGTCATCTGCTGGATTAATTCTGACCACAGAAGATATAGTACCTTTGTGGCCCACCGTGTAGGGGAAATCATGGAGACTACCGACAGTAAAGAGTGGTCGTGGATATCTACCAAATCCAACGTGACGCTGACGAAGAGACAAAATGGTCACAGCTACATCGACATTTGAGTTCCAGCAGATGGTTTGAAGGACCAGAATTTCACGGTCGCCCTACACCAGAGTGGCCGTCAGAAAAAATAGAAAACAACAAAACACTCGAAGAAGAACGAAAATGTGTTAATGTTCAATGCAAGCAGGCACCGTTGTTCAATCCCGCACGATTTTCTCGATGGACGAGGTTGCATAGGGCCATATCCTATGTACTGCGTTTCAGAACCAATGCTCAATCGCCAACTGTTCATCAACGGGGTCCGTTGTCACTAGCCGAGCTGCAAGATGCAGAACTCATCATCCTTCGCGAGTTGCAGCAGCAATCATTCAACGAGGAATATCAAATACTACGCGATGCTCGAGACAACCCTAACCAAACTATGCAGCTCAATCGGCAAAGCGCGCTGTTTAAGCGTAGCCCATACATGGACGACAAGGGCCTCCTGCGCGTGAAAAGAAGAATTGATGCGTGCTCCTTCGTCGAAGATAGCGCGAAAAGGCCGATTTTTCTTCCAAAATCAGCAGTTGATCGTTGCAAAATCGTTGATGATTACCATCGTCGGTACTGGCACTTGAACCATAGTATCGTTGTAAACGAGGCGCGACCAAAGTACGAGATCCCTGCGCTAAGAGCCACTTATCGCAGGATAAGAAACAAATGTCAGCTGTGTCGAGTAAAGAACGCAAAACCGATCCTACCATTGATGGGCGAGCTTCCTTCATGTCGCTTGTCTGCCTTCACGAGACCCTTTACCTTTACTGGGATCTGACTTGATCTCTTCAGGTAAATAGAGACAAAAAGGCCAGAAATGACAGGCTATTACTCTTGAGGCTAGCCCTAGCCCTCTTAAAGTTGTTGTGCCGATACAGAAGAAAGAAAGATATTCGGTTTGGGTAAGCTGCTGATCATTATCACGCTGAACGTGGATCAAGCATTGGTAATGAGCTTGACGGTGAAACCCCAGGGGTCCATTTTCTCTAAACTTTTTTCGTCTTAAAGATGACATGTGTAGGCCAACGGTTTTTCATGAATGCATCTGAACCTGTGTTTTACTTTTTCCCTCTTATCTGCGGTTTATTACAAATGCATGTTACTGCGGTCAAGCGAAAGACAGTTTGTCATTGTTTTTGGCCATTGTGTCTACGGTTACGCGTTCACCAACATACATCAAGTATCGAAATTGTCACAAGTTCGAATTTGATATCCATAGCCACAAACGAACGCAGAAGGTCCAATTTCAACAAGAGATACTGAATCAGTAATTTCACTCTTTAAGACTTTTACGCAGTAGAATGTAAATTATCATTCAAAACTATTTGGGAAACCGTCAAAACACCACGGAACGAATTCAAATATATGTAGGAAACCGTCAAAAACCTCGGGACGAATTCAAACATATATAGGACGCAGTCAATTAATCTCGGGGCGGATTCAAAAATTGATGGGACGCGGTCAAAACATCTCGGAACGGATTCAAAAATTGATGGGACGCAATCAAAAAATCTTCGGAAACTGTCAAAAAATTGTGGGACACCCTGTATCATGCGCATTGTACAACACTCGCTATTCAAAATAGCCGATAGGTGGGCGTAAAACTTCAATTTCTGCGTTCAGCTTCCACTTAACGCTCGAAGTGGAAGATGCTAAATCCTACACATAGAGCACACTGCATACAATATCGCTTTCTATACTTACACATAGATGACACTGCACATACAAGTGCTTCTCATACTTACACATAGATGACGTCTCCAATTTTCCGCGCTTGCTATTCTCACCCATAGTTGTCGGCGCCGTAGCAAAAGGGATTTTATTAGCCAAGCAACACAGTTTGGAGAAATTTAATGTGATCATTTTACAGTACAACTATAAATTACTTTTCATACAAATGTATTACAAAGCCAGAAGTAACTGCGGACAGTTTATCATGCTACCACTAACGACGTCTAATCCTCGAGCTAGCCGTTCTCGACCGACATTCGCATTGCAAAGAAAAACAGTTAGATTGCGATGAAGTGCGAAGAATAAAATGGTAGTTGTATAAGCATTGAAATGATAATCAAATATTTATACGTTTATTAGTGCGAATAATAGTGAATATGCTGTATGGCGTCAATTTCTGAAGCAAACCTTGGTATCAGCAGCAACGAAAGCGAATATTGCCGCGTCTCAGGAGAGTTGTTTTGCTCGCATTAGATAAATTTGTCAAAGCTTTTAAAAAAACATTGAATCTCATCTCAACTTTTATCGTCTGGCGACCTTTTCTGGTTTACTCTGATGTTTTAACGTTTTTTGTTAGTTCAGACGTTTGTTCGATTCTGCTTGAATATTTATTTGATAATAAAATTTTTAGCCTATTTACGCGGTTTACGACTTACGCGGATTCGGAGATGAGTGGATTTTATAAATTTGACAGTTCGTGTAGTTTTGCATGTGACATTCAACTTTTACTTTGCAAATTTGAAATAATTTCAAAAACGTAGACGTTAGATTTTATTATTATTAAACAAATAATTTCATAAAATGTTACTCTAGTTCTTTAAAAGAACGTAGAAATATCCATTTTGAATGCGTTTCGAACTATGGAAATTCGTATTCGATCAGTTAAATAATTAATGGAGCATCGATGGTTGAAGGAATTAGGGCTGGAGGGTTCTACCAAGCCACTCTGTCTTAGCTGGACCGGTGGACAGATACGCGAAGAAAATGATTCCGTACAAACGAATCTCTACATTTCGGGAACGTGGGCTAGTGATCTTCAGTACGAAATATCCGCAGTGCGCACCATACGATCCCTGGGGCTCCCACCGCAGTCTGTCTGTGCAAAGATGCTTGACGAAAAGTACCGACATTTAAATGCACTTCCGATTCCTTCTTTCAAGTCAGCTGTCCCGCGTATATTAATTGGCATCGACAATTACCGTCTAACGCGAACCCTCAAAACCATCGAACGAACGTCAAACGAACCAGTTGCTACAAAAACTCGACTCGGATGGGTAGTATCCGGTTGCTGCCGCTTAGATGGTCAGGGGGGCAACGAACGAGTGTTTAACCATGGCATTGCCGTCTGTGAATGCCAAAACATTGAAGAACGAACAGATGCAGCGTTGAAAGGTAGCTTTGCCCTGGAAGACGTTAGATCATCGAACGCAAAAGCCTTCCTATCAAAAGAAAACGAACGCGCACGTAATATATTAACTAATCATACCCACAAGATTGGAGACAGGTATGAAACGAGATTATTGTGGCGTTATGATGACGTACGTATGCCAAACAACCGCCTCACGGCATTGAGAAGGCTAGAGTGCCTAGAGCGTCGAATGAAGAAAGAGCCACAACTACAAGAAACAATAAGAGACTATCTTCTAAAAGGGTATATTCGTGAGTTGTCTGCAGAAGAAAAGTCGACTGAACATCCAAGAAAGTGGTACCTTCCGGTTTTTCCTGTAGTGAACACCAACAAACCAGGTAAGGTTAGAATAGTGTGGGATGCGGCGGCATCATTTCGAGGTGTGTCGTTGAATTCGATGCTATTTACTGGGCCAGATCTGCTTTCACCTCTTCCGAATGTGCTACAGAAATTCAGAGAATATTGAGTAGCTGTTTCTGCAGATATACGCGAAATGTATCATCAAGTATATGTGAACAAAGAGTTTCTATGGCGCTGGAGCAACGCACATAGTGAACCTGATGAGTACATTATGCTGAGGATGACCATTGGGGCATCCTGTTCACCCAGCTGCGCCCAGTTCGTCAAGAATCAGATGGGCGACCGGTTTATCAATACACATCCACGCGCGGTCGATTGCATAAAAAATGAACATTAAGCCGACGACATGCTCACCAGCTCCGAGAGTACGCTAGAAACAATTGATATAGCGCGTGATGTTACGCGTATCCACGCCGAAGGTGGATTCCTGTTACACAATTGGCTTTCTAACTCGCAAGAAGTGCTTCGCGAGGTTAGGTGGTGGTTAGGAGTTCGGCAAAAAGGATCTTAATATGGCCTCGACGGCATCGGCGCAAAAGGTACTAGGCATGTGGTGGAAAACGAGTACAGATACGTTTCGCTTCAAGATACCCACTCGCAGACAAGAGATTCTGCAAGTCGGAGTAACACCAACTAAGCACCAACTGCTGCAGTTTCTAATGACTATCTATGACCCCATAGGTTCGATCGCTGGTCTGTTCGTATATTTGAAGGTCTTACTTCAGGATGTCTGGAAAAGTGGCGTTGGTTGGGACGATCCCATACCGTTCGAGCAAGAACTGCGATTGAAACAATGGTTAACCTGTTTGCCTGAACTGCAGAAGGTCTCAATTCCACGATGCTATAGACGATCATTGCCTTTAGACGGCTGTGTATTGCAGCTTCACGTTTTCGTGGATGCCGACAAGGACGGTTTTGCAGCGGTTGCATACTTCCGTTACGAAAGACAAGGAACTTTTGAGGTAGCCTTAGTGTCCGCAAAAACCCGAGTAGCGCCGTTAAAATATATCTCCGTTCCACGACTCGAGCTTTAGTCAGCTATTTTAGGCGCAAGAGTAGCCACCGCAATAGCAAACGCTCATCGACAACAAGTAAATCAACGTTATTTCTGGACTGATTCAAGAGACGTCATCTGCTGGATCAATTCTGACCACAGAAGATATAGTACCTTTGTGGCCCACCGTGTAGGGGAAATCATGGAGACTACCGACAGTAAAGAGTGGTCGTGGATATCTACCAAATCCAACGTGACGCTGACGAAGAGACAAAATGGTCATAGCTACATCGACATTTGAGTTCCAGCAGATGGTTTGAAGGACCAGAATTTCACGGTCGCCCTACACCAGAGTGGCCGTCAGAAAAAATAGAAAACAACAAAACACTCGAAGAAGAACGAAAATGTGTTAATGTTCAATGCAAGCAGGCACCGTTGTTCAATCCCGCACGATTTTCTCGATGGACGAGGTTGCATAGGGCCATATCCTATGTACTGCGTTTCAGAACCAATGCTCAATCGCCAACTGTTCATCAACGGGGTCCGTTGTCACTAGCCGAGCTGCAAGATGCAGAACTCATCATCCTTCGCGAGTTGCAGCAGCAATCATTCAACGAGGAATATCAAATACTACGCGATGCTCGAGACAACCCTAACCAAACTATGCAGCTCAATCGGCAAAGCGCGCTGTTTAAGCGTAGCCCATACATGGACGACAAGGGCCTCCTGCGCGTGAAAAGAAGAATTGATGCGTGCTCCTTCGTCGAAGACAGCGCGAAAAGGCCGATTTTTCTTCCAAAATCAGCAGTTGATCGTTGCAAAATCGTTGATGATTACCATCGTCGGTACTGGCACTTGAACCATAGTATCGTTGTAAACGAGGCGCGACCAAAGTACGAGATCCCTGCGCTAAGAGCCACTTATCGCAGGATAAGAAACAAATGTCAGCTGTGTCGAGTAAAGAACGCAAAACCGATCCTACCATTGATGGGCGAGCTTCCTTCATGTCGCTTGTCTGCCTTCACGAGACCCTTTACCTTTACTGGGATCTGACTTGATCTCTTCAGGTAAATAGAGACAAAAAGGCCAGAAATGACAGGCTATTACTCTTGAGGCTAGCCCTAGCCCTCTTAAAGTTGTTGTGCCGATACAGAAGAAAGAATGATATTCGGTTTGGGTAAGCTGCTGATCATTATCACGCTGAACGTGGATCAAGCAATGGTAATGAGCTTGACGGTGAAACCCCAGGGGTCCATTTTCTCTAAACTTTTTTCGTCTTAAAGATGACGAACGCAGAAGGTCCAATTTCAACAAGAGATACTAAATCAGTAATTTCACTCTTTAAGACTTTTACGCAGTAGAATGTAAATTATCATTCAAAACTATTTGGGAAACCGTCAAAACACCACGGAACGAATTCAAATATATGTAGGAAACCGTCAAAAAACCTCGGGACGAATTCAAACATATATGGGACGCAGTCAATTAATCTCGGGGCGGATTCAAAAATTGATGGGACGCGGTCAAAAAATCTCGGAACGGATTCAAAAATTGATGGGACGCAACCAAAAAATCTTCGGAAACTGTCAAAAAATTGTGGGACACCCTGTATCATGCGCATTGTACAACACTCGCTATTCAAAAGAGCCGTTAGGTGGGCGTAAAGCTTCAATTTCTGCGTTCAGCTTCCACTTAACGAAAGCTCGAAGGATATAAGATGCTAAATTCTACACATAGAGGACACTGCATACAATATCGCTTTCTATACTTACACATAGATGACACTGCACATACAAGTGCTTCTCGTACTTACACATAGATGACGTCTCCAATTTTCCGCGCTTGCTATTCTCACCCATAGTTGTCGGCGCTGTAGCAAAAGGGATTTTATTAGCCAAGCAACACAGTTTGGAGAAATTTAATGTGATCATTTTACAGTACAACTATAAATTACTTTTCATACAAATGTATTACAAAGCTAGAAGTAACTGCGGACAGTTTATCATGCTACCACTAACGACGTCTAATCCTCGAGCTAGCCGTTCTCGACCGACATTCGCATTGCAAAGAAAAACAGTTAGATTGCGATGAAGTGCGAAGAATAAAATGGTAGTTGTATAAGCATTGAGATGATAATCAAATATTTATACGTTTATTAGTGCGAATAATAGTGAATATGCTGTATGGCGTCAATTTCTGAAGCAAACCTTGGTATCAGCAGCAACGAAAGCGAATATTGCCGCGTCTCAGGAGAGTTGTTTTGCTCGCATTAGATAAATTTGTCAAAGCTTTTAAAAAAACATTGAATCTCATCTCAACTTTTATCGTCTGGCGACCTTTGCTGGTTTACTCTGCTGTTTTAACGTTTTTTGTTAGTTCAGACGTTTGTTCGATTCTGCTTGAATATTTATTTGATAATAAAATTTTTAGCCTATTTACGCGGTTTACGACTTACGCGGATTCGGAGATGAGTGGATTTTATAAATTTGACAGTTCGTGTAGTTTTGCATGTGACATTCAACTTTTACTTTGCAAATTTGAAATAATTTCAAAAACGTAGACGTTAGATTTTATTATTATTAAACAAATAATTTCATAAAATGTTACTCTAGTTCTTTAAAAGAACGTAGAAATATCCATTTTGAATGCGTTTCGAACTATGGAAATTCGTATTCGATCAGTTAAATAATTAATGGAGCATCGATTGTTGAAGGAATTAGGGCTGGAGGGTTCTACCAAGCCACTCTGTCTTAGCTGGACCGGTGGACAGATACGCGAAGAAAATGATTCCGTACAAACGAATCTCTACATTTCGGGAACGTGGGCTAGTGATCTTCAGTACGAAATATCCGCAGTGCGCACCATACGATCCCTGGGGCTCCCACCGCAGTCTGTCTGTGCAAAGATGCTTGACGAAAAGTACCGACATTTAAATGCACTTCCGATTCCTTCTTTCAAGTCAGCTGTCCCGCGTATATTAATTGGCATCGACAATTACCGTCTAACGCGAACCCTCAAAACCATCGAACGAACGTCAAACGAACCAGTTGCTACAAAAACTCGACTCGGATGGGTAGTATCCGGTTGCTGCCGCTTAGATGGTCAGGGGGGCAACGAACGAGTGTTTAACCATGACATTGCCGTCTGTGAATGCCAAAACATTGAAGAACGAACAGATGCAGCGTTGAAAGGTAGCTTTGCCCTGGAAGACGTTAGATCATCGAACGCAAAAGCCTTCCTATCAAAAGAAAACGAACGCGCACGTAATATATTAACTAATCATACCCACAAGATTGGAGACAGGTATGAAACGAGATTATTGTGGCGTTATGATGACGTACGTATGCCAAACAAACGCCTCACGGCATTGAGAAGGCTAGAGTGCCTAGAGCGTCGAATGAAGAAAGAGCCACAACTACAAGAAACAATAAGAGACTATCTTCTAAAAGGGTATATTCGTGAGTTGTCTGCAGAAGAAAAGTCGACTGAACATCCAAGAAAGTGGTACCTTCCGGTTTTTCCTGTAGTGAACACCAACAAACCAGGTAAGGTTAGAATAGTGTGGGATGCGGCGGCATCATTTCGAGGTGTATCGTTGAATTCGATGCTATTTACTGGGCCAGATCTGCTTTCACCTCTTCCGAATGTGCTACAGAAATTCAGAGAATATTGAGTAGCTGTTTCTGCAGATATACGCGAAATATATCATCAAGTATATGTGAACAAAGAGTTTCTATGGCGCTGGAGCAACGCACATAGTGAACCTGATGAGTACATTATGCTGAGGATGACCATTGGGGTATCCTGTTCACCCAGCTGCGCCCAGTTCGTCAAGAATCAGATGGGCGACCGGTTTATCAATACACATCCACGCGCGGTCGATTGCATAAAAAATGAACATTAAGCCGACGACATGCTCACCAGCTCCGAGAGTACGCTAGAAACAATTGATATAGCGCGTGATGTTACGCGTATCCACGCCGAAGGTGGATTCCTGTTACACAATTGGCTTTCTAACTCGCAAGAAGTGATTCGCGAGGTTAGGTGGTGGTTAGGAGTTTGGCAAAAAGGATCTTAATATGGCCTCGACGGCATCGGCGCAAAAGGTACTAGGCATGTGGTGGAAAACGAGTACAGATACGTTTCGCTTCAAGATACCCACTCGCAGACAAGAGATTCTGCAAGTCGGAGTAACACCAACTAAGCACCAACTGCTGCAGTTTCTAATGACTATCTATGACCCCATAGGTTCGATCGCTGGTCTGTTCGTATATTTGAAGGTCTTACTTCAGGATGTCTGGAAAAGTGGCGTTGGTTGGGACGATCCCATACCGTTCGAGCAAGAACTGCGATTGAAACAATGGTTAACCTGTTTGCCTGAACTGCAGAAGGTCTCAATTCCACGATGCTATAGACGATCATTGCCTTTAGACGGCTGTGTATTGCAGCTTCACGTTTTCGTGGATGCCGACAAGGACGGTTTTGCAGCGGTTGCATACTTCCGTTACGAAAGACAAGGAACTTTTGAGGTAGCCTTAGTGTCCGCAAAAACCCGAGTAGCGCCGTTAAAATATATCTCCGTTCCACGACTCGAGCTTTAGTCAGCTATTTTAGGCACAAGAGTAGCCACCGCAATAGCAAACGCTCATCGACAACAAGTAAATCAACGTTATTTCTGGACTGATTCAAGAGACGTCATCTGCTGGATTAATTCTGACCACAGAAGATATAGTACCTTTGTGGCCCACCGTGTAGGGGAAATCATGGAGACTACCGACAGTAAAGAGTGGTCGTGGATATCTACCAAATCCAACGTGACGCTGACGAAGAGACAAAATGGTCACAGCTACATCGACATTTGAGTTCCAGCAGATGGTTTGAAGGACCAGAATTTCACGGTCGCCCTACACCAGAGTGGCCGTCAGAAAAAATAGAAAACAACAAAACACTCGAAGAAGAACGAAAATGTGTTAATGTTCAATGCAAGCAGGCACCGTTGTTCAATCCCGCACGATTTTCTCGATGGACGAGGTTGCATAGGGCCATATCCTATGTACTGCGTTTCAGAACCAATGCTCAATCGCCAACTGTTCATCAACGGGGTCCGTTGTCACTAGCCGAGCTGCAAGATGCAGAACTCATCATCCTTCGCGAGTTGCAGCAGCAATCATTCAACGAGGAATATCAAATACTACGCGATGCTCGAGACAACCCTAACCAAACTATGCAGCTCAATCGGCAAAGCGCGCTGTTTAAGCGTAGCCCATACATGGACGACAAGGGCCTCCTGCGCGTGAAAAGAAGAATTGATGCGTGCTCCTTCGTCGAAGACAGCGCGAAAAGGCCGATTTTTCTTCCAAAATCAGCAGTTGATCGTTGCAAAATCGTTGATGATTACCATCGTCGGTACTGGCACTTGAACCATAGTATCGTTGTAAACGAGGCGCGACCAAAGTACGAGATCCCTGCGCTAAGAGCCACTTATCGCAGGATAAGAAACAAATGTCAGCTGTGTCGAGTAAAGAACGCAAAACCGATCCTACCATTGATGGGCGAGCTTCCTTCATGTCGCTTGTCTGCCTTCACGAGACCCTTTACCTTTACTGGGATCTGACTTGATCTCTTCAGGTAAATAGAGACAAAAAGGCCAGAAATGACAGGCTATTACTCTTGAGGCTAGCCCTAGCCCTCTTAAAGTTGTTGTGCCGATACAGAAGAAAGAATGATATTCGGTTTGGGTAAGCTGCTGATCATTATCACGCTGAACGTGGATCAAGCAATGGTAATGAGCTTGACGGTGAAACCCCAGGGGTCCATTTTCTCTAAACTTTTTTCGTCTTAAAGATGACGAACGCAGAAGGTCCAATTTCAACAAGAGATACTGAATCAGTAATTTCACTCTTTAAGACTTTTACGCAGTAGAATGTAAATTATCATTCAAAACTATTTGGGAAACCGTCAAAACACCACGGAACGAATTCAAATATATGTAGGAAACCGTCAAAAAACCTCGGGACGAATTCAAACATATATGGGACGCAGTCAATTAATCTCGGGGCGGATTCAAAAATTGATGGGACGCGGTCAAAAAATCTCGGAACGGATTCAAAAATTGATGGGACGCAACCAAAAAATCTTCGGAAACTGTCAAAAAATTGTGGGACACCCTGTATCATGCGCATTGTACAACACTCGCTATTCAAAATAGCCGTTAGGTGGGCGTAAAGCTTCAATTTCTGCGTTCAGCTTCCACTTAACGAAAGCTCGAAGGATATAAGATGCTAAATTCTACACATAGAGGACACTGCATACAATATCGCTTTCTATACTTACACATAGATGACACTGCACATACAAGTGCTTCTCGTACTTACACATAGATGACGTCTCCAATTTTCCGCGCTTGCTATTCTCACCCATAGTTGTCGGCGCTGTAGCAAAAGGGATTTTATTAGCCAAGCAACACAGTTTGGAGAAATTTAATGTGATCATTTTACAGTACAACTATAAATTACTTTTCATACAAATGTATTACAAAGCTAGAAGTAACTGCGGACAGTTTATCATGCTACCACTAACGACGTCTAATCCTCGAGCTAGCCGTTCTCGACCGACATTCGCATTGCAAAGAAAAACAGTTAGATTGCGATGAAGTGCGAAGAATAAAATGGTAGTTGTATAAGCATTGAGATGATAATCAAATATTTATACGTTTATTAGTGCGAATAATAGTGAATATGCTGTATGGCGTCAATTTCTGAAGCAAACCTTGGTATCAGCAGCAACGAAAGCGAATATTGCCGCGTCTCAGGAGAGTTGTTTTGCTCGCATTAGATAAATTTGTCAAAGCTTTTAAAAAAACATTGAATCTCATCTCAACTTTTATCGTCTGGCGACCTTTGCTGGTTTACTCTGCTGTTTTAACGTTTTTTGTTAGTTCAGACGTTTGTTCGATTCTGCTTGAATATTTATTTGATAATAAAATTTTTAGCCTATTTACGCGGTTTACGACTTACGCGGATTCGGAGATGAGTGGATTTTATAAATTTGACAGTTCGTGTAGTTTTGCATGTGACATTCAACTTTTACTTTGCAAATTTGAAATAATTTCAAAAACGTAGACATTAGATTTTATTATTATTAAACAAATAATTTCATAAAATGTTACTCTAGTTCTTTAAAAGAACGTAGAAATATCCATTTTGAATGCGTTTCGAACTATGGAAATTCGTATTCGATCAGTTAAATAATTAATGGAGCATCGATTGTTGAAGGAATTAGGGCTGGAGGGTTCTACCAAGCCACTCTGTCTTAGCTGGACCGGTGGACAGATACGCGAAGAAAATGATTCCGTACAAACGAATCTCTACATTTCGGGAACGTGGGCTAGTGATCTTCAGTACGAAATATCCGCAGTGCGCACCATACGATCCCTGGGGCTCCCACCGCAGTCTGTCTGTGCAAAGATGCTTGACGAAAAGTACCGACATTTAAATGCACTTCCGATTCCTTCTTTCAAGTCAGCTGTCCCGCGTATATTAATTGGCATCGACAATTACCGTCTAACGCGAACCCTCAAAACCATCGAACGAACGTCAAACGAACCAGTTGCTACAAAAACTCGACTCGGATGGGTAGTATCCGGTTGCTGCCGCTTAGATGGTCAGGGGGGCAACGAACGAGTGTTTAACCATGACATTGCCGTCTGTGAATGCCAAAACATTGAAGAACGAACAGATGCAGCGTTGAAAGGTAGCTTTGCCCTGGAAGACGTTAGATCATCGAACGCAAAAGCCTTCCTATCAAAAGAAAACGAACGCGCACGTAATATATTAACTAATCATACCCACAAGATTGGAGACAGGTATGAAACGAGATTATTGTGGCGTTATGATGACGTACGTATGCCAAACAAACGCCTCACGGCATTGAGAAGGCTAGAGTGCCTAGAGCGTCGAATGAAGAAAGAGCCACAACTACAAGAAACAATAAGAGACTATCTTCTAAAAGGGTATATTCGTGAGTTGTCTGCAGAAGAAAAGTCGACTGAACATCCAAGAAAGTGGTACCTTCCGGTTTTTCCTGTAGTGAACACCAACAAACCAGGTAAGGTTAGAATAGTGTGGGATGCGGCGGCATCATTTCGAGGTGTATCGTTGAATTCGATGCTATTTACTGGGCCAGATCTGC